>NC_045483.1:33768589-34083393 GCF_009650955.1 Corvus moneduloides | reverse complement strand
AGGATGGCTGGCTGGGCATCCAACATTTTCCAAGACCGCTGAGGTGTTACAGGATAAAGACATCGCGCAGAGTCACAAGGGTGGAAGATGGGTAGGAAGGACAGGGAGGGCGGTTGTCACCTGGGCTGTCACCACCAGCACCAGCCACAAGGCTGCAGATGGTTTTGTTCCGCAAGTGTGCAGCTGGCTCTGGAGTGTCTCTCCATCCCCAATATAGCATCCAGCCCTTCCACAGCCCTTCCCCTCTTCTTTTCTTCCAGCCTCTGGCAGATTTAAAAGGCAGCAGCAGAGACCTTTTCACCTCATCTCCCTCAGGAAGAATAAAGCAGGCAGACTTCAGGAGGGAGAAAATCTTGTGTCATAAAAGTCCCAGTGGCCTCTCTCGGGAGATACCCAAGTCAGGGCTCTCTCCTCTATGACACAGGAAAATCCCTTACAATTAAACCACTGGTGCAGTCCCTTGGAAACAACATAACCATCTCTCTCTGGCAAAGTACCACCAACGTAAGAAACAGCAGCAAGTTCATGGAGAAAGATCCAAGGTGTGTGATGGGAGGTTTCCTTTTGATATTTTTATTTCCTGAGCCAAAGTAAATGCCAAGCAGCTCTTGGTACGTTCACAGATGCCATCTCATGGGTGTTCTGCACACATTCCATGTAGGAATCATGAAGTGACAAGCTGAAGAAAGGACCAGCGAAGGTCATCAGCTCCACCATCCTCCCCTCCTCCAAGGCAGGAGGAGCTTGGTGGTGGCAGATCCTGGACTAACATCTCTGCTTCCTCAAAACAATCAGGACCCCCTTTTCCCAGCTCCTCTAGAGCAGTGCTTCCTTACCCTCCCCTTTACAAAGATTTTCCTAATCCCTTGCTGCAATTAAAGCCTATTATTTATCACTTTATCATCCACTACTGGCAAAAGCATTCCCATGCTTCAAGAGTTTTTCCTATGTGCTGCCCTCTTTCCCTTTATTACCCTCAAAACAACTCTTTCAGCCCCAGCTTGCAGACATTTTCTACCCCTCCAATTACCTTATTGTTATCCCCTGGGCTCTTTGCACCCATCCACGGTACCCAAAACTGGACAAATCCTTCAGCTAAGCGTAGTCAGAGGTTTACTTTGAAGACATTTGCCTCTTTTTTTTGTTTCCACAGACTGACTCAGTCTGGAGCAGACCCCATAAGCCAAACCCTGGCCTGTGGGGCTGGTATTGAGGCACTTCTCCATCCTACAGCGGCGCCACTGCTCCCTCCTGGACCTGTCCTTGTTCGCAGCTGCCCATTTGTTTCTGCCTGATTTCTCAACACTGTTTGGAGCTCTGTTCCCTCCTACTCACACGGGCAATATTCCTGCCTCTCCCCAGCTGGGTGTCACCTGCAGACCCTAAGAGTGTACTTCATGCTGCCCCTAACACTCTCCTGACCTCCACGGGTGGGACGAGTACGGCGTTTCCAGCTCTGTGAATATGGAAGCAGCTGATCCTTCTCTGACAGCTGCCATGTGAAACCTCAGCTCTTCATAGAACTGGAGCAAAGCCACCCCAGCTGCCAGAGGGTGATGCAGCAGTGGGGAGGGTGGCATTCAGCAATAGTCTACATTAATCTGTCAGGCCGGATGTTTTTTCAAATAGAACTGTTCAGGGCTGGGTGCAGGCCTTTGTCCAGCTGAGATGCCCTCCCTGCAGGATCCCCCCCTCCACAAGCCAAATCTAGTGGTGCTCCTGCCACTGCCACGCTGCAAAATCTTCGCTTTAGCTCACAGTTTCAGGTCCGTTCCCCCCATCAAAAATCCATGAAAATTCATGCGCTTCAGGAAATCAAACCCCAGTTGCTATGGTGAAAGGCATTCTGCAAACTAAGATATACAAGTGGGACATTTGGAGGTTAACAGATTTTTGCACGTCTTTCAGACAAGAATAAAAACCCTTTCAGCAAATTAAAGGACCCGATAAGATCCCAGACCTACACCTCAAACGTGAGGGACCTACAGAACAACTTAGGAAACTAATAATCAAAAACTGCATTTCTCCCCAGAAGCCTCATCCCCATGGCTCCTATGACAGCAAATGCAGCAACAGTTTCTAAGAGCTGGGCTTTGGCTCTGCTGCAGAGACGGCAGGAGGCTTGAGATGCATCCAGGAATACCAGGACAAGGAGCTGCCATCACTGTAACCTCCCACTACGCCCACCGAACCACCAAGAGGAGGAGTCTAGCTACAGAGCCAGTAAATTAATTCAGACAGACCCGGAAAATTATCCAGCAGAAGGGTCATGGCACCTTTGGGATGAACTGCCTACTTTTGCTAATCAGTGAGCTGGGGTTTTTTTGCATTTAATGTCCTGGGTTCCTGCCTTCTATTAAGGCGCCGCTGTAATTCAACCCCTGCCAGCTCCACGGAGAAAAATTGTCTTCTTAAGATCAAAGAGGTGATGCTGCCCGGGCTGGCTGCTGGCACAACAGGGATCTCCGGGAAGTGAGGAGGTGGGATGATCACCGGGTGGGAGGCACAGGCACCCACAGAACCTCCAAAAGGCTCAGCTGCTGGGCTGGGTGGGACTGCAGCGGTGCAGGGGCAAGAGGATTCAGAAACTCTCAATAAACCCTCTTCCAGCACTCACAGTTCCTGCTAAAATTAGTCAGAGGGGTGTGGAGCACCTCTGAGAGGAAAAAAAAGGCTTCTCCTTGTCTTGGTAAGGTCACCAAAGAGATCTCTGTCACGCAAAGGTAGCACAAACCTTCTGCACTGCGTTCTCGTCAGTGCAGTGGCTCAGCCTTCCCCCAAAACCTCCAACACTGCCTCCAAGGCCTGAAATCTCCAACAAAGATATTTTCCCTCCTTTGTCTACACTGATTTTTCAAATGCCACTTCAGATTCCTGTTTCATCAAATGCAAATAATGTGAATATGGCTTTTCCCCCTGAAGAACGTAATTCGCAGGAAAGCATTTTCACAGCAACCCCAATTTAATCTCCTTTTCTTCCCCATGATTATACAAACTGATCTCCAGTCTCATCTGCTCAACTGTCACATCCTCCCATCCCACTGTTGCTCTAATTGCACACTGCTGAGCCCCCTCGATTGTTTCGGTACCTCTTGGTAATGGCAGGATCAGAGCTGAAGGCAGGAATTCTCCCCTCTGCAAAGTGGCATTGCAGCCTTTCATTTCTGCTTTTGATTCTTCCGTAAAAACGAGGTGAGGAAAGTACTGGCTTATTTCTGAGATACTGATGTTGCACCACAACCTCTTACTCAGTCTCTTCTCACCCCAGTGGATTTTTTGTTTGGTATTTTTAACTCTAAACTTTCCAAGCAGCCACCTCCTGCTAGGTATTTGTTCCAGTTGTCAGTCCTACTTTGGATTGACATCTTTACCACCTCGCTGAGGATAACAAGACGTTCTTACCCTTTCTGAACACCAGGCAGTCTCGATCCTCACCTAACGCCGGTTCTTTGGCTCTTTGATTTCACCTCAGCTTAGAAATCCATCAGGAAAAGACTCAGCCTCCTTAAATCCACAAACAAAAATTACACAAAAGGCCTGGGTTCCAAAGGCTGCAGAACATGAGACACACTCCTCATCTGCAAGTGGAGCTGGCTTGCACAGGGGCAGATGTTCATTTGTTTAGAGCTTGGTGGGCTTGGGGTATTTTGAGGGGTCAGGGGTTTATCCAGGCCAAGGCTTTTCTTTTCCATTGCATCTCTGTCTGTGGCATTTGATCAAATGTTTTAAACTGAACTACTGCATGCCACAGCCACGGCACTGTCTCACCCAGCAGGACAGACACAGTGACAGGGAACACCACCAGATTCCTTTGCTCCGATCGGCTCTCCAGCGTATCAGCCAGTAAAGGCTCTTCCCCCCTGCTCCCAGTGAAAGCAGATATAGTGCCATAATTCAATACGCTTATGCAGGCCTCAACATAGAAGGAGCCTCATCAAATTTTGCATTATCTGACCTAGAAGCCCTCTCTGGGCACTCCTGCAGCCCCACTGCTGGACCAGGGCAGGGCAGCATGTGTCACCACCTCGGCTGATCCCATTCCCAGTCTTCCATCCCAGCTTAAAGTCTCCCCTAATGCCCTAAGACATAAGATGTGCAGTTTTCTGCTGCTGTACCTCAGTAGCTGTTCCCTCAATATTTAATCTTGTAAGCTGTTAATGCACGGATCTGTGCTAAGCGGCAGGGTTCCGTTTTTTCTGTGCTCAAAATTTGCTTCCTTCTTGTTTGAATGCAGCAAAGGCCATTCTTTTACTTCTCAGACCTCAATCAAGCCAAAATTCATTCCACTTTGACCAAAAAAGAGTCCAGGTGGTTTTCTTCCTTTCCCTTAAACGTGCAACAGAAATCTCTGGCTAGGCAGCCCCTTTGCATTTCTTTTCATTTTTATTTATTCACGGTAGCCTTAGTTGGTTTTTTTCACTAAACAAAAATAAACAAAAGCCCGGAGGCAGCACAGCCTCGTCTCCGGAGACGCCAGCAGCTGCCCCGGCCGCCTCTGTGCCAGCGCTGTGCCAGCTGCGGCGCAGGGCACGCGGCCACCGCCAGGACACGGCGGGAGGCAGGGCAGGGGCTGCCAACCCAGCATCTCCCCGAGGCCCAGCCCTGCCTGAGCTGCCGGGGTCTTTCAGCCAGGAATTGCCGCCTCCTCCCCACTCTCTGAGAGATGAGACGCTTTGCTCCTACCTGGAGCACGACTTCGGTATGTGACTAGGATGTTCAAAGCCAGCCCAGTAGGAACACGCATCGCTCTGTATGAAGTGGTCCATGAAGCATGCCCAGCTTTTTGGGACTAGACTAGAGAAGCGCAACGCCAAGGCTTTGTTGGACATAAATCTATTGGGTCACACAGCCCCTTGGGCTCTCAGCTCCACCTATGCCAGGAAGCCCTTTTTGAGGGATATTCTTCAAGACAGAAGTAATTTAAACTCCCGAACGCAACTCAACCTACAGGATCTATTTTCTGAGCAGTGTGGGAAGGTACCGGCCTGCACAACCATTTATTAGCACAAATAGGAGCGTATGTTTAACTCTGCGGAACGGGTAGAACAAAGGATTATTAAATAAAATTCCGATTAGTTCAGCTGAAAGCAAAATACCAGCTGGAGCCTGGGGTAGCGCAGGCATGTTATCAGCAAACATGTGCTGCCAGCGCATCTGCACACACACACACACCACCCCCCTGCCCTGACCACGGGGAGCCTCAGCCTGGAACAGCAGAGCCACGGCACTTCCATCGTGCTCCGTGCTCTGACAGCTCCGGTCCTGCCCTGAGCCTTTGGCTCTACAGGGCTGCACAACGGGAATGAGAGTGATGAAACCTGAGTTTTCCCACTTACCCTCCTACCAGCAGCCATGCTTTGTTAGCGTTCCAAGTGGGAACACAGCCACTCAGCACAGCTATCACAGAGTCCCACCGCCTGGAATCACATGCGGGGCACATGGCTCTCCCTCCCACCAGCCTGCCTAACTGCAGCCATATTCATTAACAGCCCGTCGTTTAGATCCTGGTGCAAAAGTTAATGAAGCCACTTTGCGAGAGGGCAGCCTCCCCAGCACAAGATAAATAATGGAATCATGGACATAAAAGCAGGCTGGGAGGGAACTGGCGCATCCCTGCAAGGTCATGCTGGAATGCATCAGTGGCTCACTGAGGCTGGGCTCCTCCGGTAAGAAGCCTGGAGCTATTTATGACTCATGTAATTAATTAATGCCAACGGGCGTTCTGCTGCAGGCACGTGGGAGACCAAAGGGAAATACGAAGCGGGCAGGTTAGGAAATGTAGTGGAGGTGGGAGAGAAGGATGACATTTCTTGTGGCAAGACATGCTTTGAAGTAATTACCAGCAGTCCAAACAGCCAGCAGCTCTTTCGGCTACGTCAGTACAAAATCAATTAGGAGCTTTAAAAATGCATCGGGCTCATATTTCCGAGAGCATCAAGAATAAGAAGTAGCCTCGGAAGGAGAGCAGTTGCATTTCCAAGCACCACAAGACCCTTCCCCAGATCCTCAGACCCCACAAATGGTGTGACCAGCAGAGGGAGCACCGTTAATACCTTCTCAATCACGAACGGTTTGGGATGAGAGCACTGAGGAAGACCCACAGTTTGATTTTATGCGTCTCTAAAGCCTGAGGACAAGCTTAGCAGAAGCAGAATAAAGGAGCGAAGGCGAACACTGCGAAAGCAGAGTCCTGCAGACGCTCAGGGCTCCTGACACACACCACCCCCTTCCAGAGCCGGCTCTCCCAACACTGGGAGCTATCCAAACCTGCAGATCACGTTAAGAAAAGGACCAAGGCTGTGGCTTCCCTGCTTCAGCTTGCAATACTGCAGTCTCACACTGCACACTCAACATGTGGCGACGCTGAGTCATGACACCCATACTCGCACAGACCGTTTGAGGACAATGAGAGCTTAACCTAATTTTGTCCCTTTGTTTGTCCTCTGCACAGAGATCAATCAGTTCCACCCCCTGCCTTCACATTCCCCTGCATCCAGTGCCTGATACATTATTAAAACTGTAAAATACAAGTAAAGCACACTCTTCCCCTCCTCTGGGAGGGCTCTAAAGTCCTTCTGGGTTGTCCAGCTCCCACCCACTCTCTCATGTCTCTTTTTTGCCAGAATATCTTCTTAGCGTTCCCAAATGTATCCATGCATTGTCCTTGCTCCCTCTTATCAGAGCTGCCTGCTACAAATCCTCTCACACAGTGAGGATTGCAAATTTGCTTACAAGCCAGTGCTGTTTTCCATTTCTGCTCCCCTGTGCATCTCTTTTCTCTCTGGACACTTGCAGGGGTCAAGCACCACAGCATCAGTCTGCCACAGCCATCTGGACGAGTAGCAGAGGCTGCCTGCGGTCCCAACCCTGGTTGGCAAAGCCTGGGAGTCAGAAGCATGCTCCCCTTTGAGCCTTACCCAACCTCCACAGTCTGGGGGATCGTGCTTTTTACCCTCTGATCACTGCCAAAACCCTCTGATCCTGGTGGGACTCCCTACCACTACCCGCTATTTTTCTGGAGCAAATCAATAGCAGAGATTAAAAACAAGAAGAAAAGAGTAAGTGAAATGAGAGTTGGGTTTAGTTTCATAAATATATATGAGTAGAACAAGAGCAACGAAATCCTTCTTTCTGGTGGGCTGAGAATCAACTCGAGCCTGAGTTTCCAGGGTAAAACAGGAGCGACGTAAACGACAACACGAACACCCACTTAGCATTTGTGCTTCATATTCCTGCTCTGAGCCTCAGCAGCTTTAGGAATGCTCCTGTTAAATACTGTAATGCTCCCAATTACGAGTGATCTGGACCATTTACTTTCTAAACAGATTCCCCCCTTGCCCCCCAGCCCTGGAGATCCCATAAGCCTAAGACAAAAGCAGTCTTGAAGAGGTGTTTCGACCTCTTTTGGCTATACAACATCCATAGCTGGCTCCATTTCCCTAATTGTTTCATACTGACCTTGAGGATATTTTGGCCATTAAATGACTCCCGCTCCTTGAAAGATGATTTACCAGTCATTGTGCTGTTTCGTTCTTCAGCTGTAGAGAGAAAAGCCACCACCAGAATGAGCTTCAGATGAGAGAATTCTGTGTGCTGTACTTCACCCCCTACTCTGTCCCTCCCCAGTCAGCTGCCAGCTAATAAACCATCTTTGCCCAGTTCTTAGTGCAAAAAGCCCCACTTCTACCTGGATTTTAAGAGGAAAAAGGCTGGAATTGGTGCCTCTATCAGGATCACCTTTGTTACCTGGAGGAAAGGCCCTAAATAGCTGCTGCTGTGGTGATTCTGCAGGGCTGACTGCTCAGTGCAATACACCTGCTTCTCTCTGGCTCGTTTTGATCTCACATCCTGCCATGTCAGGGTGAGAGACAGCACTTGTGTGGCCTGGAACAGCACCAAATTCCAGGCTGAGCATGCCAGCACAATGCCAGGAGGGATGCGGACGGCACCGACACAAACCTCTGCTGCCTGCACCGTATGCGTGGTGTGGATGCTTCTGCGGGGTGGGCACGCAGCCACACACACACAGAGACGTTCAGAATAGCAACCTAGGCCTATAGCAACTGCCAAAAGCCTACGACTGAGATCCATTTCCCCAGAGCATGTCTGGGTTTTTATATAATCCCCAAGTACATGATCTGTTCTTTCCACAGGACCTCTGCCTCACTCAGTGAATATATTCAGTATTTCTTTTTCATCTCCATCATTAACTATGAAGTCCCCCTCACATCCAGCTTGCTATTCAAATCCTGTATGGAATACAAAGCGACTTCTATGGCTGCCTGCAGAATGCTGGCGGAATGCTCTCCCCATTGTGTCTGAATGCCTCGCATGCCTCATGGGGCTGTGCAGAATATAGACCGAGGGTGCCAGATGTAGCTGCCCATGTGCCCCCCCTCACACAGAGCCAGATCAGCACTCTGGGGTCACATTTTCAGGGCTCAATTTGAGAGCTGAACCCCATCCTTACAGGGTTTCTACATCCTGGGTGCGCTTGTTCGACTTCAGTAGCAGTCAGACCCAAAACCTGCCCAGAAACGATGACACAAAGCACCTGCTGTTATCACTGTCCACGCAGAGATTCAGAGGGGCAACAACTAAAGAATTCTTGACACAACCTATTGCAGTGCACAGGGCCACCATGCCAGAGCACGCACGTTTCCACACAGAGAACCAGGCTGTAACGCACTGCCCCTCCCCAAACATGATGCTTTTAAGGCTGCTTTATAAAGTAATGTGATCAGAATGATGCTACAGACAGCCAGAGCAGACAATCTTTTGGCAGAGACAGCAGACGCCATACACTCAAGAACAGCTCACATTCAGCTTCGCAGCCGTCTGCATCTGATTTAAGGAGAAAGACAATGGAATCACTTTCCTGAAGAAACGGGCAATCTCTAAGTTAACCAAAGAGGATTATGTTTTCATCTTGTTTGAAAGTCAGCACAACACATGGAGTTGCTACCCAGTTTCAATTTAACACTGGGGCACAGAGAGCCCAAGATCTCACCTCCATGAGGAACAGCTGAGGTCACTTGCTCTGTTCAGCCTGAAGGAGACTGAGGGGAGACCTCATCAGGGTCTGCAGCTTCCTCACGAAGGGCAGTGCAGGAGCAGCTCTGATCTCTGCTCTCTGTGACCAGGGACAGGACCCAAGGGAGTTGCTGGAGCTGTGCCAGGGGAGGTTGGATATTGCGAAAAGGTTTTTCCCCAGAGGGAACACTGAACAGTCTCCCCAGGGAATGGTCAGAGCCCCAAGGCTGCCAGAGCTCCAGGAGCATTTCGACAACACTCTCAGTTGCTGTCTCAGGGTGGGATTGTTGGGGTGTCCTGGGCAGGGCCAGGAGCTGGGCTGGATGATCCTGGTGGGTCCCTTCCCACTCAGGACATTCTCTGATTCTACTTGAACATATTTTTCCTTAGCCAAGATAATATGAGTGATAAGGTTTTGAATCTATGACTCTGTTCACTGCTTTTTTTATTTTCTTCTGGGTTTTATGTGCAGACATCTCCCCCCAGCCCTGTAGGTATCCTTGAGAGTAAGAAAAATCACATTGAAAAAGCAAACAACAAAAGCATTTGCTGAGCAGTGGGACTACTTTAAATGCATTTATCAGCAAGGATGAAGGCTCTGTACATACTTGGATCTTTCCTGAAGAGAGTGTTCATGACTGTGGCATGCAGCTTCACCCTATCCCATTCTTTAAGCATCAAGCCGGAGGCCACAAACCGCTCCACCAGCTGATCAGCGACCATCTGCAATCTGGGAAGGCAGAAAGAGAAAGAACAGGGCCACGTAAAACAAGAAGCCTCTGCATCATCAGCTTTTGGCTCTTCAGCCAGGAGGGCAGCAAGTGTGAAATGAAGTCTCTGCACGCACACAGGAAAGGGAGCTAGTCCCTCATGGAAAGCGAGCAGAGACATCAGGACTCAGCTCTAATGCAAAAAGTTCTGACTGTTGCGCAAAGCTTCCTCTGTGATCGCTCCTGCTGCAAATATTCCATGAGGAAGGGCAGATTTAGCACAGCAGAGAGCTCGTTCGCAGTGACAGATGTTACTGGGAGCTGAAGGATGCATCTTTCCACTGCCAGGAAACACAATGTGACTCTCCTTGCAAATGCTCAAATCTGCACACCCGCAGCGGCTCAGGCACCTTGACTCCCAGAGGATCTGCTAAGGGACTGCTGGAGCCTGGAGCCTCTCTGTCCCAGAAAAGCAGCCCAGTCACTAGGCTTGCTTTCTGGGAGAGCCCAGAACAGGGTGACAGGGGGCTGCACATCCTGGTGAACGCTCCAGCTTTGGAGCTACTGAGCAAGCAAAATCCAAGGACTTATTCCCACTTTTGTGTCTGGCCATGACTGCCAGGATCTGAGGGCAGACCCATCCTAGAACATGCAGCAGGAGCAGGGATCAGAGCAATGCGCTCATGTCTAAGAAACTGAGGGAACTCCCAGGCTGCTGCTGTGCCCAAAAAATTTCTGCAGTGCCTAATTCTTACTAAAGGCAGTGAGGATATGCCAGAATGAGAGCTTCTCATCTTTGAAACCAAGGCCAGAGGGTATTAAGTATTTGCAGAAGAATCTGAGCTTCTCTCAGCACGTCCCAGGGATTAGAGGGCTTTCTGCTCCGTGAGGTCCCACCACGTTGGTGTCTCAGCTGTGGCAGAGCATGGCTGGTCCCCAGAGCCTGGGGCTGCCACGCTCCGCGTGCCAGCTCCGACCCCACTGCTGGCTTTGGACTGCCCCTCACGGGCTGCCAGCCCCCATGTGACCAGTTCAAGACTCTCAAACTACCAATTGTCATGGCTTTCTACTATTTTCTGGCTTTACTTCAGTGATTTTTAAAATTAGCAATGACAAAGATTAAATGAATATCATTACAGACAATACTAAAACAAATTAACAGAGAATAGCTCAAGTGAAAATGGTGCTTTATTACGTTATAAAGTTAATCAAGGAAATAAAACAAATTAGAATGAATTATAATGGAAATTATTTGCCATGTGGGAGGCATCAGAGCATGATCCCTCTTTCAGTCTGAGCCATTATATGTGCAGAAGGGCTTGCCAACCCCTAATTCTGTCTGCAGTTATGCAAGCTAAGTCAGGATAAATCAAATCTCCTGCTTTACAGCTTAAGCTGATCAAGATCCTCCAAAGATCAGGAAGGAACTCCACCCCTCAGCCATGCCAGGAACTACACAGAGCTAACAGGACATCTTGCATTAGACAGGAAGGCACACACCTCTCTCCAACACAGGCTGCAGCAGTCTGATCCAGCACAGGAAGCCACGTGGCTGCCACTCTCCTCTAGCATTGGCCTTGCAGCTCAGAAACTGCTTTCCCATTTCCCTGAGCAAGGCACAGCAGGTTTCAGCAGGCAAGAGATTCAGCAATGATCTGTGTCACAGGCCAGAAAACAAAGCAGGGTTTTCTGGAGAGATCACCATTTGTCTGCTCTTTATAAAATCACTGCTAGTTCAACAGTGTCTGCTGGAACCTCAAAGGAAGGAAAAGCTGCTCTCCATCAACACAAAACCACCTTTTTTCTCCCTCTGCAAAGCTAAATGTTTTTCTGGATGCTTGCTAATAGCTAAGGAACTATGTAAGGGGAGAAGTGCCAGATGAAAGGTATCAGGAGAAGGTGCTTCACCCAGATGGTGGTGGGGCACTGAACAGGCTTCCCAGGGAATTGTCATGGCCCCAAGGCTGCCAGAGCTCCAGGAGCATTTGGACAACGCTCTCAGGGACAGAGTGGTGTTTATGGGCTGTCCTGGGCAGGGCCAGCAGCTGGACTCGACGATCCTGATGGGTCCCTTCCAACTCAGCCTGTTCTATGACTCTGTGAATTAATTTGCAGGTGAGGGCAGGACCAGCCTGGGCCAAGGATTAAAACTTCAAATTGCTTGGCCCTCTCTGAGCCTGCTGCTATGCAAAAAGCAAAACAGGTGCTGTGGAAGAGAAGCCTGACAGTCCCCAGGTGCCATGCAAAGCACAAGGTCTGATGTTGGTCAAAACCTCAGCTAACAGATTTCTGTGAAGGACAGTGGAGACATCAGTCCTCTCCCAGAGCAGGTGGGAGTGTTTTCAGTTTCAAGGCAAGGTGGACTTGAAGCCCCCACTTCTCTCCCCTGCCCAAAGTGGCTCTGCCACCCCTGATGCACATCAGCACTTTCTCCAGCATTATGCCCAAGTGGGTTCTGAGCACAAGGGATACAGCTGGCATCTGAAACAAGCACGGTGCAAGTACCAACAGTTCAAGCTGTCCCCAGAGGCAGGCAGACACCACTGTCAATTCAGGCCCTGCTTACGCTCTACAGGATTCCTCTCCCAGCTCCTCAGGCCGCAGTCTTATTTTCAGATGCAACCAGACTGGCAAGCACTGCACCTCAGAGTGAGCCAGAGCTCGGTGACTCAGGAGAAGAGGCCCAGACTTCAGCTCCCAGAGCTGATATTTTAGATGCTCTCTACAACAAGACCCACTGAAGGGCATTTGGGTCATCCAGTGTCTGTCTCCATCTCATCTTTCCAAGTGCTTCTGCTCTCTTTCTCCCTGTGCTCTGTCTCCTGGCTGATCTGTACCTTGCCCTGGTTCTCCACCCACCCCACTTGCTTTTATCTCACCTCTTTCAGGGTAGGACAGACTTCAAAGTGGAAGAGCCAAGAAAAGGAAAAGGCTTCAATTCCTACTGCCTCCCAGCAATTCTTACATTTTTCATTTTCCCACTCATTTCCTTATCCCACTTCCGATCTCTTACTTCAACACAGCCTCCAAAGTGTGGTTTTAAGCAGGGCCCCCCTGCCATCTCCTCAGCCCTCAGGGAAAGGATATGCCAGAACATATCCCTTCTGCCCTGAGCCAGTCCCTGCTCACAGCCTTCCTCCCCCAGCTGCACTGCTCCATGCTCCTCTGCTAGCTCCTGCTGTCCTCTAGGCATGGGAACAGACAACAAAAAGGCAGTGCTGCCAGGCAAAGAGAAGGCTGAGGCTCAGAAACAAGACGTAAAGCTCTTTTGGCTACTCCCCTTCCCTATTTCTGGCAACCAGCAGCACGGAATACAACAGCTCTTATGTTAATCATAGAATCTACAATGGTTTGGGTTAGAAGAGGTGTTAAAGATCATCTGGTTCCAAACCCTGCCATGGACAGAGACACCTTCCACTAGACCAGGGTGCTCCAAGCCCCATCCGTGTTTCCTGAGTCTCCTAGGAAGCACCAAGAGAAAAGACAGTGCTGCCACTGGTGACGTACTTGTCAAAAATGAATGGAGGAAGGTTGTCCGGACACTGCCACATCCTGGGCAGTGCTCTTTGTAGAGCTGAAGCCATCAGCCATGGCAGTGAACAGCACAAACACTTGAGCTGACACCAACCAGGCTTCAAGATTTCACAGCAGCAGCTCCAAAAGACATTTCACACCCAGCACCCATTCCAGGCTGCTACAGACACACAAACCAACTCTGTAATCAGGTCATGCTTTTCTGAGGACCTTCTGGGCTAACTGGGTTTTAAGAATAATTAAGTGCTGCAGAATACACCAGGCTGTCCAGATTAATCTGGATTGCAGGTTGGGAACTAGACAGTAGAGGCCAAATCATCCTGCCTTCTAAGTCATCTCAGGAGTATCTCCTTGGCCATCTTATCCCCATGTGAGCCGTGACTCCATTATTCAACTTGACAGACTGCTGCAGAAACAAATGACATCTTTCAGCTGCAGCACCAGTGACTGATTTAAAGAGCAAACACATCACTGCCTCAACCGGTTTAGGAAGCAAGGATGACTTCATCTTCGTGACTGCTGGCCTGAGGACTGCCAGCAGCGCCCACCAGCTCCAGAGGGTTTCCCTGGCACTCTGAGGAGGAATGAAAGATGGGAGCACGGGGAACTCACCTGTCTGAGCCATCCTTCATTCGGACTTTGGCGTAAAGGACATCTGTCATGGCAGGGTCATCGTTCATGTACTCCACTCCTGCCACCTCCACGGTCAGGGGCTGGCCTCCAGCAATTTGGCTAAAACCCAAGAAATCCCTAGTGTTAAAAAGCAGAACACCACACCAGCTCTTGAAATGCAACACATAGTGCTCCTTGCGCACATACCAAACATTTATTTGGGTTTTTTTTAATGGGAATGATATTGGATCCCTTTTTTGCTGTAGTTAGACACAAATTTGATGTTAAGTGGGACTTAAATGTTACACAGAGCCTATGAGGCAGTGAACTCCACTGAGGAGTTCTTTTCCTTCCCATATTTTTCAGCTTGTTTGCACTGAAAAAACCCAAATTCAGTGTGTCTCCCTAATTCCTAAAGCTCAAAAGGCTATGGCTGCTATTGCCTTATCACCCCAAGTACTAAAATAATTTAAATTCATATATTCGGTGTTTCAGACACATATTAAGTCAACTTTTCACTGCTCAGAGGCCACCTCAACATGGAGATCTCCATCCACATGTCAGAAAACCCACCAGAAGTAAATGGTACAAGTTCTCATTCCAGAGAGGCTTCTGCCTCCCTGTGAAAAGAGCAACCATAAAGTCTCCAGCTCTCTGATTTTTGCTGGGAAAGGTACTCGATACAGAAGACAGCACAGAGTGCAACATCCACCGGTAAACAGAGCTGGTTTAAAATCAGCTCCAGCTCTTTGTGCAGGATATAATATGCACTCCCACACCTGCAAACACTCTGTGGCGTGTATCTGCTTCCCAACACGCTGCCTCCTTGCCTTTCCCAGCAGAGCATCCTGGGGAGGCTGGCGCTGCAGCCAGGGCTCCCTGTGAGTAGGTGATGCCTTGTTTAACACCGAGGGCTCATGGAAAGGACAAGGAGTGTCTGGACAGGCAGATGTAACAAACACAAGCTAACAAGGTGAGTGTGACTTTGCTCTGACCTTGCTCACTTCGGTTCAGCTCTTGAGGTTCTCAGCAAAGATTGCCAAGTGAAATAAGCAGAGCATGGTTTCCCTTCCCAGTATAGTTACTGGGAGGGAAACAGCACAAATGTACTATTATGGACATCACACTAACAGCACTAAAGGTCATGTATTCTAAAAAGGTTCAAAAAGGTCACAGCTACCTTCACAGGGCACTGCCTGCACTTTAGAACAGGAAATGAAAGCTAATGAAGGTTTATGTGGGTGGAAGGGAGCCTAAATTAATTTTCCAAGTATATTTACTTGGGTGTAGAAGGGGAAATAACCTAAAGGTTACCTTCAAGTGTTGATTCCCCCTTCACTAAAGGAAATAGGGAGCAATGATTTTCTCGGCCTCAGTTCAATCCACTTATGAGGAAGCTGGCACTTTCCAAATACTGCAGTCAGAGCCTCCCCCTGGAAACACACTTGCATTTCTGTTCAACAGCTGAACTGGAGCCATCCTTTTAAAGGCAGCAGTATGAATTCTGGCCATGCATTAATTCCCACAGATACTAGCTGGCACAGCGTGGCCAGTTCTTCATGCACCAAGGCAGCAAATAAATGAATACGAAGGATCCGTGCTCTGTGTGCAAAGGCTTTGCAGAAATAAGTAAATAAACCACTCCCTCAGGCCATCTTCAATTTCTAAGCTGAACAGAGATAAGCTAATTACGGTGTCACTGGATCACATTTGCAGCTAAAGCCCCAACATCTGCAGCTCGGTGTTAACAGGCAGCGACACAGCCGCGCTCCCAGAGCAGCACGGACCGTTTCAGACTGATTACTCACAAGGCTCCTGACGGCTTCCCTGCACACAGCTCCCCTCGTCCAGGAATGCGTGTCAAGGACACCTCAGCATTTGCTCTGAGGCAGGAGGGAAGTGCCAAAGCCCACTGCAGGCAGCGTGCAAAGGCAAGGGAGCTCGGCCCTCCCCCTGCAGCAGGCAGGGGACAGCGGCAAAAACTGCTCACGCACAGAGAACAGGGACGCACGTGAGGAAGGGAAGTGAGCAGAGCAGGTTTTCAGGGAATGCTGAGGGTTTGAGCTGAGCTACAGATGCTGTAAGGCTCTTTGTGGCTCCTCAGTGATTTCTACTACCCCATTTAAAACATTTCAGCCTTTTTCTAAATTTCTGGAGTTGAGAGAGACTACTGAGCTGCTCTTTGCTTCGCTGTCCCTTGTCAAGACAGAGTTTTTTTGCTTCCCCCTCTCTCAAGGCCTTGGTGATGACATCCCTTTCCCACCACTTACTCCACAAAGTCCTCTTTGCATCGCTGCAGGAGGTCACACGCTTTCTGGATCTCTTGTTCGTTCAGGAGCACCAGCGTCCCAAGAGTCAGGTGAAGCTTCGCAGGGTTCTGGAACAGGCTGCTGCTGACCCCGTGATCCTACAAATCAATCCATCACACACAGGTGTCTTACCTCATCCACACACACCCTGCTCCATCACAGGGATAAATACTACAGAAAACAGGTACCAAGTCACTGGCATCAATCCTTTGATCTCTGGTTGGGTCGGTAATGACGCAGAGTTGAAAACTTCCCAGGCTTTGTGAGGAAGCAGGCTCAGCCTGGCAGGTGAGGTGCAGACCCACCACAGTTGCCTGCCTGCTTTTCCATCAGAGCTGCTGAACAGCAGCCTGGAAGCTCACTGCAGCAGGCTGTAACTTGGGACCTATTGACCTGCAACACTCACTCGTACGGGCTTTTTTTGGGAGGAGACTTCCACAGCTGTCGACGCAGCAGCTACAATCAGCAATGAACTCAGCACAAGCCAGCTCAGATTTAAAACTTAAGTCCATTTCTTGTGCAATAAAGCTGAGATCAGCTGTAGTGACAAGCTCTAAATGGTCTCTAAATCCTGTCTAAACACAGGTTGCACCTCACAACACAAGCACGGCTAATACCAGCTCTGATAATTATATTTTTTTTCTTCCCATATGCCCTATAGTTTGCTGAGATGAATTAAGTTTAAATTCCCTTTATAAGAAGAGCTGCGTGTTGCTGCTGGGGAGGAACTGTTCCCAGGTGGAGCAGTGGCTGCATTCAGCTTTAAGAAACGTGCTCTTTTGTTCTAGGATGCTTATAAAAATACCTCAAGGATGGTTAACACACCCATATTAAAACAATTATTTCCACTTAGTGGCCACTTCCCATGAATGCATTAAATAACCTCCAATTTTAACTCCAGAAGAAGCCAACCTGCCAGGCCATGGAAGCCTTTCTCCATCTGAGAAGAGTGCACCAGCTGAGAACAATAGCTTTGAAATTTCTACTGTGCCCAGAGTTTGAAATGAAACCTTTCAGATGTTTAAATGCTGCAGTATCTCAGCCTGTCAAGAGTTTAATGCCTCATGTCTCACTCAGCTTTTTTCAGGCCTAATGACCCCATCCAGACCCTTCTTTACAGCAGAGCTTATGGGCTAAACTAGGGACAAGGCAGGCTACAAAGCAGAGGCCAGGGGCTTGCTCCAGCAGCTACAGCCTGGCAAAAACCAGGGATGGCCCCATCTCACTTCTCCCTACCTTCCCCTCCCTGCAGTAAAAGCTTTGTGGCTTCCTTTAATTCACCCTGCTGTTCACATGCATGACAGGACATGATTTCTCTCCGTCAGCCTGTTTTCTCCAGTGATATCTACAGTTAGAGAATACTTGGCCCATCACAAAACAACAGCTTGGGTAACAGAAACTGGGAGAAGGTTTGATTTAACCTTGCCATGGACAACCAGCCGAGGTCACTCCCACAGAGCGCACAGATGAGGTACAGTAACAAAGCCGTTTGCAGGTCAGAAAGCCAAAGCCCTGCCCTTATTTTCTGCCCCAGCATGATTTGTGCTGTAAACATGACCCTGCCCCAAAAGCAGCATTTTCCCCTGAGGTTTTCAACACCTGAGTATGGGCTGAGAGTTGACAAACGATGGCACATCATCTCCACGAGCCATGCTATGGCTGCTGGGGAATTTAGCAGGGAAGAGCAGTGCACAGCAAGCAGGCCAAGACCTAGATAATCTTCCTGGTTTACTCCCTAGTATTTCGGGCAGCTCCTAAAAACCCTGCTTGCACTCCCTACTCTTTCACAGGCCGGCAGATCCCACTTCTCTCACACATAAAATAGATGCTGCGTCAGAGGTAGCTCTCCCTGGAACAGCTAACGTTCCTGCGGGTGTCTCAGCAGCCCTTCCTGGCTGGATACTGCTCACTAGGATGCAAAAAGGCTGGAACCCAATTATTTGCCTCATGGGAACCTGCCCTATTGCTTCTCTAAAAATTTACTGTTCAAACCTGGGCTTTCTAAGGATGTGCTGAGAGGCAGGAAGAATAATCCCTTTCTGCACCATCCATATGTGATGACTGTCCTTTTTAGCTTATGCCTCTCCCTGACACTGCCCTGTCACGCTCAAAAAAACCCAACTCATTTCCACTCAGTCATTTCTTCTCCCTCCTGCTACCAAAGACTTTTACCTCTGCTCTCCTTCTTTAGAAGGAACACAGAAAGGGTTTTACCTGGGGTCTTCAACTCTTTGCAAAGCCCAAGCACACTGTTCCTCCAAATCTAAGACCCTGTAGTAGGGAAACCATAAACCACAACACACTTCAGCCTTTCTACATGACAAGGCAAGGGATCAAACTCCTTAGCTCTTCTGCCCTGGCTGTGTCCTCTCTACTGTTTTAAGAGCTCCCAATGTTTGCAGACAGCTTTACGTTTTCTGGGGTTTTTTTCCTTAAGAGCAGGATACTGCATGCCAGCTATATGCCCTCTGCCACCCTGATCCACAAACAAAGGAGCAATCCAGGAAGACAGCATTTGCACAGGATTGACTGAAGAGCTACAGGCTCAAAAACCCTCCCACTTTCTGTCCCTTCCACTGTGAGATATAATACCTCATTAGCAATGTTTGATATTTACAGGTTGCCATATATTACAGCAATGTTTCTTTTCCCTGCTACATCTGCAGCCTGTTCAGCCTGCAAACGCTGCGTTTGCACAGCTCTCAAAGACCCAACTGTGATTTTTCACAGCAATGTTACTGCAAAGTCTCTTCCCTTTTCCACCTGCGTGCTCAGACAGACGTCTCAGTTCTCCTCACTCCGACACCTACACGACTATGAGGGGAGACTTCCAAGGTCATCCAGTGATCCGGACCTCCCACTGCACCACATCAGTGATGAGCCTGTCCAGGTGAGCCACCTCCCCATATTTATATTAAATTAACATTAAAAAGCCTCCCCTCAGCCCCGCTTAATTTGCCTGGCAGCCCTGCCTGTACAGCATGAACAACACCTGAAGTGTTTTGTAGTTCGGCACAAGGTTTATCCTCTAAAAGCTTTTAAAGACACCCACAAAAAAAACTTAGAAAGCATATACCCACCAACATAATGCTATAAAATATAAATGAATGGTTGTCATGGTAACTGCTTCAGAGAGAAATAGAGTCCCTCACAAATGCTCAATGGCCAGAAGAGATACACACACACACCCCCCCACCTCCCCACACCCACCCCTGGTCCTCTCCCTTCCTTACCATTATTACCCTTCATTCAAAGGCTGCAGTTTACCCAGTTTTGCGATGTTTTGTACCAGGAAGAGAAGCGCTCCGCTTCTGTCACTGAAAACTATTCAGATTTCCTCAAGTATTCCGAGAAATCCCATTGCTTAGGACAAATCTGTAAGCTCTCTTATTGCTCTGCGAGGCACAGTTTTGAATTACTGTTTTTCATTACTGATGTGCTTTCTAGCAGACCCTGCTGTGAGATAAAGTGGTATTAGAGTGGCACTACCCGCTGGAGGAGTGATTGAGAGACGCACGGGGCAGCAATGTACTCCTCCAACTAACAGGAGCAATAAATATATCTAGAAACCCTTTTGCTAGTACCAGGAGAAGGAAGCACAGAAAAATAGAGCACTACATATTCCTAGGCTACACATATGCAACCCCCTGAATACCTGTTACTGACTGAATTCTACATTTCAAACCGAAAATTGAAACCCTAGAGCTGATGTAAGTGATGCCAGGAACATTTCAGGCCCTTACAGGACTTGGAGCTGTCCAGGCACAGAACAAAAACTGCAGGACAGACAGAAGGTCAGGCAGGAGGAGGAAAGATGAACATGGCCAGTACCTGCTCTCAGCATTTCTCTGACCAAGGCCGGATTGCTGCAGTTTTCTGAGACAAGGAGCATGTGAAGGTTCGCAGATGTTCCCAGGCAGCTCCTTCCAAATGTGACTGACAACACTTGGAAAAAGCACAAAGTCTGTGACCATGTTTTTAAGAGGATGGCAGACACCCCACTTCTCCCAGAGCTGCAAGCTGACATTTACGAGTGAGCAAGAGAGCAACAATGTGACAGACAAGAGCAGGACGGGTTTGGAGAACAAGTAAGATCATCAGGGGAAGGCTGGGCCAATGGAGGGCTGCAGAGATGCAACCCACCCAGGAGGCCGGAAAAATGAGTGCTCTGCAGGGAGAAGGGCTGGTCCCGTGTCAGTCTGTTGTGCTGCAGGATTGAAAACACTGGAGAAGAGCACAAACAACAGCATTGCCTGCAAAGATGGATAAAACACACATCCTAGAAATGTGACACTGAAAGGACTTAGAAAGGTCCTTAGAAGGCTCATCCAACACCAGGGCAGCCTGGAAGCTAGAACCCAGCAAGAAGTATGGGATAGACTGAGGTTACTGCAGCAGATGGGGTCACAGGGAGGGACAAGAGAGATCCATGGGACCTGCTGGCAGACAGCTAGAGGAGGACAACGAGAAGGAGGTGGATCAAATACACAGAGTCCAGGATGCCAAGTCTTCAGGCAGAGCAGGGCCAGATCTCCAGGAAGACCAAGGACTGCAGCAGCCATAAGCCCAGGTAGAGGGGGACAAAGGGCAAGAGAAACACCACACTGAAAGCAGCAGCCTCAATCCAGAGCCAATGGCACGAGCAGCCTCTACGGAGCCCCATGCAGGTCACCAGGCCCTCAAAGAGCTGCTTCTCTCACAGCACCTTTGGTGTGTCCCACACAAGGACTGGCACTAGAAACCAACAGAGGGAGTCAGGCCATCACTGACGCCAGCCCGAGGTCCAGGTCTGGCACTCTCTGTCCCGCCAACACCTCCCCAGGCTAATGTTTCCATCCCCCTGCCCGCAAGGCATTCCTTTAATCAAGGTGAGCTTTAATAAAAGTAGTGCTGCTGGCTAATGGGAGAGATCATCCTCCTAGCCCAAAGGAAAGGTTCTCCTGGCATTGCACTGCCTGATCCCTGGATCTGTTGGCCAATTTCAGTTGTATTTAATGTCAGGTGATAGAAAGCTCCTAAGATGTCATGGAATTAAGCAGCTGGGAGGAGAACAGGAGCTTAAATCCCGACTGCCAGAAAAGACAAGACTGCAAAGTCAGCTCAGATCTGCTCTTGGAGATGAAACAACTGACATGCAAGTGACCATGAGAACTTGAGCAAGAACTCATGTCTCCCCAGTTATCAGATAATTCACACCCATGGCATGAAGACACAGGAAACTAAACTTCTTAAGCTGTGCTATCTGCAAGATTGTATTTTCCCCTTAGCAAGGCGCCAGCAGAAGCGATGGACGTGAAAGTGAAGAGTATTAGCCCACAGAGCCCTGCAGTGTGTCTGCAACACAACCTGCAGCAGTCACAGAGACCTCTCTCCTGCCTAGGGATGTCCTCCAGCACAACCAGAGGACATGGCAATTCAAGAACACCATTCTCTCTCCTCAGCCTAGCCCTGTGCACTGACACACCACTTTTGTCAGACCAGAAGCATGCTAAAATAAACCAGGGAATGCAGAGCTTTCCCTTCATTTTCCTCATTTCCCTATGCCTAACTATTTCCTGCTCCTCCCAACACAAGATCTGAAGGCAAGTAGGAGTGCTGTCAGCACCAAGTCTCCTGGGGAAGAAGGGAAGTGATGAGATTTGCAGGATGGCATGTGCTACCAAGTCATTTCTCGCTCAGCTCTGGCAATGACGCCCATCTTCCTTCACTGTCAGGAGCCAAAAGAAAAGTGAAACAGAAGCAGCAGCAAATTTGTGATTTCCTACCTGGTTTCATGGTTATGTAAAAATCATACAAAATGTAGACAGGTCCACTACATTATTTAGTGACTTTCCTATTAAAAACAAAAAGCCCAATCCTCTTTTGAAAGGTAGATATCCTCCCATCTAGAAAAATCTCTACTAACAATTTACTAAGCAAGCCATTCCACTTTTCAGAAAATTTCACAAAAGCATTCAACAAATTCACAGCAGATCCACCAACTTAAGTAAAAGGCATGTTAAAAATGCATTCCTAGGAAGTAGAAAAGAATAAGGCCTTCAAGGAAAATGCCAAAGAGCTCTCTCAATAAATGAAACAGCACTCTGCACTCTAATCCTGACGTGGATCCCTACCTTTGAGCACTTCTCCAGCACCTCCTCCTTGAACTGCAGGAACCTCTGCTGGATGGCGGGCTGGTTAAGAGCGAAGGACAGGAAGTGTGTGAAGGGCTGCTTCTTACGGAAGCTGTCCAGAAGCACATCGATCCGTGTTCGGGCAGAGGTGACCCCACTCCGGTGCTGCCCAGTGATCACTGCAGGGAAACATAGCAACACCTCTCTGCTTTCCTGGAGCTCTCTGCTTTTAGCCCCAGGCTCCTGAGGAAGCAGCAGAAATCAAAACCCCCAACCATGCACTGAAAAACCTGCCAGACTCCCTGCTTGACTTAAAATGCCTGACACAGCTGTCCTTTCCTCTGCAAAGACAGGATGATGCCACCAAAAGCATCCCTCTGCCGTCCGGAAAGCCAGCTCTGAGGGCCTAAAAATACAGTAACTGAGAGCCCATCAATTCAGAGGCCCTTCAGATTCCTAGAGCATGATTTCAAGTTTTCATATAGGCAGTCCGAGTGAAAAAGCCAAGGAAATCGATCAAGGATCAAGATGGTCCGTGCCATTTGTGCATGTACTTCAAGGCACCACACAGAGAACACTTGAGCTTGACAGGAAAGAACAGCAAGGAGAAGACTTTCCTCGGCTCCCCATTATTACGTGCTTTCAGCATCTCTCAACCTTCCTAACAGTCCTTCACAGCTCTTGGGAAGAAGTCAAGACCCACTCCTTGAGAAGCACCACCATGTTCCTGTGTAGCATCACAGTGGGATCCTCCCAGCACTTCCTCCTCATAGCTCTGTCACAAACAGCACTGCACACCGTGCCAGTAATCTCTGGAGCATGCCCTAAGGAACCCTCCAAATACCCACTCTGGCAGAACCCACACGGGTCAGCCCTGATGAGCAATGTCTCCTTTCTTTTTAAGTCCCTGGAAGTGATGAGAGGGAACATATGTTACAAGAAGCCCTGCTCTCACTGTTGGGATCTAGTGACAGCACCAGAAAGTCAGGAATGTAATCTAAACCCTTCTCATATTAAAGCACATGCTGATGTTTATTTCCTACACAGATAAACATGGCATTTCTCTGAATGCTTATTTCAGTTTCTTATTGATGGAATACTATTTTAAAAGCAAAACTAAAAAAAATACAACACATTCAGGACCCAAGTTCCCAAGCCAGTCATTTAAGGCCCAGAGGAGACTTTTTCAAAAAAACAACAAAAAAACCCCCTGACACTGTTTTATAAAGATTTATAGACAATAGAAATAAACTCAGAAGAAAAGTGAAGTGACTTTCCCAGGGCCAAAAGGTGAGTCAGTGCTGTGCAGAAGTAAAAATTAAAGGGAAAACATCTCCTGTACCCTCTCCCTGCTTAAATTGTGTTTGTGCAAGAGCAGATAAAAGCACGTCCATTTTATGTGTATTCTACTCACCAATTTCTCCTTCCACTCCAGGCTTGGGAATGCTGATGGAGGTTCGAGTCTCTGCTTCTAGCCTCTTCTTGGTTTCCCCTTTCTTCCCAATGATGTACCTGGAGGCATAAAGTGCAAGGGTTTCCCTCACACAGTGACACTGAGCCACACTCCATCCATCACATGTGTCCAGACGCGGACCCTCTGTGCTGGAGGGATGCACACACACACAGCTTCATGTGCAGGACCACATCCAGGCACAGAGGTGATTCCCAGGACTTCACACGTGTCCAGCCTGGGACAATGTTGAGCTGTGGCTCACAACTGGTTTAAGTTAAAGTAAGTCAGCTGGTCCATGACAGCTCTGCCCAGCAGCCACTTCATCAGCTGGATTCTCTCTTTTCCCATTATCCCAGCTGAGGAAGAAATAAGGACTCTTTTTCTGCTCTTTGCTTTGCTTAAGGTAGTCATTTGCCAGCATCCAAATACACAATGGACCACTTTTCCTTCTCTGTATTTCAGCAAAACTATTCAACTAATAAAACTGTCATAAATAACTAGAGAGAGCTTTGAACACTACAGGTTTCCCAGTAAACAAGAGACTGGAGTCAATAGCCAATTCCAGTCATGTGTGCTTTCTTTGAAAGCTTTCACAAACTCCCCCTGCCTGGCTGCTCACTCCAGTTCTTCCTCCCCTGCCTTCTCCCACCCTCCCTGATGCTTTTATGTTCAAGGGAAGAGATGCTCAAAGACTCTCCTGCCAGTCAGCAAGCACCACCTGCCATCCCTGCCACGGGGATGGTGAGGAGTTAAGCGAGGCCCAGCTGCACTACAAAGGCATTGCCAATTTCCCCTTCCCGAACACTCAAACCCGGAGCACGGGACACATTCCAGAGATCTGGCGCTCACCCCAACCCCAAAAACGAAATATTTTGTGCTCAACTTCTTCCCCAGCTGACAGCAAATCAAATAAACCAAGGCACACAGGCTCACTTGTATAAGGGGCTGGGAACCTCCACCCGGCACTGGAAGCCTCGCTCAGTCTCCTCCACCACAAAGGCACCGCAGGGTTCATCCGCACAGTCACCGGGGCCTACCAGGAAAACCACATCAGACCCTGCACAACCTCTGCAAAGTTTGGCAGTGCTTTATGTAGGACAACAGTGTCCTCCCAGCCTTCTCCCGAGGTTACATGAAGGAAAGAACGGGCTCCTCTCTGCTGTGGATAACTGCTTTTTATTTATCACCGTACTACCAGCTCAAGAACACATAATGACTGCTTCTAAATCCGGCCAGCTGGGAGGCGCAGGAAACAGGTAGTTACAGCCCAGGTTTTTTCTCAGCTGGAGTTTGTGCAATTCCCACACAGTGGGAATGGTCCCTTCTGGCAGCCAAAGCAGAAATTTAAGGTCGCAGGAGAACACGGATAAAAGGTGAGGATAGTTTTGGTCCAAGGGTTCAGGCCAGTGATTTAGAAACAGCCTCAGAGGAATAGATGCAGCTTTCATCCACGGGCCATTCAGTCATGCACGGATCAAACAGAACATCCAGAAAGAAGCCATGCTTCCTATCCCCTTTCCAACGCAAACAGGGATGAATTTGGATGGAGAACACCTTGTTAAAGCTTAGTGCAACCCACTGAAAGGCAAGGTGGGAGGAGAAACAGGACACGACTGCCATATTCCCATTTGAAAAGTAACACTGGAGCTTTTCTGTGCCCACAACAACTCACACACGGCTACAACAAACATACAGGCAGAAAGGCAAAGTAAAACACACCAGGACAGGAAGAATTTTGTCCCCAAAATAGGTAACACCTTCCAAAAGCTGCACTGTAGAAGGCCAGTTCTTAAAGGCACAAACATTGCAAGGACAGAGGGTCTTTAGCAAGCAGCTTCCATACCTACCACATCTGCAAATAATCATGCTAAGGGAAAGAAAGAAATCTGGGAAAAACGGATCTACAGAGCCAATCTGCTTTTCCCTTTTCCCAGAGACCTTCCACAATCAGCAAGCAAACCCAACAGTCAGCAGCACAGTCAGCCAACCCATTTGGGGTAACTGGGATTGCTTCCACTTTGGGCAGCAGGATCATCAGGGACCAGCGCCAAGCCTTTTTCTCCCTCTTGAACACCTCAGCCCACCACACGGGCTGGTCTCTGTGCTCATGAAGAGATCACAGACGACACTGAGAGCTCCCTGGGTCCCCAGTGTTGATGTTTACACCTCCTGAGCATCCCTCCTTACCTGCATAGAAGTCCTCCTCCTCCTCGCGTGGGAAGGCCTGCTCTTGGACGAGATTTTTCCGGTACACTCGCCCCCCAATCCTTATCAGGAGGGGCCGCAGCACGTCCATCCTGCTCCTCCTCCTACTGCAACGACAAGGACAGCTTTGCTAACTCAGGCCAAGGAAAAGCAAACTTTGCTGTTTCCTTGCAGACTGGACTGGGAGGGACCTTAAAGCTCAGCTTGTTCCAGCTCCCTGCCATGAGCAGGGATGCCTTCCACTATCCCAGGCAGTGCTGCTCTGATGGGGCAGCCACAGCTTCTCTGGGCACCCTGTGCCAGGGCTTCACCATCCTCACAGGGGAACAATTCCTTTCTAACACCCAATCTAAACCTCCCCTCCCTGAGCTAAAGGCTCCTCTGTGTAGAGTCTTCAGGAAGGCAATACCTCCTCAAACCTTACATGTCTCAGTCAAAGAGTAATTTAACGAGAAGCCACAAGTACGTAAATCACAATCAAGTGAAAACAGGAAATGTAAGCAGTGTAAGGTATGTAACTCCAAAACTCACAGGTTTCAGCTAAAGCTCACTGTAACCTCAGCCAGTGTGTCATTTCATTGTTTCTTTGGGCTTTAGCTGGCACCGAGTTAAAAATGTTTCGAGTGGAGAACATTTAATGGTGCTAAGGCAAAGAGCTGGCAGTGTTCTGTCAGAGACTTTGTATCTTCAGCACTTGAATTTCTATGTTCTCTGGTGTGGTTAATTTAATATTGGTTGTCTCGATTTTAAAACAGAATCTGTTACTCAGAAAATATAGTTTCCACCAAAAAATTCACCTTTGTCAGACGGTTTACCCATCCACTGCAACTGAACAGGAAAAAATTAAGAGCTTGCTTTTCAAGTAACTAAGATCTTACACTAGATATATTACACAGAGTGACATCAGGTTCAGAGGGTTAATACTTCTCCCCTCAGTTCAAGCCCCACCTTCTGAAATGACTCCCAACCACCTGAACTTACACTAAAAATAAAAAACACACTGAAATAAAAGTAATAATTCCTGTAGCTCAAGGGAGGAAGTGCAGAGGTAAACTGTGCACAAAAACCGAGTAAGCCATGAAAAAATCACTCGCTGGGGCTTTTGTTTCCACGCAGGCTTTTTGGGGGGTTATGTTTTTAACACATTGTTGTCACAATTTCTTGACACAGGACTTCTGAAAAGCGAGCAGCGACAGCGGGAAGTACAACGCAGCTGGGGCTGCAGCCTTACGGCAGGACTCGGCTCCTGAGGGGAGGACCCAGAGGGGCCGCCGGCAGCCCCACGAGAACCAACTCCGGGCCACCCGGGGAGGGCGGCAGGGGCACCTGCAGGGCCCGCACCGCCTAAATTCCCGGGGCGCCGAGGATCGTGAAGCAACCGAACCGCTCGGCTTTACGTTCACACCCCTGCGGGAAGGCAGAGGGAGCAGCAAAGCATCCCCGTCCCCTCCGCCGCCCCCGCCGCCATTTCCTTCCCACTCACCCCGCCCCGCTCCCCTCACGCGCCCCGCCGGAAGTGGCACGCGCCCGCCCCATCATGCACCGCGCGCGCGGCCACGCGCGCCACCCGCACCAAGCCGCCGTCCGGGCGCCCAGGTGAAGGAGAGAGGGTTGGGGACGGGACCGGGCAGCGGCGGCGGGAGGCGCCGGCGGCCCGGAAGGTGAAGGGCGATGGGATGAGCGAACGGGGAGGGCGGAGGCTGCGGCGGCGCGCGGGCTCCGCACTCACCGGGAAGCGGCTCGGAGGGGCCATGGGCGGGAGGGCGGGGGAGGCGTGGCCGGAGGGGGCGTGGCCTCGCCGGGGCGGGCGCGCGGGCAATGGGGCTCGGCCCCCCCGCCAAGATGGCGGCTCCTGAGGCGCCTGAGGCGTTGGCTGGAGGTTGCTGTAACAGGCCCAGGCAGCGCCCTGACCCGCCGCCTCCTCTCCTCTGTGTTTGTTTAAAATAAACCCCCTGCAGCCACACTTAGGAATGTGTCGGGTCTGCGAGCCCTGGCTGGCAGAGTTTCAGCGCAAACCGTCGTCACACCTCCCTTGCGAGTGGGGAGCTGCACCTGAGGTTTTGCTGAGGGAGGTGTTGCAGGGTGTAGCATAGCAAAAATAAAAATTTGTTTTATGCAGGCGTTTTTCTTCACGGCCCGTAAGCCCCTAGGCTCCTGTGAGCTGCTGTGTCCTGTATTACACACAGTAAATTAAAACAACCTTGAGCACTCCTGGAGAAACTTACTTACAAGGGATGGAGGAACAGGACAAAGGGAACGGCTAGAGGGCATATTAGGAAGAAATTATTCCCTGTGAGCCCCTGGCACAGGTTTTCCAGAGAAGCTGTGGCTGTCTCATCCCTGGAAGTGTCCAAGGCCAGGTTGAATGGGGCTTGAATCAAGCTGGGATAGTGGAAGGTGTTCCTGCCCATGGCAGGGGGTGGAATGAGATGAGCTTTAAGGTCTTAAAACCCCATTTTCTCCACAAAATCCTCTGGTGCTTTCCAAGGGCACTGTCTGTGTGCCCTATAGAGCCTGCAGAAGTGCACTAAATACGATAACAGAAATGAATGAAATGGGCAGGATAATTTGGAAGTGCTTATAAGTATTTGGAGGAGCAGCAAGTGCTGTCACTGATAAGTGCCAAGTGACACCTTTTTTACTATCAGAGAGGCACATGATGAATTTTAAGTCCCATGTCGTGACAAACATACAGCCAGTACCTCTTAAAAACAAGGCTGAGAAGAGACGGTGCAAGAGGCAGCTGGAATTGTGCTGCACAGGCAGATGGATCCTCAGGTATTGCCAGTTTAAGTCAAATACGGTGTTTTAAAGGCAAAAGCATGTCTGGAGTGATGCAGAAAGCAGCTGCTGCAAGTTAGGCACGGCGTGGCTCCGTGCAGGATGCGGCGCTGGAACTGGCAGTCCCGCAGCCTTCCAGGTTTTATGAGGCAGCAGGACTTCTGTGTTTGTGCTCCTGGAAACAAGTGGGGAAAAAAGAAACCCTGCCTTTTTATGACCCTGGGGAGCAGGACAAGTGCCAAGGCAGCTAAAGGCCGGTGAATTCAGGCCAGCAACCTGTACCTCGTTATTTTTGTGCACGCCCTGGATGAATTCCCAGGGGAATTCCGAGGGGTAGGAGCGGGGGTTACCTTCAATTTCAGGGTGTGACAGCTCTGTGCCCATCCCCGCAGTGGGCACAGGCAGCTCTCCCACACACACAAGGCAGCCTGGACGCTCTGAGGCAGCGGAGGCGGCTCCATCCTCGGAGACGTGTGGCCGCTGGCTCTGCGCCCCGGGGAACTCCGAGACGCCCTTCCTAACTCAGGCTCTGCTCTTTGTCCTCCCAGGCTGGGCCGGGGTGCAATGGCAGCCTCCTCCTCGTCCTCCTCCGCCGGCGGAGTCAGTGGCAGCTCTGTGACAGGGTCGGGGTTCAGCGTTTCGGACCTGGCGCCGCCCCGGAAAGCCCTCTTCACTTATCCCAAAGGAGCCGGGGAGATGCTGGAAGGTGATTGCTCCTGCCCTTCTCCTTCCCTGCTCCTCCCCCAAGTTGCTGAACTTGGCACCCTACTGGCAAAAGCTGGAGGTAGAAAGGAAGCACCAGGGCTTGCTTGGTCCCAGCTTTCCCACCAGTTGTTCATGAGGAAGTGATTTTTCTGGCAGTCACCTGCTTTTTAGCTCCATGACAATACTTCAGACCGGGAAGCATCTCCCTGAAAGGGAACATGACGGTGTTAATTGCTCATTGTTAGCTAATCCTTTGATGTCTGGCAGGGATTACTGCGGAGATAGCTGAGACAGGAGTATTTTTCTTGGCAGAAGTAGTAATTTTCTTGGTTTGGGTTGGATTTGACCGGGTTAGTCCAGGAGGCAGCTTGTCTTCCTGCCTGCTCGCATCTGGGTGCCCAAGCCCTGCCACCGACTTTGTCGCAGCTCTGGGTGAGGGAGGAAGGGCAGGTCCTCCGGGTGGCAGGGTTAAACCAGGGTCTCTCTGTCTGCTCCCCTTGAACTTCCCTTGTCACCGTGGGATGGCTGGGACCGAGGCTGGAGTGTCCCTGTGGCAGCACAGGGCAGCTGGGAACTGATGGCTGCGCCGCTGAAGGGTTGTTTTTATTACACATTAGAGCCCATATGCCAGGCTATGGAAGTAATTATGACTAAAGGTTTGCTCACAGAACTTAACGAGCCTTCAAAACAAATTAAAATAATGAAGCACTTCATGTTACCAAATAGACAGGCAGCTGTTCCTCCTGAGAGCCACTCTGCAGGACAGACAGGGAGTCAGAGGAGAGAATCCAACATTTAGGTTGGAAAAGGCCTCCAAGACCATTGAGTCCAACCTGTGACCGATCCCCACCTCGTCAGCACCACGAGAGCACTGAATGCCAAATCCAGTTGTTCCTTGGACACCCCCAGGGACAGTGACTCCACCAGTGACTACCTGGACAGCCCCTTCCAATGTTTTCCATGAAAAAATCCTTCCTGATGTCTCCAGGATATATTTGGGGCAGCACTTGCGCAAGGAACCTCTGAGCATGGTGAAACTCCATCTCTTCCCTGGGGTTCATCTTTGGATTAGATTTTTCCAGAGTTCTGTCTTTGAAACTGCTCTCTACATTGTTCTGGCACAGAGCTTTGAATGGATTGTGCTTTGGGCTGACCTCTTTACCAGGAGGAACACAGCAGTTCACCTGCTCTGGGTGGCAGCAACAACCAAACGCTGTCCCTGTTGCAGGAAGCACTAGGTTGGCTTTTTAGTTTCTGACACAAAAGGTGTTACACCCATTCTTTCATCAGGCAGCTGCCAGTGGAGAGGCTGCAGTTTCCTCTTCAAATACCCCCACTGACTGACTGATTTTTGTTGCTACTTTAACGATCTCACTTGTTTCTAAATAAAACCGTAGGTATTTTGGGGTTTTTTAGAAGGAAGCAGTATAAACTATGCAGTGCTTGGCACACGATTAGCTATGTTTTCCAGATTGCTGTATTTCTGAGTCATTTGTGTGATCAATTACTGGACTTGGATGGCAAGATACACATTGTTTGAAATTCTTTATGTAGGGTTATGGTCTGAGCCTGTGGGAAATCCTAAAGCATTCTAAGGACACAAGCATCGGAGCCCTGAGGGAATCAGAGATTGCTGTAACATTACCTGGCTTCTCCTTAGCTTAACTTCTATTTAAAATGGACTAAAATTGCTTGTCAGAGGGGATGTTACAGAATTCCAGCCAGGATGTCTTCCCAGGTAGCACCACTGCCAACCAAAGCCCTGTGCGGGGTCACAGGGGCTGTGCTCAGCGCAGGGAAAAGTGTCGGAACGACGCAAGGGGGAACCCACACCTCTAACATAAAAATAGGAGGTCAGGGACACTGAGGGCTGCTCAGCCTTAAACTCTGGGTTTCAACCATCTCCTTTTTCTGTTTACAGATGGCTCTGAGAGGTTCCTCTGCGAGTCTGTGTTCAGCTTTCAGGTTGCATCAACATTAAAGCAAGTGAAGCATGGTAAGCACCGAGCGCCGGCCGCGCGTCACTCGGGGAAGGCGGCGGGGGCAAAGCCTGACCTGCTCTCGGGTGCCAACCACAAGAAAGCAGAGTGAACGCTAAGTCAGGCCAGCACTGAGTCCTTTTGCAAGCCCTATGCAAAGCACCGGGAGCCCAGAGAGGCTGGGTGGGAACCGGCTGTGCCTTCCGAAGCTTGTTTTTCCGTGGCAGTGTGGCACCGCGAGGTGAGGCCGGAGGAGGAGGTTCTGGGCAGGAAACGCCCACGCTCTGATCTCGGCCCAGCGCTGATTGTCTCTCTGGCCTGGGGCAAAGAGACGCTCCATTCCACCTTTGTTTCTCTTGTGGCACTGGCAGGGTCAAGTGAGGCTTCCAGAGGCACTCAAGAGGCAGCCACGCGTGGCGTGGCGTGGCGTGGCGTGGCGTGGCGTGGCGTGGCGTGGCGTGACTCCACTCTCTGCCTCCCCAGGGAGCAGCCTGATGTCCTGTTTGAACCTCTGCCTCCCTGCTGGGCCCTTTGCCCTCGCCCAGGTGCCTGTGACCCAGTGATGGGCTTGGCTGCATCACAGCTTCAGTTCTCACAGAGCCCAGCAGCAGCTCCTGTCTGCTGCTTGAGGGTCACATCCTTTCTGGTCCCCGCCTCTTGTCAGCCAGAATGGTACTTCCACCTGTTGTCTCAGAGTGGAGAGGTTTCCTGTCCTCCTCCGGTTGTGGGGGAGTGCACCAGTTTGCAAGGCTGTGATCCTGTATGTCTGCAGAAAGCAAGGCTGAACTTCAGAGCCATTGTTCCCACAGCTCTGCTGTGGCTGCAGCTACCAGGGGCTGCCACACAACCCGGCACCCTGATAGACACCAGCCTTTGGAACTGCGGAGCACCTCCCGGTTCTCTCCCTGTAAGAAAGGCGAAGGGCTTAAAAAAAAAGATCGAGGTCATCATTTTTTGGCTTGTTTGTTTGACAGTTCCCAAAAGGGTGCAGGAGGTGGAGTGAGAACAGTCCCTCTTAAAAGCACCCACTGCTGCAGTCAGCATAAATCACACACAGTTTATGTTACGCCTCTTGCTTTCTCCAAGAGGCTGCAGTGAGTTTACAGCACTGTTAGACTTCCAGCAGAGCTGGGAGAAGGGGTATTCCCATCTCTGCACCACTGCAGCTCATTTAAGTGAAAATGGACCCTGTGTGCCCAACATACAACTGGTTAAAAGTAAACCTGAGAGGAAGATGTTGTCTGGGGGATCTCCAGGACCTTCCTCTCGTTAGCAAGCTCTGGTTGCAGAGCCTTTCTGCCACACTCACCCAGGTCCTCCTCTGAGGACCTTCATTAAAAGCACAGTTCCTCCTGCTGCACCCAGCTCCACCGTGGGCTGACCAAGCCCTCTCTGAACTTCTCTGTTCTTCTGCACTATAAATATTTATGCTTTATGAAATGAGCTTCATCCTGTTTTCACCCCCATACATTAATGGGCCTGATGTTTCCCTGTTAGGACTTGAACGTACATGGCACGGGCAGGGATGGGTAAACACACACTGGGGCAGAAAAGCCTGTCCCTGCTTTCTCTTCACTGTTTGCACGGAGTGGGTTTGGATTCAGATGAGCTCCGTGGGTTTTATTCTGCCCTGCTCCCCACTGACAGCTGGGAATTTGCATCTAATTGGAAGGTTTAATTGCGCTGCCACTGCAAACCACAGTTACCTTTGAACTCCTCACAGATCAACAAGTCACAAGGATGGAAAAACTTGCCGGTCTGGTGGAAGAGCTGGAGGCAGATGAGTGGAGGTACAAGCCAATAGAGCAGCTCCTGGGATTCACTCCCTCCTCGGGCTGAGCGTGTCTGGATCACTGCTGTCACGGAGCAGAAGAAAAGCATTCCCTGGCCTGGCTTCAAAACACCCCCCATTTATCAGATGCTGACAGCTGCATCGGCAGGATGGGGCTTTGGGGTTTTTTTGAGAGGGGATCCCCCCGTAAAGCTGCCAATAAACGGAAATGACGGGATTCTGTAGGTCCTTACAGGCTGGCAGGGCTTGGTTTCTGTAAGTTAGAAGGCAGGATCAGCTGTACAGCCCTTGGAGAATCTCCGTATCGTTTACAGAGGAGGGCACACGGACAGTGTGGCTGCGGGGAGGGCGACCCTGTAACTCGGGCTGGGCTCCTGCTGGAGCGCGGCCGGAGCGCTGGGCGAGCGGGGAAACCCTCTGGAGCAAATGCCAGGAACACTCCTCAGCCCCAGCCGTCCTTCTGGGGAATGGACACGAACTGGCCCGGCAGCGGGTGAGGGGCCAGGCGATGCCACCTCCTCCAGCAGTGCCTCAGGCCTTGCCCAGGCTGTTCCCTCTTCATCTCCATTGCTCTGGTAGTGCTGGCAGGACTCTGCTCTATCTTTAATACCCTGAAACTTTGTCCTCTTTGTTCTGTATTAGATTTCCCTGTAACAATAAAATAACTGTGTCTTTGAAACTCTTTATCTGGTCTGATGAGGGAAACAATCAGCTGTTTGGGAGTAAAGGAGGTTTAGCGAAGCTCAGAGGCAGCTCGACTGTCACAGTGGTAGACTGAAGTTCAATATGAGAGGAACCAAACTATGCTCAAAAGTGCCTTGATTTAAGTCAGATTTTAATCCTGGTTTAACTCAGCCAGAGGAGAAGAACCTGGTTTAAAACCGTCCATTTTAATCATCTTGTTTTTCGGTTGTACTTCACTTCTGTTCTTGGAGGGAACTGGATTTCCATGTTCTGGCGTAACCATTTCAACATGTTGATTTTCCATGGATGAGAGCCTTGGCCCCACAGCTCTGCTGGCCAGCAGGGGGTAGGAGCAGCACCGTATGCAAGCAATTATTTGATTTACTGTTCCAGATGCCTAATTTTTCAATTTTCAACATCTTACTTACGAGATGATTGTATTTTTTACTCCCTATTTCAGCCCAGCCACATCTGGATTGAAACAGATTAACTGGAATCCATTCCCATTTTAGATCACCAGCAATTAGCTAAAACTAAGGGGGAGAAGTATACAGCCACCTTCTGTGTTTGTTGCTGTTAATAAATTAGTTCCAGTACCAGAGTCAGCTTTGGGCAATCCAGAGCCCCACGCTGCCCGATCTGCACATGAAGCCGCAATTCCAGCTCCGTGGAAATTCACCGCACGCCTGCTGGAGCGGGGCAGGGGCGTTCTCACGTAGGGCTGCAGCTCAGCTGAGACGTGTCCCACGCTGGCCACCCCGGCCCCGGCCCCGGCCCCAGCCCGGAAAACCTCCTCCCCAGCCTTGGAGAGCTGCCAGGCCCCGCTCTGCGGGGGCCTCCTGCACAGTCAGCGGCTCCGCGGCCAGGAGCGCTCTAAACGTGACGGCAGGCGGGATTCAAACTCCATCCCAGATGGGCTTGCTTGGGAAAGAAGGGAGCGCTTCAACCCTCCACTTTTTTGTTTGCTTGGTGGCATCTATTTTTAATCCTGCTTACTCCAGCCACCTAAATCTACCTTGGCCAAACCTGCCAGAAATCCTCACCCCATATCATTGTGGGGTTTAGCAACGGAGCAGCAGATCCCCCAATCCCCCTCGCTCACACCCGGTCCCCCCTACTCGCTGACCCAGCACAGTCGGGCACAGAAAGAGCTTTTCTTTTTTGCTGCTCAACTTGGGAAACTTTTCCACCCTGCCAGCCCTCTTGGGATGCCAGGGGCTTGGCGCCTGCAGCTCTGCCCACGGGATGCAATGCCCAAGCATTGCCCAGACTTCCCTGTCCAGATCCAAAACATGGCAGGGCTGATCCACCTCGCCCTCCTCCCATTCCTTGTTTTCCAGCGGTTTCTTGTGCTGGGACAGAGCAGGAGCAGGGAACGTCCCCAGCTCTGTGCTGTACATGGTGTGTTTGTATGTGTGCCCAGCACCAAAATAGACACATGTGTGAGAGCCATTGAGAGGAAGTGAAAAGTTCACCCTGTACAGTACTACGAATGCAAAAACATGTTGTTGGCCGTTCCCTCCTCCCTCTCAGTAAACACTTTATGTAAGGCAGGGAGAACTGGAGGGATCTGTATGGGCAAAAACCCTCCATGCTCCCCCTCCTCCAAACCCAGGTTTTCCCTGGCAGCTGGAAATTCCCAAGCCAACCTATTTCCTGCTTTGCAGATCAGTGGGGCTGCGTCGGCAGTGGATATTTCTCCTTGGGGTTTGGAAGCCCCGTTGCCCCCTCTGCCCGGGGGTCTCAGGAGCTCGGGGGCCGTTCGGAGGCTGCAGCTGGGCGCGGAGCACAGGGGGGAGGGAGCCCGGCAGCTGCCAGAAAAAGTTGATGCGGGGAGGGGAGGGAAAATAGAAAAAGAGCCGAACAAAGAGCCTCGTTCAGGGCTGCTGGTTGGCTTTCCTGTGGGTGCTTGCAGCAGAACGTTATGTACCGGCACAAGCCCCGCTCACACCTCCCCTCCCCGGCTCCTCTCGCCGCTGGCCACGGCCCCAACGCCGGCCACGGCGCCAAGGCACGCGCTCGCCTCGCTGCCCGGGCAGGCTGCCCGCCAGGGAGGGCCTCTCCCAACATCAAGGATGCAGCAGTGTGGGGCAGTACCCCCAGAAACACCCTCTCCCATCTTCTCCCCCAAAAGCACCCAAGGGGAGATGAGTTTCACGGCCCACACCCTGCGAACGACACAGTGCCGACCCAGCACTCAGGCTGGCACTCGGCATCTCAGCTGCCAAAACCTGTCCACCGCCCTCCTGGATGCACGTTCCTTGTTTCTCCGCCCGGCTCCTGCAGCTGCTTGTCCCAGGGGCGAGAGATGAGCCCGGAAGGTTTAGCTGTGGCACAGACCTGCCCGGCCAGCAGCACGCCGGGACCTGCCACCGCGTCCCACGCAGCCAAAGCTCACCTGTCAGAGCTGGCCACGGGCTCGGAGGACGCAGGGTCACCCCTCATGTGCCCGTCACCCCCTGCCACAACCAGGGACCCAGTGTGAGGGACACCCACCCCACCAGGCACTTAAGGGGCTCAGTAAAAACCATGGCCTCAGCCCCTTTGTTACTTGGACACAGAGGATCCCACCGGTGTCTGTGCCAACCCAGTGTGCCAAAACAGTGTGTAAATTTACCTAAAAGCAACTTCTTGGGCCACAGAGCTGCTGGAAAAAACACAAAGCCAGGGACTCCTCCATAGCAGCAGCCCATGGGGCAGGAATTTGCCCCCCACCGCACAGGGGGCACAGTTTGCACCCGACGTGAGCCAGGGCACTCACTGAGCCCCTCAGCACATCTCCTCCTTTCCTCCTCCTCTTCCTCCTCCTCCTTCTTCCCAGCCCCCTCCCCCTGCAGCCTGCAAAAGCGCTGAGCTCAGCACATCCCGGGCAGGGGCCCAGCCAAGGACCCTCCCCAATGCCAGCCGCTCCCCCCGGCTCCTGCTTAACCCTTTGCAAAGCCAGGCTGGAAATCAGAACGATCAACTAAATCTCATCACAGAAGGGGACAGGCACAGCTGGCTGGGAACAGACTGTCCAGAAAGCCTCAATCTCTCTCTGCTCTCCCAGAAAGGACAGCAGGTCAGGGGGAAAGACACGCTGCTTGTCCACAGAAACCACGCTGGGTTTACTGCCAGCAGCAGGACCAGGGGAGGGGAAGTGCAGGGATTGCCAACACTGTAGCTAAAACTTTACTTTCCGGCCCAAAACCATTCCTAGAGGCCCTGCTGCAGAGGAGCAGCCTGGATCTCAGCTTCTTTTGGGAAGCAGAAGGAGCTGCCAGCCCCACATTGCCTCCCCTCCCAGCTGGATTATTTTATTGCAGGGATCAAAAATTACATTTCCCTTTAAAACTTGCCATCACACCAGAGCTGCTTGCTCCGCTGCCTACCAGGAGATGTTATGGCAAAGAAAGAAAAATATTTATGCTTGGCTCCAGAATTCCAGCGTATTTTTAGCAAGGCGCCTTCCCTGTGGTCCTTTACCTCTTTTTTTGTTTATTTGCTGCTTTCCCCCTGCTTTGACCCCCTAAAACCAGCAGATCCTCATCTATTTTCAGCCTCGCCCAGCCGACATTTGTACCAAGGTGGCTGTGGGGAGAAAGAACCCACGAGGTACATTTGGTGAAAAACAGGATCCCAAGCACCATCCAGCTGTTTTCAAGCACGAGTGTGCAAATATTGAGGTGTATTTTTAACAGCTGGGGTTGGGGGTTGTTCATTTTTTTGTCCCAAAAAGCAGAGGAGTAGTTCTGCAAGCTGCAGGCGCAAGCCAGGACTTGTTCCCAACTCCCCATGCATCTCCTCTGCTCCCTGGGATGCTACCCACTCCCCCAGCCTGGACTTCCATGCCCAAAATGCTGATGGATTCAAGCTTTGACCCCTAGAAAGCAGCTACAGCTACTGGTGGGGTGCCCAGACCCTCTGCACCCTTTGGGTGGGAGGTCACAGGCAGTGGGTGGGGGACCTACGCCCCTCACTCCTGGCCGCCGTGTGCTCTCCACCGTCGCCGGGCTCTTATCAATCTCGGCTAGGGAAGGACAGGACCCAAGATAGGTCCCGGGGTGACTTCAGAGTGTGCTCAGCCCCTCCGATAAAGCCGCAGGCAGCGCAGCGGGAGGACAAACAAAGCCCTTTATCTCCAGTTCGGCTCCTTGCGCTCCTCAGGGCCTGGCTTTGGAAAGGTCACGTACGGGGGCCGGCCCGCAGGACCCGCGGCTGCGGGGGACGCGCGGCCAGGGCGGAGGGCGCGGGGCTGGCCCGTGCCCGGTTCGGGAGACACCCGGGAAGGCAGATGGGGGTTACCGCCAGCCTGGCACGGATGGAGCAAAGCTCCATCCCACAGCCCCCAGCCCCCAGCCTGGCCGTGCCCTGCCCCCGCCCAGCCTGATCTTCAGCAAGTCTCACTCCACCATCCCCTCCTGCCTTGGGGAAGCGGGACGAGGCCAGCGGGTGGGCAGCGGGCTCGCGCGTGGGCTCCCGGTGTGGCCTGTCCCCGCCGCAGGGCTCAGCCCGTGCCGGGGCAGCAGGGCCCGGCCGTGCCGGTGCCACCACGCACACAGCCCCTGGAAGACGAGGCCGATTAAGACCTAACCCATAGGGAAACCCTCGCTGGTTTCCCAGCCCAGGGAGGGCTCGGGGACCCCGGGGACACGGCGGGTGCCCCCTTCCCCACCGGAACGTGATGCGTGTGTCCGAGCCACGGGCTGGCCCTAGGGGTGCGGGGGCTCTCCGGGCCCAGGGGGAGGGGGGGTCAGGGGCCGGGGGAGCCCCAGGAGCCCCGGCCGGGCCCTGACGCAACCGCGGCTCCCGTTTGCAGGGCCCGGGGCAGCGCCGGGGCCAGCGGGCGTGGCCTGCGGGGAGGGGCGCGGCCTCCCCGCTGTCGCCGGGCAGGAGAGACGCCGCGGACGTGCCCCGCGCTGCCATTGGCGGACGTGGGGAGGGGGCGTGGCCCACCGTGCCGCCCCTATATAAGGGCGGGGCGCGGGCAGGGTGGGCAGAGCAGCGGCGGAGCCGGGGCCGGGGTCGTTTCCGTGCATCCGCATCCATATCCATGCCCGGGCTGTGGGAGCGGCTGGCCGGCGGCGAGCGGGGCCGCCTGGAGACCTCCGACTGCGAGTCGCTGGGCAGCGCCTCCGGCTCGGAGGGAGGTGAGTGTGGGTCCCTGAAGGGCTGGAGGATTGATGAGGGTCCCTGGGTGGAGGGGGTGGTTGTGCTGTGCCAAGCTCCTGTTAACACCCCCAAAAAGCTTGGATCGGTGTCCCAGAACCATGAGCCCCCCAGCACATCCCTGTTGCATCCCTAAACCCCTGGGATCGGTGTCTCCCACACCCATGGGACCCCCAGCCCACCCTTGCCCCGGTGCTGACCTGCCTCTGTTCCCTCCGCAGATGCCGAGTACGCCGAGGGGGTCTCCCTGCCGGACATGGACCTGGAGCTGCTGCACGACCCCGAGGATGAGCTGCTGTGCGCCAATCTGATGGACGTGGTGCAGGCCACGCTGGGCCGGGCCCCACTGGGCGCCAAGCGCTGCTCCCGGCTCCTGATGCCGGCCCAGCTCCAGGAGCAGGTGCGGACGGAGTTGCTGCGCCTGGCGTGCAGCGAACCCTGCGGGCTGCGTGGGGCCCTCCTCGACCTGTGCGTGGAGCACGGCAAGGCCTGCCACGACGTGGGGCACATCGCCGCCGACCCCGCCGTGGTGCCCACCTTCCAGCTCACCCTGGTGCTCCGGCTGGACTCCCGCCTCTGGCCCAAGATCCAGGGACTCTTCGCCTCGGGGCCGGCCTTCGCGCCGCTGAAGCTGAGCACGGGCTTCAGGGTGATCAAGAAGAAGCTGTACAGCTCCGAGCAGCTGCTCATCGAGGAGTGCTGATGGGCCGGGCCGCAGGAGCCACTTCCCAAGTGCTTTGGAAGAGCCGGGCAGAGCGTGGCGGCTCCAGGCAGCTGCTGTAGTTTAGGTTAGGCTGGAGTAGGGCTGTAGGTGGAAGTAGTTTGGGCAGGCTGAGATCCCCGTGGGGGCCTGCCCGTGCCGGGACATCCCTGGCGTGGAGCAGCCGGCACTCAGGCCGAGGTCCCTTCGCGCCGTCGATGATTGTGGGACGATCCCGGCGACCGTGCTCCCGGAGGCGGCAGCGGGGCTGCTGGAGGGGTGCTGGTCTCCTGATGGCTGATCAATCATGGGGGACTTTTGTAACGAGGATTGTAATCAATGGGGTCTCAGGGGGAGGGGGAGTGTGGGAGTGAGTGACCGCCGAGGGGTCTGGATCAAAGGCAAACCCCAGCGCTGGCAGAGGTCTGGAATTGTGTCTTTGATCACGAGAGTGGTGGGAGAGGGGCGCGTGAGGTGCCGCAGGGCCGGAGGGCAGGACCCCTGGCCCTGACACGCTGGGGGCACTTCGTTGGTTACAGTTTACACTCATACACTTGATGTTCAAGTGCGAGAATTCCTATGCAATCGTGTCGGGTGGTTTTTTACTTTTCTAATAAAACTCGTCTTGATTGATAACCCACCGTCTCTCTGTCGTCACTTCTGCTGGGGGAGGGATGATGCAACCACTGGTTTGAAATTCCCTGCTGGCACCCTTGGGAAGCCTTTCCCTGTCAGGGCAGCCCCTGCGGTGGGAGCTGGATGTTTTGGGAATGGTGGGGAATCCCGCTGCGCCCACTCCTAAGGGGAGCCACGGGGCTGTGACTCAGGGGGGCTGAGTCAGGCCCCTGAGCCTGCTCATACCCAGGGAGGGGCACCCCAGCACCCCAGCGAGGGGCTGCTGCTCCTGCCACGGCGGGAAAGGTGGGCAGAAACCCAGGAGAACGGGCTCAGACTGGGACTGAGGGACAGGAGGAGGAGGGTCACACGTGCCGGGGGGAGCACACCCCAGCCCCAAACACACTCTGCAACACTGAGGCCAATTACCCAAACCTGCAATTAGAGGCCTCGGGGAAGAGGCTTTCACTCAAGGATAATTAAGCTGCTTGGCAAACAAGAAGCCTGTGGAAGGTGTGGGGGGATAAAATCAACCTGAAAAACCATTTCTTTTCTTTTTTTAAATTCCTCTGTGGCCAAACTTTTTGATGAGAATTTTCACCATAAAAACCTTGCTTTTGACACGAATGCCCCATAACCAGAGTGTTGGGAGCAGAGATTGCTCACTGGTGTAAATACCACCTTGGAGCAGTCAAGACAACAAGCAGTGCTAGGCTGGCATAGTGGGAAATGCACCTTTACAACACCCACATTCTGCAAAGAGAGGGGGGTTTCCCCTTAAAAGTCTGGGGTCTGGAGCATTTCTCAAAGGGTCACGTGCCAGAGCATCCTCCCTTCATGTGAGCAGCCTCCCCTGTGGGGTCATCCAGCACAAAACCACCCCTGGAGACACTGAGAGGGGTAGAAAGGGAGCTCCAAACCCGAAGTTCCTTGGCCAGCGTGGAAGCAGTGCCAGCCCAGGCTGGAAGCAGCACGTCGATCCCAGGGCACAGCCGGAGATTTACGGCGCGGTGACGGCAGCAGCGCCGGTGGCTCAGCTGGGGCTCTGCCCTCAGCCCTGCTGAGGCATCCTGAGTCTGGGAGTGGTATTTATAGCTCCATAAATACGTGGATTTTCAAATATCGAGCTCCTAAGGGGGTGGCCCTGCTCCTGTGCTGCCAGCAGCAGCGTGATCCCCCCTCGTCCTACACCAGCCACTCCCAGGGAAGGCGAGGGGCTTCACATCCCATTTTTTATAAATTATTTTTTATAAATTATCATGCCAAGAAAACAAAACAAAAACAATGACTGAAACTGCCCAAAGCCAACACAGAGCGATGGCACAGCCTCTCGTGTGCCCAGCAAAACCTTCCACGTGGGACCATGTGCCCCGGGAACACCCCAGTCACAGCTATGAAGGCGAAGCTTTGCTTTAATTCATAGCAAAATGGCCTTTCCATGAGCAATTTGGGGGTGTCTCAAGGTCCCCGGGGTTTGGCAGCTCCCTGAAAAGTGCAGAAGCTTCCAGCGAGGCTGGATCAAGTGTCTCCCAGGGCAGGGGATTAGGCAAAGGGGTATTTTGGGAGCTGGGAAGTGTCGATGGGGCTATTTGTGGCACCAGCATCAGCCCAGGGATGCCACGTGCCAGCAGAGGAAAGGCAGATTTTTGGGGGCATCAGCAGCAATGAGGCAAGTGAGGATTTAAATCCCAGGATAACACTAAACCCTCACGTTTTGCTACCCAAAACAATGAAGGGGGCAAGAGGGGTCCCCTTGCCTCCCTACCTGCCCGAGGAGGACGTTCCTGGAGCACCTGCCTTCCTTTGATGCCTCCCTGCCTATGGCAGCCGCTCCAATTAAAAGCTTGGGCTAACGAGCTAATGGGCAGCTCAAACCACCCGCACCTCGGTGAGTGGGCAGGGACCAGCACACCCTGAAATTCAAGAGTGTCTCCCATTGCTCCGGGCTGGGAACGACCCGAAATGCAGGAAAACCACGCCAAAACCTGGGCTGTGGATGTGCCCCGTGCCGGCAGGGCTGACTCACCGCCGCTGAGGGGAAACGGAAGGGACGGAAGGGACGTGACCCTTGGCCTCTGAGAGGAGGGGGAAAAAAGGGAAAGGGGGGAAATTCCTACCCTTGGCCTCTGAGAAAAGGGGAAAAAAAGGGAAAAGGGGGAAATTCCACCCAAAACCTCCAGCGCTTTGGTGCATGGGCCTAGGGAGGAAGAGGGAGGTGCCAGAGGGGTCCAGCCTGCCCCAGCCTCATCCTGCCCCAGGGAGGAGGATGTGAGGAAAAGAGACCCATCCCAAATCCAACCCCAAGGCTTTGGGGCCGGCAGCCGGCAGTTCCCAAGCCGCTGCCAGCAGGAAGTGGTCCCAAGGCAGCGTCTCTGCCCGGGACAAAGGCAGCCCGAGCCTTCCTGCCCACCTGATGGGCACCGTGTCCAAAGGGCACCTTCCAATGCCAGGATAATGCTGCCAGGCTGGTGGCATCCTAGGATGAGAGTAAGGCATCCCCCAAAAGAGCTCAGCCAGAGGATGTGGGGCTAACAGGAGGGGAGGAAGGCCCTTCTGGGAACATCCCAGTGGAACTGGTCTGAAGCAAAGGTGTCCTGCTGGGTGTTTGCTGTCCCCTTGCCAGGACTCACAGGGGCACCACCTCCTCTCCATCCTGTCCCCATCCTTCCCTCTCCCATCCCAGGGCAGCCCCTGCAGTGCCAGAGCTCTCAGCCACTGGGATGGCAAAGACCCCAAATTCCATCCACCGCCAAGGAGCTGCAAAACCAGAGCCGGCTGGAGCAGGGATCCACAGGACACCAAGCCAGCCAGAGCCTTTCACATTATAAACATTTATTTATAGATGTACAATTGTATAATTAACTCTAAATCGAGAGATACAGCCTCTGTGAGCATCCACTGGGACTGATGCCTTCTCCCTCCTTATGATCCGTGGGTATCTACCAGCAAAAACAACCCAAAGGTTTTGGCGGGCAGGCTCCGGGCAGGGAATGCCACTGGGCAACACATCCAGCTCCTTCTGTGAGCAGGATTTTGGTTTGACCCCGTCCCCATCATCCCTGTGCCTCCATTGAGCGCCATTTCCAATCCTGAACTTCCACCCAATTTCTTCTGACGGTGGAGGAATCATTAAAAAAAAAAGAATAAAACCCCTTAAAATCAGGTCCAAGCCATGGTGGCTGTGGGATAACAGGGCTTGCAGCCAACGGGAGGCTGAGATTTCACAAAATAAATAAACAGCCAAAGACAGAGCGCATGGATTCCTAAGGACAACGGGATAAAACCACCTCTGCCAGCCCACCTGGGAGCTGCCATGCTCCTGATTCACTCCCCCGACTGTGCCAGGGGATGGTTTTCACTGGAAATGTCCTTAGACACAGATGAGCTACAGAGCAGCAAAAAAAAAAAAAATTTAAATAATCCAGTTTATTCCATGGGAGGTGGCTTTGCTTCCAAGAAATGGAGCCTCACCTAGAGCAGCCTCACACTGGTGCTGCCCGTGGTGGCGGGGGCAGAGGGCAGATCAGGCACCCCCTGATCTCCCCCAGCAGAACTTCTTCCAACAGAAGCAATGGAACGCTTCGTTGCTGATGGATTTGTGGTATTTTCCAGGTGTCCTCTGGGAAACACGAGGTGGGGTGCGAAGGCCAGGGCCAGGCTGTACCCGGGAGCGCCGGGGGTGGGTGAGGAACCCGGGCGTGGGACACGCACAGAACCCCCCACAAAGGGCGAGGCCGATGGAAAGGCCTCTCCGCACGGAGCGCGCTGATTACCAGGCAGAATTCGAGCAGACTCGGCAGAAAAAGGAGCTACGAGCACAAATGAACCAAAGACTGACGAGCAAAATCCATCCAGGACAATCCTTCCCGTCCCGAGCGCGACGCCGGCGCTCAGCTGACCCCGCGGCTTCTGCCGACGCTGCAAATCCACGCCCGGCTCCGCACGGGCTCCCCCCGTCCCCTGTGACCCCCTGCACGTTTGGGATTTGGCTTTATCAAAACCCCGAGAGCAGGTGTGTGGCCATCCCAATCCGCAGAACGTCCTCCCGGGAGCAAAGCACGGCAACTGCAAAGGGATTCCTGTTGTCCAGGCAGGAAAGTGCTGCGGACAAAGACACCCTGGGAAGAGGCTTCCCACTCCCCTGCTCCTCAAGATGGGCAGAAACCAAAATAATTTAATCATCCAACCCCTGCATAGTTTAAAAGTGCAACATATATACAGCTATAAATTAATGCTAAATAGATTATATCTTCTTTTTCTGTAGTGTCTTCTGTCATCAACAAATCGTCCCACTTCTCTCTCCGTTGGCAGTGGCGAAGGGTCTCCTGCTTCATGGCTTCTGCAGTTAGTTTGGGTTATTTTACACTGTGTGTGTCTGTTCCAGGGGTTGTGGGATCCTTGTGGGACCCTGGGAGCACACCAGTGGTGTTGGAAGGGGAGGAGGAAGACGGAGAGCTGGATTTCCTGTCCCAAGCGCTGCCTGTGACCGTCAGAGAGCGGCAGAGAGAAGAAAGAGGGGCAGTTGTGCGTTGCTAATTCTCCAATTCCATTTTTAAGATAAGGTTTGATTCTTTTTAAATAGCAAAGTCTGTCACCTCGGCTCAGAGCACTTCCCCAAAAGTCTTCAGGCATTTCAACGCTCTGGGAACAAAAGCGGCAGCGGTGTCAGTCTCCGGACAATCTGTGACTCCCCCTTCCTTCCCCACCCCACAGCACAGGCAGCAGCTTTTCCAGGCTCTTTCCAGACCACGGGTGCAGGGAGGGAATTAAAGGAAAGCAGGTAATTAACACCAGAAGAGGCGCAGTCATCCAAACCAGAGAGCGGGCGGATCAAGTTAAGAATGGATCCAAAACCAGGATACACCCAAAAAAAAGCCAGTGTGGCCCAGAGGATTTGTTTTAAAGGCCAAACTTTCAGATGCCAAGGAAAATAACCCCCAAAAGTGCAAATCAAGCAGCTCAATGGCCGACATCCTCAAGGAGTCCCTGTGAGCCGGAATGCTGTCCATACAACACCTGGCACAAGCTTCACCCAGGAGCTTTTCTACAGAAATCCTGTGTTGAGATAGTTTTGGGGTAGTGGGACCCGCACATTTCACAGCCAGCCCAGCAGTACCCAGTAGGCGAAATCTGCCCAAAAATTTATGCAGGAAAAGGACTCCAAACCCCGTGGCCATTTTTTTTCATCATTTTGGTGCAGTTCTCCCAGCACATCCAGCCTCCCATGTGTTATCCGGGCTCTCCTTAATCCAAGCTCTCCAACCCCCAGATTTTCCAGGCCATCCCCCCCCTCAGCTGCTTTCATTTCGATTCCCAGTTTAACCCAGTAAGTTACTTTTGCAACCTGCTGGGAACATTTGCTTTGTTCTCCTTGAATGGGAAGGCAACGGGAGGGGGCACAAGGAACATCTGTTGGGTGGGACTCCATTCCCTGTCATCGTGTCGCTTCACGTGCCAGGGATAACGGCTTTCCCAGTAAAACAGGCAACAAAGCAACCAAAAAAAAAGGGTTCATTAAAATGTGGTGGCTGGATGCCACAGCCAGTAAGAAACTTCCAACCTCACCAAGGGATTCTGCCCGGTTCCTAGAGGCCAGAGAAAACAGGGAGCCTGCAGAGAGCCGAGGGTGCCGACATGCAAAGCAAACCCAATCACTTCCTGATTCACGAGGGAGCGCTCGTCGGAGGGGAGGCCTGTGTGTGCACCCCGAGGAGCCTCCCGGAGCTCTGTGTCTCAGTCAGGGATGCCAGGGACCAAAGCACTGCGCTTCCCTGCTCCCGGCTCGTACTTGGGCGGGGACTAACCGTGCAGGGAGGCCTGGACATCTGACAGTCTGCTACAGCTGGGGGTGCCCATCTTCTGTGCCCGATGGTACAGATCCGAGTCCCCAAAGTAGCGTGCCCGGTACAACAAGCCTTCCTCTGCAAAGGGAAAAGCCCAGCGTTAGGAATGCCCATGGAAGAGACACCCCCCCCCCCGCCAGGCCCTGCTCCCCCACGGGCTCTGCTGGGAACAGGAGGCACCTCCAGTTGTCCAAGGTGAAGCACAGGATGAGGAAATGCCCCACGCCCTTCAGGACAGGATGGGCGTCAGAGCTGCTGACAGCTCATTCCATCCTGGGAAAAGCCAAGGGAACCCATCTCCGGTCCCAGGAGGAGCACGGGCAGCCCAACAGAGGTTACCCCAGCAGGGCTCCCTCTGTGCACTGGCCTCACTTGGCACCACCCAGGGATCACAGCCCCTTCGGCATTCCAGTGCTGAAATCCTTCCCCGGCCACTGCTCCCAGAGCCACGATCATCACACGCAGCCAGAGCACACAGGTTGCCCCTGGACTCACTGCCCTCACCACCCTCTGCTGCCAGGATGTTTGGCTGGATCGTCTGCCTGGGCAGCCCCCCAGCCCTCGGAGCAGGGCTGGAATGTGGGATGCATGACACCATGGGCAGCAGACTTCCCACACCGTCCTTGACCAACTGAAATATTACACAGGGCTATCAGTGATCCCAGAGGTTCTACCTTCCCCCTCCACTGGAAATCAGAGATATCCTGCTGACATGGCAGGGGAACCTCTGGGGCACAGCTCTCGTCTGACCAGTTCTGCAGCAGCATTAAAAAGCAAAACAAAACAAAAAACCCCCACATACCGGGCCTGTCATGAAGTCATAGACCGAAAAAAACAAAGCAAACAACACAGGAAATGTGCTGGCACCGTGTTAAAGCATAACTTTAGCACAACTTAGTCCTCAGCCAAAGACCTTTCCAAAGCCCCCCTACAGAGCAGCTCCTGACCCCTCACGACTCACTCTGCTGCTTCTCTTTCCAGCAGTTATTCCGAAGGTTTGCTATGTAGTCGTCCTCCACGCTCCGCTCCACGTTCTTCAGGTTCGTGCCCGTGTATTCCTCGGCAAAGTTCTCGGACACGTAGTAGGGGACTTTCAAGTGCTCTGTGACCCTCCTGTGTGTGTGACCTACAGACCTGGTGCAGGGACAAGAGCACAAATGTAGGACATGTTGCAAGGGCACAGCAAAGCCCCCAGCTCAGGTGATGTGATTCCAAATGGCTGGAAACATCCCTCACCCCTCACCAGCAACAGGCTCGGAGGGGTGGAAGGGAGCAGCACTTCTGGTGGGAACAAACCACCAACACAGGGAGAGAAAAGCTGCCAGGCCTCCAGCAAGGTGGGCAGAGCTCTGAATACAGACATAACTCCAAGGCACATTGCCCAGGGCCTAAACCCACTTAAAATAAAATGTTCCCTGGAATTTTCAATTAATTATTAAATCCGTGGTTTCCTCCATTCTCAAAATGAGACCCGCTCTGTGCCCCGGCCTGCATCCACCAGCACAGAAAGCACTTTCCAGAAGGAAATCTCTTCCTCCCCTGGCCCCGTGGATTTGCATTTCAGACAAAGCCCTGTTCTTGCTTCCCCTGACACCCCAGCAAACCTAGAGACCCTCCCTAGGGCGTGTGTGCGAGCTGTAACGCAGGAGCTGGGCCCAAATGCTGCATTTGCCAGGAACGGCTCCACTTGGAGACGTGCCCAAAGTTCCCCATAATAAATACCAGCTGCTGCTGCATTAAAAGCCACCCTGATTCTTACACCAGGTATAAACATTAACTCATCCAGCTCGCCCTTCAGGCTGTTGTCAGGGTTTACAGGAGGGATCCCAAGACTCCTGCACGCTTCACGAAGGCCCAGCAGCGGGTAACTGGATGGACTGAACAGCAGCAAAAAGCTCTGCTGGGACTTCCCAAGGCAGAGGTGAAGCCTGGAAAAAGCCCAGCTCACTATTTTCCCTGTTACAACAAAGCCCTGAGCTCTCCCAAAGTTCATATTCCTCTCCTGGATAAAGACGGACTACAGAGTGTGCCCTCACGGGAGAAGGACTGGGAATGGCAGGGCTGCAGCAGGACACTGGGGTGTGAAGCATGAAAATCAGGGCACAAGAAACCTGTCACCTTGCAGTCAGACATGCAATTGAGTCAGGCCAATTCCATGAGGTGTTCCTCAACAGCAACAATCAGGCCCAGAGCCAGGCAGCTCTTCCAGCAGGAAAATCATTTTTGAAAGAGATTTACAAAGGTAACAGTGACAAATGGTTCCTTAGGACTCTGCCCCTCTCAGTGACAGCTTCACTATGGAGAGGTGGCATTTAAATCTCCAGGTTCGAAGCTTCTGCTGCCCTGCTTGCTGAGCTCAGGCACAGCTTTGCCTTCACTCCAGGCAGAGGAGCTGGCAGTGAGTGATCCAGCAGCTCCTCCTGCCGGCACTGCACCACCTCATTCCAGCTCAAGCACCCTGCCTGCTCGGGAAGGATGTGGGAGGACTGGATGAGCTCATCCGCCACCCTTGTCCAAATCCAGGCTTGGAAATCAGGTTGCTTGCTGCTATCTGAGCATGCAGAGACAGGGAAAGCACAGGGAACAGGGAATGGGGCAGCAGAGAAACATCTGGGGCTCAGGGATGGCTTCCTCTGGCAGCTGGCAAGGCTGGAAGCAAATCCCTGCCCACTTAACGCTGCCCTCTCTTCAGTGTCTTCTCACCCCACAAACTCTCCACCAGTATAAACCAAACTGGTGTCTGTGTACCATGCTTAATTCTACAGTGCTGGTACCAGCTGCAGAAATCACAGCTCAACCCCCTTCACCCTCTCAGAATAACCCTTAACTGTGCCAAAACCACTCCACTTTTTGGTCCCGAGCACTAAGGTCACAGTTTTTACCCTGAATCTGAAAGCTAAGCTGGGTTTTATAGTATTTAACATCATGCCCCACCCCTGGAATTGTTCAAGGCCAGGTTAGACGGGGCTTGAAGCAGCCTGGTCTAGTGGAAGGTGTCCATGGCCATGGCAAGGGGGTGGAACAAGATAATTTTATGGTCCCTTCCAATCCAAACCCTTCTGGGGATTCTACGATCAAGGCAAACCTTGCTACCTATGAAAATAAGCAGGAACCCCAGGCTGCAACCAGGTCTGCCCTCTCTAAATGCACATAAGGAACTTGCACTGAACATGTATTAGGCTTTTGTCAAGAATGATGCAAGCAGGCAGAAATCAAGCCTGTTTTCCCACTCTTTGTTGGCACGGCAAAGTGACTAAGGACACATTCCATTAGTCACCAGAGGGAGCAGATTGGGGCATTTCCACAGGATCTACAACAGAACGGTTTCACTTTCGCATCCCAAATGTCTGGCAAAGCTACTTCACGGCAAGATGAGAGTTCAGAAACAGGGGATTTCTCTGGGAGTGTCTTTTATTCATGATCCTCTTCCTCTACTGCTTTCCACTGAGGCTTTAATGAAGAACACGCCTTTTGTTTCTCACACTCTAATTTAACTCTACACTTCAATTTGTTCCATATGGGATCTCGCTGCTGGGCTACAGCCTCCCAAAACCATTTTGTCTGTCCCTTTCCATGACAGACACAGCCATGGGTATGTCTCTGTCAAAGAACTCACTCTCTCCATTAGGGAAGCGAGCAGCCTTCAACTTCCCTGCACCTTGTATCTCACACCTGTTTGAGAACCAGGAGGACTTCACTGGCAGCAGGAGCAATGGGGTCAGGAGATAAAGCAGAAAAACCAAAGCAAGCCAGGAAAAACAGAGGCAAGATCCCTGCCCCACCACGCCCCTCCAGAGCCCACCCCCTCCCCATGTGGATAAGTTTTAGAGGAATGGGTACTAACAGCCTGTAGCTCAAACTGTAGGGTGGGCTGGAGACCATCATCTGGCTGAGAGCAGACACAATGATCAGGATGAGGATGGGCATCAGCTGGACGAACAGCCCCAGGCCACCCTGAGGGAACAGAAGCACACAGTGGAGTGCCACCCACACACCTGGACAAGGACCCCACGGCACCGCTCTCCCTCCCTCCCTCTCAGTGCTCCAACACAACCTCCTCTCTCCTGCTTCTCACAGGGAGGAACCCAAAATAGCTGGGGGCACCCAGCAGCCCACAGGACAGTGTGACTCCGAACGTCCAAACCCCCTGGCCCTTCTCTGGATGAGACAATGGGCAGAGGGGACTGCCAGGGGGAACCCTGGGAGGGAATTCCAAAAGCCTCATGCCCACGCTTAGTTTTTCTAGAGCAAACTGGTGAGCAGGACTGGTTCTAGGGATGGCCTTCTCCCCTTTTCAGTGCTGGCTGGATGAAGGTAGCTCCCCCTCTCCCTCACCTCCTGAGCTCCCTCCAGTTTCACCTTTTTAAGCTTGAGAAAAAAATATTCAGGAAGCTCTTGCTTGTTTGTTTTTTACAATAATATTGGCTGTGCCCAGACAACAGCCATAACCCTGACTCCAGCTTTCTGTTCAGGGGGTTGGCAACAAGCGGGACTGTTTCACGAGCCAGCCACAGGAACCAGCTCCCAACCCATGTGTTGGGAAAGCCTCCAGCCTCCCGGATCCTGGCATGTTTTCCACTTACGTCGCCCTGGTGCTCCCGCCTGTCCTGCCTCTGGTGGTAGGTGTATCTCATCCTGCCATTGCTGTACACGTGAACGTTACCTGCAGGAAGAACAAAACTCTTACTCCATAGTCACGGTGTGGAAGGTGCTGCTGGCTGCCCAGGGAGGGACCACAGAAGGCGGCTGTGATCTGTGTCACCTGCTTCCAGGCTGGAACAGGAGTGTTCCTAAGGCGTGCAGAGTGGGCACAGAGATCCTTCTATAAGATTTTGCAGGATCATATGAAAACTGAGCTTGGAAGCGACCTCAGGAAGTACAACCTCCTGCCCAAAGCAGGGTCAGCTACAGTGAGAGAACACCTTGCACAGGGCCTTCTCCCTTCTGATTGAATAATTAAAACCAGCTACAAACAGAAAGAATTCTGGTGTTTTTCCCACCCTGCACACAAAGCTCTTCCATGTCTTGTTTTAAATGTCAAAGCTACAGCTGCAAAGGGAGCCAGGCTGAAGGAGCAGCCCTCAATTCTCTCGGGACAGTGAGGAAAGGGAAAAAAAGGCTGAGCTAAAATAGCAACGTGCTGTTTTCGCAGGAGTAGCTTGGCCTCTCTACCAGGCAGAGCATGAATGCTGCAAAAGGCTTCCAGATGCCTTTGAGAGGCATCGGTGTTGGGGTGTTCGTAGATTCCAGACAGGAAAGAGCTACCAGAGCAAATTTTCTTAACTGAAACCAAATTATTTTTTTCAAGTTGGTCCACAGAGGTCAAAAAGCTCTGCATCCACTTCCAGTCAGATATGACTGGAGCAAGTAGAAAGGAGTCTTCCAAAATACTCCTATCCTGACATGGAATCTGAGTCTTTTGAGAAAAGTAAAAGAACAGGTGCCCAATTCCTTACTGCTCCCCAAGCCATGGTCAGCACTGTGGACAGACAGGATGCAGATTTATTTTTCAATTCACAAGGTCTAAATTATGCTGTAGAAATATTATTTTCCTTTTTTGTAATGGAACACAGGGGAGAGAAGGAAGTGGCCACTGATCTTGGAGAACCTGCTCCAGCTGCGTGGCAGAGCAGACAGAGATCAAGAACAAGGCCCAGGTGTTACCAGAGTTTGCCCTGATAAGAAGATTTAAATTCCAAAACCACCAGAAGGCAGAAAAGCCTTCCTCAAAACAGGGTTATTTTCACAACGACCCTCAAAACAAGCTGCTTTTTGTTCTAGCATTCAACCCAGCCTAACAGCAGCTGATGCTGCCAGCATGCAAACAAACACCTGAGGCTGGGAAAAAGTCCAGCTCTCATGGTTGCTGAGCTCTCCAAGATGAACAATTTAAGAAACTTGAGGTGTTGACGCCACACGTGAAGGAGAACTCCCCCTCACCAAGCCCAGCAACCAATAAATCCCAACTGCACTGTTCCAATGCCAAAAGGATGAGGCCCCACTCAAGGAATTAAGGTTTAAGGTGCTTACTAGAAGGAAAACCACCCCCAAAGAACATGTTGAAGAGGTCCTCGGGGGAGATGTCAGCCTCGAAGCCGCGGTGGAAGTCCGCGTGGCTGTGTCCGTGCCGGGCGGGGTTCAGCTTCTCGTCTCCGAACTGGTCGTACTGCTTCCTTTTCTCCGGGTTGCTCAGCACCGCGTACGCGTTCCCGATGGCTGCAACACGGACAACGAGGGAGCAGTCAGCTCCTTCTCCCACAGACAGCCCTGCAAACTGCCAGGATTTGCCTTTCTCATCATACAACCCAAGAGTCTCAGCAACCCACGTCTTTGCAACAGGTACCTGGCACACGTCTCTGGCAAATCCAGACAGCAGGAAACCACACGCAGTGAAAAATTCCTTAATTAATTCAAATGAAGTTATGATATGACTGGCAAGGATTTGGTGCACGTCCTCAGAGAAACCCTTCAGCTGTAGGCAGCTGTGTAGGGAAATAAAATTTTAGTTGACAAATTTTATTCAAAAGTGGCACTAAGGGAATTCAATGTCAGAGCCTAAAACTAGAACTGCAAAGAATTTAAATATGGGCTAAATCCCTGAAAGAGACTTTAAAACTTTCCATAAAAGCTGCTAAGGAAACATTAGCCAGAATCTGCATCTGTCAGCTATGAGTTTCAGTATTTCCAGATGCCACAGGAAAGGTGCATAATTACAAGAACTGTTAACCTTTGCCTGTGAGGGTGGAAATGTACTGGAGCTAAACCCCTGCCAGGTCCCCAGGTCACTCTCCTTCCAGCCTCAGGAGTTTGAGCCCTTCTCCCAGAACGTCTGCCTGCCACGCTCCTATTTCTGTACTCACCTCTCGACACATTCCAGCTGCCCACCTCCCTCTGTACCAACCCACCCCAGGCCTCCCTGTGCTGCAAGGAGCCAAAACACCCATGGCAGCAGCTGCCTGGTGTGTAAAAGGCAGGGGCAGAAGGGATGGAAAAGGGGGATAACGTGCCCTTTTGGAGATCAGCTCCAAGATTCAACATTTTCCCCATGGTCAGATGGAGGTGTATGGTTTCGTCTTGGAGTGGAGATTTGGAGGGCAGAGGACGTAATGTCAGTATACTCCTCCTCCTTGCTTATAATTAGTGCACCCAGAGCACACGTTTCTAGAGCCAGGCAGGGAAGCTGGTGGACAAGGACTGACTCAGGGTGTATCAACCACACAGCTGGGAAGAACAAGAGAAGCAATGACAACAGAGCAGCTCAAGGTTTGTTCACTGTCTGACTTGGTGCTGGCAAAGCCCAAGAGACGCCTCGCTCCAAAGCAGGATGTTAGCTCCAAGTAGCCAGGCTCAACGCTTTTTCCAAGAGCAGACAGGCAGTGATGCAGAGCCGCCACGAGACAGCCTGCAGCCAGCTGGAACTGCACGCTGAGACACGGGCTCAGCACAGGACGCAGCACCTTATCAGCAGCCACCGGGAAGGCGAATGCCAAGACTCCAGCTAATACATCAACGTAAGGAAAAATTAACTCATATCCTCACAGCAGGGCACGTTTCCCTCTTCACCCTCTGGAACCAAACAGCTGGACTTCAGCTCAGCTCAGGAGCTGAAGGACAGGAAGCCACGGAGGCAAGGCCTGGAGGAGATAACCCCGCAGTGGGGGATAAAGGGCACCTTGCTTAACGCTCCGCTTCTGGCACGTAACTCCTGACAAGGCCTTGGGCAAACATCATTATCCAAGATTACAGGTGAGGAAACCCGCCTTTGGCCACTGAGGGATCCAAGGATGAGCCGTGAGGCAGCAGCTCTGCCCAGGCAGAGCTGATACCTGTGTGCAGATGCTCCTTCATCTGCCCCCACACCAACACAAGCTCTCCTAGGCAGCTGGGGGTCAGCCACTATTTGCTAACACTTATCAGGGAAGGATTTAAGTCTTAAAAGGCTTGAATAGACCTTACCTAAGACTTTTACTGCTGAATTCGTGTCTGTGAGGAGCTCCCCTGAATACTGTGTCAGTACACTCACACCAGGCCAGCCCTGCTCCCTGCTCCAGCACAGGTCTCATGCATTTCACTCCCAAAATCACACAGCTTTGGGGTGGAAGGTGCCTTAAAGACCCTCTCGTTCCACCCCCTGCCATGGCCAGGGACACCTTCCAATATCCCAGCCCCATCCAACCTGGCCAAGAAAACTTCCAGGGATGGGGCAGCCACAGCTTCTCTGAGCAGCCTGTGCCAGAGCCTCAACACTGTCTTGAGTAAAGACTTTCTTCCTAAAAAGTGGCCAGAATCAGACTATTTAAATGGCTTCCAAAGCAGTGCTGTACAACTGGCACCAAGGAGTTCTGTGTTTACCTCAATGATAATAATCAAACCTCCACAGCTTGCAGGGGGAAATGCGGTTATATGGTCCAAGCAACAGCATTTCTCTTGGAAAATTACTTCAGTTTTAAGGTATCTTATTACCCAGGAAACATCCCTGCTGCATTTGTAGAGAGGCTCTGAGAACTGGGCTCCTTGCAGCAGAGCTAGAGTTCCTTCTCTGAGTTCTGGCTGGGCTCACTTGTATGGCTGCTGCAGTTTGCCCCTAGAAACTTCCACCCGGGATTTCTATCCACCAATCCCATCCATCAGCAGTTGGGTGTTTTCTGGAATGTTTCTCCTGAGGGGTTTGTGAACCCAACGGCTGCCTCTGGTGCTGCACAACTTAACTGGGTTAATCCTGACAGAATTCCCTCCTGAGCAGCATGGCTGGAGGCTGGAGCAACACACAGGAAGGGCTGCTGGGAGAAAGAGAAGGAAGGCTTCTCCTTATCCAGCCAACAGAGGTGAATCCTACCCGTGCCAACCTGTGTTTATTATTTTAAGCTCATACTTTGCTCATGACACAACCAGCTCTGAAGGGAGACAACTTCACGCAGAGCAGCTTTAGCTCACTCTGCCTGACTCGTGGGTCTGTTTTTAAGGGTTCTCACCAGCCCAGCTCAGTGAGAGTCGGGGGCTGACCACAGATCTGGAGCTGGCTTTACCTTTGAACGCCTCCGTGGCCCCCGGCGCGTGGTTCTTGTCCGGGTGGAACTTCAGCGCCAGTCTCCTGTAGGCCTTTTTCAGATCCTCATCGGAAGCTTCTCTGTTCACTCCCAGAATTTCATAGTAATCTTTGCACTGCTTTACCCTGCCAAGGGAGAGGGGAGAAAACAGGGACACTGAGTTCCAGGAGGGAAAACCTCTTTGTCCTGAATGCTCGTCAGCTCTGAGACTCCTCACGCAGCATGGTTCCGATGGATGCTGCTCAGGGATCCCTGGATTACTCAGCCCTCGCTGCTCAGAGGGTGACCCAGTTGTTTTCACCGACTCACTCCGGCTGTGCCGGCATGACCAGCACGGAACAGGCCGGGCCAGTGGGGGTGGAGGGGCCTCTCCTCAGACCCACACAGGAATGCGATTGGCAAACAAACTTCACACTCATTGTGCTCACGTTTTGGAGGCTGTTTGGGAAGGACTACAGGACCTGAAGGATATTGGCCTTCACCCTCCCCCACTTTCTCCTCAGCTAATTCCCAGATCTAAAACCTGCATCAGCTGAATTCCAGAGGAGGAAGGAGGGAGCTGCCCGGAGCGTGCAGCCCAGTTCTTCCTGGGCACACTCACAGCCCAGCCAAGGCTTCTGCTTCTCACATGGTGAGCCAGAATCCAGCAGGCTGGGATTTTGGAGAAGTGGATGACATAACAAACATTCCTGCAAATCCCCTTGGAGCAGTTCTTGTGCAATTCATGCCGTGCCCATAACCTTAAACAAAGTTTACCAAGTGACTGCACCTGCAGTTCAGTGCTTCAGCTTCCAGGATGGGCAAATGGGAGAAAGGAGTAAGGGGAAGCTTGAAACAGGGTTTGGAAAATGAACAGACCCAGCCAAGCTGCCTACCAGGGCTGCTGGAGCTATAAATGCTCCTGGGCATGTTCTTAACGCTATTCCATATGGTTCAAAGCTGAAATCTTTAAAATACTGTGAAAAGCAGAAGGGTACCACGTGATAAAGTCAAACAAATGCCCACTGCGCACAAACCTCTTCACTGCATCCAGCTGGTCCTGAGTGTAGCCCTTGGGGGCCTCCCCTCCAGCCTCTCCATTGGCCGACGGGAAATCTCCGCTCATTTTCCTGAACTGAGGGTTTGTAGACTCCCTGGATTGGGACTGGCCATTGGCCGACTGCTCGTTCTTGTTGAGTGACTCGAGCAGAACTGAAACGAGACAAACAGAAACATAGAGAAGAAAGCACCAAGCTCAACCTGCCCTTCCAGCTCTCCCATGAAGAGACCCCTCTTCACCTCTGCCACCGTTCCAAGACCCCCCCATCCTTCCTCAGGAAGACCCTCACCTTTCCTGCTGCTTCTCACCCAGGTGTGAGGGCTACTCCTGAAGATGTTCTGCTTCTCCCAACACACATAACCTCCATAAAAATCCCAGGACCACCCAGACAGACAGTCACAGCAGAGCCACAGCAGATCAGCAAAGCAGTGCGTGTCCTTGTCCTTTTTTCCTTTCCATCTCTCCTGGACAGCAAAGCATGTCCAAATTTGTCCTCTAACAAACAACATTTGTCCTCCTCAAACAACATTATAAAGTGTATTATTCTTTATTTCCTGCCTTTGAGAGCCTACAGTGCTGGGGAAGTGAAGTGATGATGCCACATCTTTAGAGAGCTTAGAAAAATAATTCCGTGGGCTGCCAATCCCACAGGGACACTCCCCTTTTGGGGACAGAACTGCAGCGCTGATGGCTGCCAGCTCCTCACACGAGTCACACGGGCACTTTGTTCTCCTGTCTCTACCTACGGATTCGGAGCAGCTGTGAGAACCATCTTCCCTCTCAATTGCTGATGTGGATAAATTCACTTTCCCTTTTCTTTTCCTCCTTGCAAGGCTCAGGCACTGTCTTCCATCCTCTCCAGCCAAGAGGGGACAAACATGCAGGCCTAGTTTAACCACACAGGTGACACAATGCAGGGAGACTCCAAGCATCTTTCCATCGTGCGTTTCCCTGGCAGCTGGATAGCACCATCTTTTAAAACTGTTTTTCAAACCAAGCATCAGACTGATTTCTTCACCCCCATTAAAAAGAACAGGCACACACACTACAGTGAAACCCAGCCAAGGGTATTTACACAGGCCCCAGTATCCTGAGCTTGCAGTCCTTTATCCAGACCCTAGCACTGGGAAGGACGTTCCACCTCCTCCCACGGATTGCACATTGCAGACCTTGCACTCTGGGGGCATCATCTTCTTTAGGCAAGTGCAAACAAAACTTGCAGGCCAAGAGATGAGCCAAGATATCCTATCTGGCCCCAGAGCTTGGAAGGGCAAGAAAAATCCACTCGGTTATCCAAAAGCCAATACAGGATGAAGGATAAAAAGGACAGTGGGCTAAGGAGCAGTAACTCACTGAATGAGCTTTTGGGCTCGGGGGCTTCACAAATTTAAAAAGAATTTATTTTACAAAAATAAATCCTTCCCTCCCTCATATTCACAACACTCCAGTGCTCACTGAATTATAGTCTTGGGTTTTGCTCCTTCCAAACCTGGAGCAATCTGCCAGGTGATTTTAAATTTCACCTCATGAGGCTATTCCCCCACCTACCCCCCTTCCTGCTGCTTTGGGCTTATTTCCCTACAGCTTACCAGGAGATTCTGATCCCAGAACAGTTTTGGTTGGAAGAGATCTCAAAGCCCATCCAGTGCCACCCCTGCCATGGGCAGGGACACCTTCCACTGTCCCAGGCAGCTCCAAGCCCCAATGTCCAGCCTGGCCTTGGGCACTGCCAGGGATCCTGGGGCAACCACAGCTGCTCTGGGCACCCTGTGCCAGGGTCTCACAACCCTCACAGGGAGGAATTCCTCACCAATATCCCATCTGTCCCTGCCCTGTGGCAGTGGGAAGCCATTTCCCCTTGTCCTGCCACTCCAGTTGCTGATGAAATCCCTCTTGAATTTTCTTTATAGCCCCTTCAGACCCTGGAAGGAGCTGTGAGCTCTCCACACAACCTTCTCCTCTCCCGGCTGAGCAGCCCCAGCTCTCCCAGCCTGGCTCCAGAGGAGAGGTGCTCCAGCCCCATCAGCAACTCAGTGATCTCCTCTGGCCTCTCTCCAGCAGCTCCACATCTTTCCTGTGCTGGGCCCCAGGGCTGGAGGCAGCTCTGCAGGTGGGTCTCACCTGAGTGGGGCAGAGAGGCAGAATTCCGCCCTCCCCTGCTGCCCAAAGCGCACTTCCCAAACCTCACCACAGAAATCCACAGATGGCCATGGCTCAGTCCCATTTTGCCCTACAGCCCCAATCCTGTTGCTTTTTGCATCCTGCGTGCAGCCCCAGCACAGCACAAATTCAGGGATTACTGAAGCAGAGTGTGCAGAATTCAGCTTCAGTTCTGCCAACTCAGGTCCTCTCCAGCACGTGCCATGGAACTCTTTTCCTCCCTTATTAGCCAACATCTGCCCAACTTCCGATGAATTTCCCCCCAACTCCCACTCAAAGGTGACCAGTGTGTGACTGTGCCTCCGCCAACATGCCCTGACACAGATTTTTGCTGCAATCTCCTTGCAAAACCCTTCCCTGATCTCGAAAATCCCAGCCAGGGTCACAGATTGCAGCACTGGCTGCGCAAGGGCTGTGTCACTGAGTGTTACCAAACCCCGTGTAACTCCCGGGAAAGAGATGTCCCAGGAGCTCCACAGGGACCCAGTGACCACCGTGGGATCTCTGGCAGCATTCCTCAACTCCAGACCCAGCAAAGGGTCCTTGGATGAGAAACTTGGTTGGGTCTGGCCACAAATTAGCACGTTGTGTTTAACATTAACCTGCCCTGCTGCCCCCCCGGCCTCTGCCTTCCTCCGAAAGTCACTTTTCCTACCCAGTAATTTCACCAAAGTATAAATCCTGAAGGAAAGGGAGGGTAGGAAAACCACACCAGACGCACAACATGCTGTGTTTGACGAAGGGGGAAGAGGCCTGGTGCAACCAAAAAGAGGATTACAGGAAGCCTTGGGACAAACAAGCCGCAAAGCTCAGCCAAAGAATCCAAACTCAGATGACGTCAGAGCGAAAAAAAATTAAACCTACAGCCCTTTGCATAAAATTCTGCAATGTAAGAACGTGCAGGGAAAGAACTGTGTTTGGCTGCTTTCACAAACCACATCCCATACTAACTAAAGCTTCCAGGAAATTAGAAAAAAATTCGTAAACCTGGCAGCAAGTCTTCAAGGAGGATTATTTTGTTACACGTGTGAGAGTGTGAGCTCAGCCATGGCCTGGCTGTCTGCAAACAATGAGAAACTGCTGGAGGAGGAATAGGTGAGGGAGAGGAGGAATATGATGAAAACAGGAGGGACAAGAAGAGGAGAGGGAGAGGAGGAGGAAAGGAGGAGGAACAAGAGAAGGAAAGGAGGAAGGATGAGAAGGAGAGGACGAATAAGAGAAAGAGATGAGGAGGAACAGAGAAATAGGAGGAGAGAAGGAATACAAGGGGGAATGCAGGAACAGGAAGGACAGGAATAAGAGAGGGAGGGGAGCAATGGGAGGAGGAGAGGAACAGGAATAAGAGGAGGAGAAAAACAGGAGGAGGAGAGGAATAGGAGAGAAACAGGCGGAGGAGGAGGAAAGGAACAGAAGGAGGAGAGGGAGAGAAACGGGAGAAAAGGAATAGGAACAGGAGGAGGAGAGGAAGAGGAAGAATAGGAAAGGAGGAATAGGAGAGGGAAAGGTGGAATATAAGGAGATTAATAGGAGGAGGAGAAGAGGAGGAATAGGAGAAGGAGTGTAATAGGTATAGAAGAGGAATACGAGGAATAGGAAAGGAGGAATAGAAGGAGGAGAAGGGCTTTTCGCAGCCCCCCGAGAACTTCTCACTCGCCTTGCCAAGCTCCTTCCCTCCCCTCAGCGCTGCTCCACCAGCAGCGGGTGTTGTGCCCTCGGCTCCAGGGTCCCACAGCGGCGCGGAGCCGGGGAGCCGGTCCCCCTTCCCTTCCCGGCCCCCTCCTCACTGAGAGCCCCCGCTAAAGACAGAGGCCGCGGGCCGACGGCAGCCGATCGCAGCCCGTCGGTACCCGGGCCCAGGCGGTACCCGGGCCCAGGGGATACCCGGTACCAGGCGGTACCCGGTCCCACGCCGTACCCGGGCTCAGGGGATACCCGGTACCAGGCGGTACCGTAGCCTGAGACCCCAGGGCACCCCCCGGGACCCCCGAGGAACTCGCTTTCCCGGCGTGCCCCGCGCGCATTGCGCAGGCGCGGTGAGGGTGAGAGGTCAGGCCTGGCGGCGGCCGCTCAGGCCGCACTCCCCCGGGCCCCCCGCCGCGCCCCCGGCCCGGGGCTCACCGCGGACCCGCTGAGAGGGGTACAAGCGCTGCGCCTTCTCCAGGAAGCGGCGGGCCTTGTCGGGCTGGTTGGCCTTGGCGGCGGCCAGCGCAATACCGATGCACCGCTCCGCCTCGTCCCGGTTCGACTCCATGGCGATGGCGGCGGCGGCCGGGCGGGGGGGCGGAGAGGCGGGCCCGGGCGCGGATTGATGACGTCACAGAAGCCTGCCTTCAGCGGGGCGGGGCGGGGCCGGGCCGGCGGAGTTCCTTGGGAAGCCGGGACGGGAGAGGGAGGGAGCGGGATTTTGGGGGCTCCCCGGGGGCAGCGGGAGGGGAGCGTCCCGTGCAGGGGACGCCAAAGGGCCCCCCAGCATTCTGCTGCGGGAGGGGGCTCAGAAGGGAAGGATTAACCCCTTCAGGAATTCCCTCAGATTAGAGTCCTCCTCCTTATCGAGCTTCCTGCCCTTGAAACAGGTCCTGGCTGCAGGGACCGTGCCCGGGAGGGGCTGAGGCTGCTCGGGGCCGTTTCACATTCAGCCGCACGAGGGAGGGCAGGAACAGCCTCCGTTCCAAACGGGAGAATTCAGAGACAGGTGACAGCCCTGGAACCTGCCGGGGGGAGCAGGCAGGAGACACGGAAGAAGAGCTGCAGCCAGAAAGGGCCAAACCTGCCCTCACACAGTGGTCTGTGGGGTGTGACAGCACAGGGACCCAAACCACCCCAGAGGAGCAGGTTCTGGCTGGGAAACGAGGGAGGGGAGGAAGATGACTCTAGATGGAGTGATCAGGATTAATGTCCCCGTATGAACCATGGAATCCTACAGTGGTTTGGGTTGGAAGGACCTTAAACCCACCCCCTGCCACCCCTGCCATGGGCAGGGACACCTCCCACTGTCCCAGGCTGCTCCCAGCCCCAATGTCCAGCCTGGCCTTGGGCACTGCCAGGGATCCAGGGGCAGCCCCAGCTGCTCTGGGCACCCTGTGCCAGGGCCTGCCCACCCTGCCAGGGAACAATTCCTTCCCAATATCCCATCCATCCCCGCCCTCTGGCAGTGGGAAGCCATCTCCCCTTGTCCTGGCACTCAAGGCCCTTGTAAATATTCCCTCTCCGTGTTTCTTGTCACCTCCTTCAGGCACTGGAAGACCACAGTTAGGTCACCCTGAAGTTTCTCTCCAGGCTGAACAATCCCACCTCTCCCGGCCTTTTCTCACAGCAGAGCTGCTCCACCCCTCTGATCATCTTGGTGCTCTTCTCCGGACCTGCTCCAGCAGCTCCAGGTCCTTCCTGTGCTGGGGAAGGAAAGTATTCCAGGAGTGATTTATCCCCTTTGTCTTTCCAGCTCTGGAAAGTCACGGGGATTTTTCCCCATCTTCAGTGGCCCAGCCCCAGGCTTGGGTGAAGACCTGGAGCAATGCAGAGACAGAGCCAGGTTGTTGTGAGCAACATCTTTACATGGTATTTTACAGAGGACAGCACCCGGCAGCCAACGCCTGTCAGCTCCTTCCCGGGACAAGTCCCCACGGAGAGGGCTCTCCATTTAGGAAATTAATTAGGGAGCTCCTGCAGCAGGATGCTTGTGCACAGCAGGAAGGGCAGGAGAGCCAGTTGCTCCACTGCTTTTAGCTGCTCTTCCCCAGAGGCAGCACCTCTGCCCCCGTGCAGCACGGAGCTTTTGGCTGGCTGAAATCCTGGTCTGGGATCCAGGAAATCCAGGAATCGCACGGCTTTTCTGAGGAGCAGTCTGAGAATCAAAATAACCCCCATGCCCTTTCTTCATAGCATTAAAGAGAGCTGCTTCTGGGCCCAGCTCTCGAGCAGGGCACACCACACTGCGGAGGTGGTGGCAGTAAAAGTCCTTTCCCTGTTCCTGAGAGAGAGGAATACTGAGGAGCCAGCAGCAAGCAAATACAACAGGCATGGATTTCTAACTCGGATTTACAAAACCCTCCTGTTCCAGACAGCCTGGACTCTCCCGAGCCTGGTGCCACCTCCCAGTGCCCACGGGCTGTCAGGGCTGCTCCAGGGAATGGGAGTGCTCCTTCCTGACCCCCCTACTGCTGCTTGGGAGCCGTGAAGTCCCACGCTGTCTCCTGGGCACACTTCCACATGGCCCTCATGAGCCGGGTGAAGCCCATGTCCTTGGGCTTCTCCAAGCCCCTCATCAGCCGCTGCTTCATGATGGCAACAAACTCCTTGTTGCTCAGCTCCCCGTTCCCTGTGAAAAGGAGGAAAAATAATCAGAGATCCACCAGCAACCTCCTTGAAATGATAACTTTAAAGGGCAGCAGCCACGAGTGTCCTTTCCTGCAGAGACTAAGACCACATTTGGCTCTCACCTCCCAAAATACCCTGCTGAGCAAGGGTTCCCGAGCCACAGAGTTTAAATCCCAACCCTATGGATGCTTGCAGGAGGCAGAAAAGCAAATGCAAATCAAATGTTCGTGTCCTCACAGGAAACACTGCTTTAAGTGATTTAGGAAATTATGGGTGCACAGATTTTTCTTAATGGACTAGAAGGAAAGGCTTGTTGATCTGATGAATGAGGTTATGGAGAATGCTGCCACTGGGCAGCAAAATTCCAGCAAACTATCAAGGGGTGAGCAAAATTCCCTCCAGTACTGCAGGTTTTTAATGTCTGTAAACACTGATGGAATGAAAACAACAAAATAATAATGAAAACAAGAGGTCTGTGCCCGCTTTTCTACTTGATTTCTTCCTTGGGGGACTCCTCTGGCAACCAGAGTCTTTCCCCCCAAAGATTTGCTACCAAAATATTTAGGAGATTCTCCTCTGAGAGAAGGCAAACAGGGAATATTTGGATACACTTCAGCACGCTCTAATTTCCAGCCTGATCATCTGGCTTGAAGATTGTATCAGAACAGTGGCAGTGAAGCACAGAGGAAAATAAAACAGGAGACCTTAGAAAGGTGCAAAGGAGCAGGTGGGGCTGAAAGCGAGAGGGAAAACAAGAAATAAAATAATGAAAGGCATTTTTTAATGTTCGTACTTATGCCCCAGTGCTGCCACTCAGAGCTGCCAGATGCTGGTGACTGTGCTGGAGAAGCAGGGTGCCAGCCAGGACTCTGATTTTGGCTTGGCAGTTTTGGGCAAATGCAGAAGTTCCAAGTTGGAATCGCTGCCATCTGGCAGAGACTCCAGTAACTCCCATTAAACCAAGCCAGGAGTGCTTCCGTGTGGCAACAACTACCCTGGAGCACTTGCATCCTCTGCAGAGCCACGAGCTTCCCAGCAGGGCACAGAGCTGACATTAATTAGTTAATGATTAATTAGTTAAGCTGACATTTGTCTAGGACACTTTGGAGAGAAAGCCCCAGACCGGCTGTTTCCAACACTGGAGCGCAACAGCTCATTTTGTTAAACAAACTGGAGTTCTGGGGGGGAAGGAAGGAACAAAGCATGCACACCAAACCCTCCCATCCATGCTCCAGGATCCACATCTCACAAGGTGGGTACATTGGATCCCCTTCCCAAAAGGGCGGGGATCACCACAGATCCGTGGACGAAGAGCCCTGTTCCCCTGGACTTTTCCCCTGGACTGACTCTCCCGGCCCAGCTGAGGTTGCGGTGCTCACTCACCGTCGCAGTCGAAGAGCGCGAACACCACGTCACACACATGGTCCGAGAGCTCCACCTTGGCCACTGTCCTGGCCACCTGCTGCATGGTCACTGCAACAGAGGGAGGGCACAGGGTCACAGAGGGGTCAGGATGTGCTGGCCACAGTGGGAGGCTCCTGTTCCTCCCTGGAAAATGGCCTTTGTGTCTTCAGAGAGGCCTGGAATAAGCCCGACCAACGAGGCAGCTCCTTCTGACAGAGTTCCAAAGATGATATTTTATCAAGCACTATCCCAGGAGGCTGGGAATTACAAAAACTGCTTTTCCTGATGCAACCAGTAATTGCTGAATGAACCCACCCTCCCACAGGGAGCACACCAGGTTAACCTTGCAATAAAATAAAGAGTTGTAAGGAGTATTTCCCTTTTCTCCCCACACCGGCAGCAGAGAAGTGAGCAGGAGTTTTATTCCCACCTTTCAAAAAGGGCAATCCAGGAGCTGTCAATCTGGAAGGGTTAGGCAGTTGATTTTGCTGCACAAATGGGAGAAAAAAAGCCCTCACTAGGCTGGTGTGAGTATTTAAATTGCTTCCCTACAAAGCCTGACCCAAGGAAATTCCATCCCCAGCAACTGGGATCAAAGCTTAGCTGTGGAGTAAGGGAAAAGAGGGAAGTGATGCACCACAAAACCAGACTGAGACCAAAACCAGCCTCTGCTTTCCTCTACAGCATCCTTATGGGTTTCTGCACCCCCGGTCCTTCAGGAATTTTGGAGAGTTAAGTGTGTCGGAAAGGAAAAAATAATCATCCAATATAGACCGTAACTGGATTAATTACAAACTGCATAAAATATTTCTAATTGGATTTTTTTTTTTTTATGATTGTTTACATTATTGGTACCTTCCACCTCATTTCTGCTCCCCTGAGTGAAATTTGGGGTATTCTGAGAGGAATTCACAGCCACCATCAGGTCATTTTCCCCACAAAACCACTCCTTTTACTAAATAATGCAGGAGAAAATTGAAATTACACATTATCTATATGTGAAACATATATAATCTCAAGTAGGACCCTGCTTTTCCCACGTAATTATTCTTCTTGAGTGAAATTCCTTTCCTCCATGAGTGATGTAGCTCCAGTCAGCAGTCATTACTCTGTATTTCCTCAGACAGCAACACCAAGTTGCATTTAATTTGTTGTAAATGTACAACTTCTCTCAAGGTGCCTCACCTCCATGCCATCCTCCCCTCCTGGTGCCCTAGGTACCCTATTGCTGTAGCCTTCCATGTAAAGAAAAAAAGTTAGAATGATTTCCTAGATCACAGAATCCCAGTCTGGTTTGGGTTGGAAGGGACCCCAAAGCCCATCCAGTGCCACCCCTGCCACGGGCAGGGACACCTCCCACTGTCCCAGGCTGCTCCAAGCCCCAGTGTCCAGCCTGGCCTTGGGCACTGCCAGGGATCCAGGGGCAGCCCCAGCTGCTCTGGGCACCCTGTGCCAGGGCCTGCCCACCCTCCCAGGGAACAATTCCTCCCTAACACCAAATCTAAATCTCCCCTTTCAGTTTAAAACCACTGCTCCTCGTCCTAAGCCCTTTAATTGTAAGTCATGGTTTTGTGCTGAGATTTCACCCCCTCCTTCCATCTCTGCAGGGATTCTCCTGATCCCTCCTCTCCTATTTATTTTTCACGGCCACAGTTTTCCCAGCTGGGACTTGTACTCACAGCCACCAGTTCCTGCTTCCTCTCCTATTAATCCAACTGGACAAGTGTCAGCTCCATCCCATCATTCTTTCTCGATGCCAAAGTGACTTCACAGGGGCTGCATGACTGTGCTGTGCTCTGTTAGGGCTATGCTGGTTTTTAAGGAATCATAGGCAAGGGGGAAAGCGTCTCCACTTTCCATTTCCAAGCACACACTCCAGACTACAAGGTAGCTCGGGGAATCAAATAAAATTGAAGTAAACCTGCTGGAGTAATTTCTTTACCATTTCACAAAATGAAATAGGTGCTGTCTGGGGAACATCTCTTCAAACAAAGCCTGTCCAGGTTTGGGGTTCTGGGACAGAAATTTTCCTGGATTTCATACCATCAAAAATGAGTTCCACATTTGTCTTAAAAAGCTTCTAAAATTTCATGCATTGGTATCTCCCACTGGTTCCTTTAATGAGCCATCTGAGTTATTTTATGCAAGTTTAGTGTCTGACACAGTTATCCTTTTTTTCCACTCTGATTTCCAGACCTGCACCCTGAGCAATGCCTCACCGAGTGCCTGCAAACGGAGCTTCGCTCCAGGCCAGAGCCTCGCCAGATGGCAAACTTCACTTTTTCCTCCAGTTTGAGATTAATCACACATTTGGCCAAAACAATGGACAGCTGGGCTGCTGCCTTTGTTTTCCAAATGGCACTCGGGGTGATGGGAGCAGAGCTCCCTGCCCTGGGCCATTCCAGGATGGAAAGGCAGGACACATGTGTCTTGGGCTCCCAGAAATCAGTCTCACGTTGATGCCCAGGTTTCATTTCAAGGCTCCCAGTGTGAAATGTTGGATGCTATCACTGACAGCAGAGCTACCAAAATCTGTTTAACTTTTTACAAATTATTTGCATGAATGCGTGCTGGAACACCCATGCAGGAAAGAGATGGATAAGCCTTATGCAATCCTGTGGGCACAGCACATTTTCCTTTGTCTCCTCAAACCGTGAGGCTGCAGCTGAGCAGAAGCTGCTTTGACATCAAAGGGCACATGACAGAAAGTCATGGAGATCAGGGAGAAAAAAGCAGAGCTCCCAGACCAAAGGCAGAGCCAACCCTGTGTTTGTGCAAATATCCGCAGCCGTAAATACGTAAAGGAAGGAAATTCCTTGGAGAGATCCCAAACCTGACTGCAGGTGGCCCAGGGCAAGTGGCTGTAGGGGATCCTGTTGGATATGGGGGTCTCCAGAGACCCCTCACAAGTCTTCCCCTCCCAACCACCAGCACTGCCAGTATTCCAGAGGAGCAATCCCAGCTGTGCTTCCAGGAGGAATGACTTCTTCCGTCCATCTCCAAGGCAGAGCAAAGCAAGCAGCAATTCCCTGACTGCATTCCAAGCTCACCTCTGCCTCCTTCCCGATTCCCTGTCAACTCTGCAGCCGTTTCAAGCAGCATAAGTCAAACAAAATGATTTATTGAACCTCTCCGGGGCTCCAGCCCTGCTCCAAGCACGGATCAGCAGCAGGCTCAGCTGTCTCCCCGTGCTTTGGCCCATCCATGGCTTGCCCTGAGCCCCAGAGGAGTTATCCTGTGGCTCTTCGCCAGGAGAAGGGCTGCTTGGAAAGCCTGGCTGCCCACAGTGCCAGGAAAAGTGCAATTCACACCCTCCTGAAAGGGGAATAAGCACCAAATTCAGTTCCTGTCCTGCTTCCAGCTGTGAGCCCAGGCTGGGGAAGTCTTCTAAGGAATGCTTGTGATTTAGGAGAATGACAGCTATTATGTTGCTGGGAAAATGAAAGATGGGCTAACAAATAATCTGGGTGTTTTTAAATGGGTCATTAAAATACAGGTTTATGATCCTTTTTAGAAGAAGAACCGACTTTAGCTCAGCACAGAAAACAGGCTGTCAAGCTCTGGCTGTTTGGTAGCAGCCATTTTTTCCCCTCTGAAATTTTAAACAGCCCTTCTAAAATCATAATAATGTTTGCTGCATTGTTAGCAGCAAATTATTACACAAACTAACCTCTTCCTAGTCCCCATCCCAGGAGTAATTTTTACATTTGTTAGTTCGTAACAAGCAACCGTGTGAAAGCTTGACTTTTGGGAGGGCACACCCCATTTATGGTTTATTTGATTTAAATCTGGTTCCTGCCCAAGAAAGGTTCCCTTACCCCAGCCAAACACTTCCAGTTCAGTGTCTGCACGAGCTCATTAATGGCACTTAATTAAACAGCAATCACACTGATTTACCAACTGCATACAGACCTAAATTCTGCAAAAATGCATATTCCATGACAGGACAATGTTAATTTCCTGTAGGCACTGAGTAAATTGGATTTGCTGGGCTATTATCTCCTCTGGGATGCTGCTCAGAGCAGCAGCAGCACACCCAGACTTGGTATTTTACTTTTAAATGAAAGAAAATCCTATCAGGTTCTTTTAAGTCTTATGGTAGTGATTATCTAAACCAGAGAGTACAGATGATTTACCTCAAAAAAAATTTAAGATGAGAAGGGCTGCTGACACACACAAGAAGAGATGTGACACGTTTGTTTCCCTCTGCAATTCCACTGCCCCAAAACCTATGCCTTAATATTCCCACAACAGCAGCAGCTGGAATAGCTGATTTCCACAATGTTTAATTCTGCAGCTGCCTAAATAAATCAGCTTTAACTTTGTAGTAGACAAGAATTTCCACTAAGCCTAAAAATCTTTTAATGAGTTTGCCATCTTTTTTTTATATTCTCAGTCTGTTAAAAAAAAAAAATCTCTCTTAAAAAAATCTAGAAGAGCAAAGCACACACTTGTGATGGATCCTGGCAGCAGAGCAGGACTTTGGTTTGAAATATGTTTGGGGGGTTTTTTGCCCTTTTTTTCTTTTACAACAGCATGTCAGATCTAAGAACATACCTGAGACAGACCAGCTCAGAGAAGGAAACATGATGAGGAGGAGGAGAGTATGGATTGGTGGGATCAATAAACCACATTATTACCAAGGTCCCCAGGAAACACCAGCTCTGAGGTTTATTCAGCCCACTCCTCTGGACTGTGGGTTATCTGAAATAGAGTCTCTGGACAGACTTTAATGCTCAGTCTGGGATCTCAGTGGTGTTCCAGTGCTCCCCCTCTTTCCCTCCAGCAGCACTCCCAGGAGCTCCAAAGGTGTTTGCCCCTGCTTGGACTTCCAATCAGAAATGCAGCATCCAGCCCTTATTTCTAGGCAAAGTCTCTGATTTTTGAGCAAAGCTGAAACAAAAGAAGGGTTAAGCAGTTCCTACCACCAGCCCCACTGCTGGTGTGCCTCTGCCACATGGACCAGAGACCTTCACAGAAGGTAAGTCTGCAAGAACTTTTTTATGCTCATTTTGGAGGTCTTTTATACAAGGAGAAAAGAAGGTCACTTCAGAAGATGGGGATGAAGAAGAAACACTGGTGTCCCTGGGACCTGGAGCCAGAGCACGTGGCACACTTATCAGGTCACCTTGCCTCTGCACACAGCAGAATGGGCCTGCTGAAGGTACCACCATGCAATCACTGCTTCCTCATCCATTCAGGCTACATTCAGCCTTTTTTCTGCCTGTATCTCAAACTGTGGAAGTAGAAAACCTGAAATCCCTCTTTATGCGTGGATGTACCGAGCTAAGCACCTCATTACAGGGAGGAATTGCAGTTTGGGTACACTTTTAACCTATCAGCCTGGGCTTGTTTGACATCTTCCCAACTCCAAAGACACGGCATGAGTTGTGCTCCCTCAGGTTTTCAGCACCTGAACATCCCACAGGTTTTAATACCTTTATCAAGAGAAGCTCCAGCCATGTGGTAGAAGCTCAAAGCCGTGTCCACATCATTTATGTTCTTCAGAAAAGTGAAGAAGTTCTCCACTTCCTCAAATGTGAGCCCCTAGGACAGAGAAAAGACACTCATGTGGTGATGGGAAACGGAGATCAGGGACAGTGCCTGGAAATGACAAAGTGACTCATTGGCCCAAAGTTGTAGCCAGAAGGGAATTCATCTGCACACTCCAAAAACTCAGCCTTGGCACTTGAGGATGTGAGTTGTGACCTGTACTTTTGTTCCCCTCCTGCTTCACACTCCTGGCCCCCACCAGTCCTGCAATGGGAGGGGACTGAAAACCATTTCCCAGGTGAGGGGGGACACCACCAGCCTGTAGTTGGGGTGCAGGAGACCACTGCAAACAGGTGAATTTATAATGTTTTTTGAAGCCTGCACACTTGCAATGACAATATGAAACAGTCTGTGCACTGCAAGGTCTCTCCCAAGAGGCTCAGGGATCCCTGGGGGCATCCATGTCTTCTTACCCAGTGTGACAGAAGGTGACACTGCAAAGCACAGAGGTGTCCCAGTTTGCTTTGCTGCTGGAGGCAGGATCCCTGTCTGCTCCACTTACCTGGGCCAGGTGAGCGTGTACTCGGTGAGTGCCGACAGCCACGCTCTGGGATAGTCATGGAAAACATCCTGAGATCCCCAGGAGAGGAAGTGCCGATGAGCACAGCTCTGGGAACCTCACCTGGATACACTACACCTGATCTTATCAACCTGTTCAGCTCCAGCACAACCACAGCAGTGCTGGGACAAGAGCTGGAGCCTCCAGCTCCTCCAGCACAGCCACGGCATGGAGCCAAGGGAGGAGGTGAATCATCACCACAGTAATAACCACTCAGACTCCCTCTCTGGGAGGGAGAAATCAGCTTGTCAAGAGCAGTTCAGGTTCAGGCTCCTCCTATCCTGCCTGGCACAACAGATTGATAGAGCAAGATACTAAAATTCCTAACTGCAGAACATGGCACAGTTCCACGATCTGGATGTGTTCAGCAGGTACTGTCAAATATAAATTTACACAATCTGCTGTAACTCTGCTTGAACAACCTCTAATCAGGGAAGAAGCCACCAATCTTTTGAAAGATAAAGAACGTTTTTAAGGCCTTTCCACACAGACATTTGCAGCTTGTTCCTATCTTTGCTGTGAGTATGTGGCACTGCACTGATGATCTACATGTGCACCAACACATGCAACAGCAGCTTTGCCAGCCCTGGATTCGTGGATCTGGGCCAAAAGGGATGAGATGGCAAAATGGGAGAGCACATGTGGACAACAGAGCTGCCTGAAGAGAGAAATCCCTGGTGTCTCTGCAGGGAGCTTTCCTCAGATGTTTGCCTGCTCCTCTTCCCGAGAGGAACGCTAGGATGCACAGGACAATTAAATTAAATACTGTCCTAGGAAAAAAATAATCCACTAAATCAGGTACTTCTGCAGGAAGCACTGCAAAGATCCCTCTGTTTTGTACAATGGTTCTACCAGAGAAAATATCTTTGCAATTATCACGATGCCTCCCTGCCTGGGAGCAGGGCACTGAAAGTGCAGAAAGTCAGGAGGAACCATGAGGTGTGTGGCCAGTTCCAGGCCAGCAGAAGACACTGTGCTGTGATCTGCCTGCTCTGTTTGGGACATCTGAGGTTTGTAGTGTTCTGAACAAAGAGCCATAAGCCTCGTATTTTCCTGGAATTCACAAAATGGCAGACGCCAAGGGAAGCAGCACTGCTGTCTGTGCAAAATGGATCCTTGTTTGGAATCCTGGCATGGTTTGGGTTGGAAGGGACCTCAAAGCCCATCTCATTCCACCCCCTGCCATGGGCAGGGACACCTTCCACTATCCCAGGGTGCTCCAAGCCCCGTCCAACCTGGCCTTTGTGGTCCTTTCATCAGCTGGAAAAGCAAAACCAGTGACACACGTGTATCCTACAAATCCTGGCTTTCATGTGAACAAAACCACTGAATGTCTGTAGCAAGAATACCATCAGTATTATGAAATTTAGTATTTTTTTGAGGAATCCTATAGGTGAGGCTGGCATCAGCATTAACTCTATTCCACAGAATAAAATAAAAAAAATAAAAATCAGAGACTGGGACAGCCTCAGACAAGTCAACAGATGAATGATCACGTCTTTCAAGGCATTTGTAGCTCCATCTGTTGATTCATAAGCCTGAATCCCTTCATCACCCAAGTAATCCTCACAAAACATAAGCAGGGAGACTCCAGAAGCACTTAACCTGTTTGTAACACAACAGCTCAAACACCTCCTGCAAAAATTAGGGCTTTTCACCTGGGAAGCCAGGTGTTTCACCTCACTGCCACCCCCTGCCATCTCCGCAGAAAAATATCCCAGCCAGCCCCCAAAGCATGTGTAGAAGATTACATGAACCACGAGTTTCTGAAGAGACAGCTTGGCTTTCCTAGCAGTTAGGGGGGCATAAACCAAGTGATACCTTGCTTGTGAATATTACTGATGACTCGGGTCCTTTTTACTAGGAGAAAAGCAGCTGTGTAAGTACAACTTGGGGAGGACAATCATAAGCAACGTTAAGCAAAGCAGAGTGTGGCAGCTCTGCTGAATAGGCTAAGTTCACCTACCCAGAGGAGGATGGGATTTTTCCTCAAGAAAAATAAAAATAATGAAAGCAGATTAGCAATTAATACAAGAAAACTTACCACTCCCAAAAGCAGGAATGCAGAATAACAGCACTGGAAAACAGCTAAAGATTAGATTAAACCCAGAGTTTTATCATTTTGGAGGCGGACAGGGTTGCCTTGTGCAGCCAAGGTAATTGCATCAGACAAGGAGGACAAGGTTTGGCACATTCCATAAGAAAGCTCTCACAAGGGAACTGCACTTCCAAGGGAAAGCCTTACTGGGGAAGTTCGAGACAGTTTCTGGGCATTTCATCCTCAGCAGTGTAAGGAATCGTGAATTTTCCACCAATTCTGTTCCTTGCAAATATCATTTTTTTTGTCCTATTGCCCATTTTCTCTCCTTGAAAGGCCTTGGAATAAAGGAAGATAAAGACTTGCTCTGATTCTGGCTGGCTGTAAATAGAAAGACAGTCTGGCTGATTTGGGGATGAGGAATAAGGTAAGAACAAGAAGTTCTTCCTCTGGCACAGATGTCAGGGTCTTGGCTTACACATGAAAGGAAGAAAACATCTGCTGTAGGAAACCTTCCAAAATAAATCCCTCTGCCTCTTTTCTCATATATCCAGCTACTGTTCAGTAGTATCTATACACACATACATACATATATATATACACCCCAAAAATCACAGGAAAAGAATCAACAATTTGCAAGCTTTAACAACAGAGCTGATATTTTCTATTAGACACACATTGCATTTCAGCACTTTTTCCTGGAGAAATCAAATTATTCCTGTTAATGTAGGAATCCCATTAGGAACAAAAAAAGGACCAGACTCTGGTAAAAACTTTTGTTTTATAACACACTTGGCATCTAAACCAGTTAAGAAATAAACTCCAGTTCTGATGTCAGAAGAAAGCGGCTCTAAAACAGCCAGCCAAAGACTTTCCATCCATTCTCACTTTGATGAATTGCTTGTTTATATCCTAGTTAATAAAAGCACATTCCAGCTTAATAAAAGAACATCCATTATAGGAGCAGATGTAAAATTCTAATGCTCAATAATGTCTCAGCCCATACTTACCTTACCTGATAAAGCACATCTTGTGTTATGGATATCTTATTCCAAAGTCTCTCACTGAATTAATGAGTGCAGGGTGTGCAAACTTACTCCTAAATGGTGAGTAATTTTTCCCAGAAGTTAATAACTAAATAATAAACTGCCTGGTCTGCAGCTAATGAATCCAAGGTCGAGCCAGGAACTGGGAGCACGGCTTCAGTGTTTGTTCTGGCTCCAGACCCAGGGTGCCATTCAGCAAATTGAATTTTTAAAATTACAGCATCTATTTTCATAAGGAACAAACCTACAGCCTGAACTGGCCACTGACCACTGCATTCCCAGCTCTTCCCTCTCTCCACCAGGGCTTAACATGCAGCGGATACTTTTCCGAAGAAGACAGGAATTAACTCATTTCTCAGCCCAGCCTGGGCTGGCTGAGAAATTTCCCCAAATTTTCCATGAACGCCACTGACCTCTCCATCCTGGAAGTGCTTCTTGAGCTGTTTCAGCATGACAGTGAGCTTCTTGGACTGCACCCCGCTGTATGCCAGCAGCATGCTCCCGAACTGCCGCTCCGTGATCCGCCCCTCCACCGGGTCGTGCCGCTCGAACTGGAAGGGAAAGGAAAACAGGGAGATGAAAACAAGGAGCAGCAGAAAGCTCCAGCCAAGGCATGAAGCATAAAAAAGGCACCATAAAAAATTGACACTGCAGGAAACACTGGTGAAGGAGAAATCCTGATGTGCTCCAATATCTGCTTTCCCCAGGATTGTCTCTCAATGTTGTCCCTACGTGCAATTCCTTGGACAGCTCTTGGGAGAAGCCTTTGTATCTTGTCCTCTCAGTTTCATCCCACAGGACTGAGCTAATGAGGGGTTCCATGGTTGCTCTCAACGGGGACAGTGGTTAATAAACCAAGGAGAAGTCCTGTAAAAGTCTTCTAATTTTACTCTTCTCTGCTCCAAGACCAAGTACCAGTGTCCCAGCAAGGGAAGGTTCATGGATGCCTCCAGACTTCACCTTCCCCAAGTTCTCCTCATCCTCAGACCCTTCCAGTCCCTGACTCTTACAAAAGCTGCTGTGAGGTCCCTGCAGAGCTTCCAAAAAGCCCTTGGGCAGAGAAAGGTTTTCTCCACTAAAGCATCTCTCCTGCAGTAGTTTATCTCCTGACTTTCACTGCAGGGAAGGAGGGAAGAGCTATTCCCCAGCTTGGGAAGGTGCTGGGTTGGAGCACCAGGTCTCTGCCCATTGAATAATGGGGATTACATCCTTTCCTTTTTCCCCACCTCTGTGAATCTACAAACATCAACATTAGACTTCACCCAGTTTCACAGATCTCAGCACTTGGGATCCCTTAGTTGGGATAGATTATATCCCTTCACACTTACCAGGAAACACAAGACCAACACTCCAGCTGATCACAAGCCAGACGATGACATTGAACAACAAAATTAATTTTTATACTCATGGGAAACACTTGGTACCAGTGATTGACATCCTGCTGCCTGCTGAGTTTGCCATTCCTGCCTCAGCCGCTCTTCAGTGCTAATGAATTTTTAATTATTAGCATATCAACCAGATTTTGGCTGCTTTTCCCAGTGGGACACCAAGGAAATCCTGATAAGTGAAGCACCAAGGCTGGAGGGATTTGTATGGGCAACTCTGGCAGGAGGGAGATCCCAAACGGAGAAATTCTGCTCCTCAGCCCCCTTGTGCTTTCACCTGAGTGGTGCCCAGAGTTTTGGGGAAAAGATGGTGGTTTCTACTGTCATCTGATACAGGCTTTGGGGATCACTCATGATGCAAAATGTGGGCCTCTCCCATCCTCCTGTGCTGGGGAAAGGAGAGGGAAAACTCATTTGGAGGAAATGTTCTTCATTAAAAAGCTAAAGTAGTAGTTTCTGCCACGCCTGAAGAATGCAAAGAAGTTTTACAATGCCCCTGGGACACAAAAATTTGCCATTGGTGCTGCTTCAAAAGCAGCACTGATGCTTTCTTCTGCTGTAATATTTCTAATTTCATCCCCAAAGACACAAACCAGCAGTTTTCTACCAACAGCCTTAAAATACCTCAGTTTTAGCAGAGCTTTAGGTAGCATCTTTAATTAAAGGCTAGGAAACAGGTCCAAATATTTCAAATCAACCTCCTAAGTGGTGACTATGCTCAGAAAATCTCAAGTTGGTGTCTAAAGGCCCATCAACCCCCTCTCCCCCTTCCCTGCATTAAGGATCAGGCACTGGGCAGCTCCACGGGGTAACACAAGCAAGCACAGCTCCCTGCAGATGGGGAAATAAAGAACCAACTCCTTGCAGTACTTTTGGAACTAAACCTTCAGATTGTGGCCAGTTTTGCGCTACCAGATGCAAAAAAGACCAGAAAGGAAAAATTAAAAAGCTTTTCATCTTCATTTTTCTACTGATACACCACACAACTATGTGCAAGAAACAAAACAAAACAAAAGCCTGGAAATGATGGAATTTGTGCTGCTTATTATTTATCTCCCTTTAAAATTAACATCTCTAACATTAAATCAGAACAGTCAGATGCCCACTGTCACATACAGTGGTGCTCATTGCAAAGGTCAGCCCAGAAGGGGGCTGGGAAGTGAGAGCTGGTCCGCATCCAGTTCCCAAATTCCAATATAAGCACCACTGAACTGAGAAGAAGCAACAACATCACGGTGAGGGATCAACAAAGTTCAAATCTTGCCTCCTAGCTACTGTCAGATGCATTTCAATTAATTACAGAAGGGATAAGCAGGGCATGTCATTCAAAGATGATGTAGACAAATTTCAGGGAGGGAATTCTACTTTTTTTTTTTCTGGTATGTCAGAGATTGTGCTTATCCATGAAGAAACTCGGCTTCAAAGGATTTGTGAGTGGAAACCCATTGATTTCTGATGAAAGAAAACCCCCAGCTACCCCTGACACCCCCCTTTCCCTCCTCCCTGTTGGGAGCAGAGATACATCCATGCTCCTCTACCCTCTGGAATGTCTTCTAGCCAAACACAACTCACCACTTGGAAATGAAGGAGGGTGCAAAGCCTACAGGAATTTTTCTTTCAGTACTCAATACACAGCCTACAAACAGTGTTAAGTGTTAAAATCCTCTGGGAAAAGGCAGGGGAAATAGTGCCATTGCCAGATAATCACGATTATTTGCCTCCGTGCACAGGATGACACTGTACAGGTCGTTTTTCTGGTCACTCGGGGGGGAAAACAACCCCAAACCCTACAAGGAGGGGACGCAGGGCACAGCACTCGGACTCATTAGAGGCAAACGAGTCCTCTGACAGCCGTTCCCTTTCATGGATCTTAGAGAAGGAAAAGCAGGGCCAAAGCACTCCCTGACCCGGCATCGCTGCGACCGCCCAGAGGGGGACGGAGCAGCTCCTGCTCCCAGCATCCCACCAGGACAAACAGAGAGGACGGGGGTGCTGGCCCGTCCCAAACTGCAGCTCCAAAATCTGCCCACGCAGTCGGACAGCGCGGCCAGCACCGCCGGAGCCGCTTCCACTGGCAGCCGCTGGGTGCCAGCAGGATCCCGCATCCGCGCAAGGCAAGCGGAATGGGATGTAGTGCTGGCCAGCGCTCTCCTGCCGGCCAGGACACCCGAGGTGCCGAAGAAATTCGCTTGAAATATAAAAGGCTGTGTTTTGAAATTCATTCAAAGCCAACGTGACGTGAAAGGACATCCAAGGCGTTTATGGAACAGTTCACCGGGAACTGTAGTGACAGGACAGGGGGAATGGCTTCAAACTGAAAGAAGGGAGGTTTAGACGGGATATTGGGAAGGAATTGTTCCCTGGGAGGGTGGGCAGGCCCTGGCACAGGGTGCCCAGAGCAGCTGGGGCTGCCCCTGGATCCCTGGCAGTGCCCAAGGTCAGGCTGGACATTGGGGCTTGGAGCAGCCTGGGACAGTGGAAGGTGTCCCTGCCCATGGCAGGGGTGGAATGAGATGAGCTTTAAGATCCCTTCCAACCCAGGCCGTTCTGGAATCCTACAGAAAGGGAAGAAGGCAGGAGAAATGGGGCGCAGCCCTTCACTTCACCAGCTTTGCTAGCCCAGTCCCAGCAGCCAGTCCAGATACACAGCAGGGTACTCCCTGATTCTTTGCTATTTAAAAGATTACCCATAACCTTAAACACGTGTTAAATAGTCCCAAACTCCCCCCAAACCTGACAGGATGAGCATATTCCTGCTCCTCTATAAGATGAAATGCCCAGTTTTGTTCAAATAACCCCACTCTCCGTCCTTCTGAGAGAAAAGCTTCCTCATATGAGGAGAGCAGAGGACAAATAAGCAATTTCCCCTGCTTCCACATCTCCTTAATTGCACAACTTTATGGAAAGGCAATACAAGGATCCATCATAAAACAATAGACCCATAATATCTTTTCTTCCTTGCTTCACTGTTATTTTCCTCCACTAACTCAATCCGCCTTGCCCTGCAGGAAATCAAATCCCAGGCTCTGAGGAGCATCCAGCCCAAACCAATTCAGAGACACCACCACGAGAAACATCCTGGTGGGAAAAAAAGAACCTGCTGGAGTTTCCTAAATGCAGACACTGGTTTCCTCTCACCTCTCCTTCTGCCAGCAAGGCTCACTGGTGGGAAATGAAGCAGCTCCGACGGCCTCAGGAAAAGGCCAAGTTTGGGTACCACACACATCTCAGGGGAAGGTTTCTCTTCCCAGCTGACTCTCCTTCCTCCTCAATAAATTTGTCATAACCAATAGTATTAACAGGGGAAAACTCTACCAAGAACTCCAATGCTGAAATCCTCTCCAAGGAGAGATTGGGAGTTTAAAAAGCTGCTCAAAAAAGGGGGAGCAGCGTTTTGTGATTGCTGCCACCAGACCGAACTGGGCCCAAGAAAGCAACCCCTGCTCTGCAACTGGGGAGGCGACACCAAAGCCCTCAGAGAGGGCTCAGCATCACCAGACAACCACGAGTGGATGTAAAAACCTCCCATGGAAAAGCGGGATAGATTGTGCCCCTCCTTCCCAACCTGGCATTTTTGGGCCAGACACACACTGGGGCTTGTGTCTCTTGCTTTGTTTGCTGGAGAAGAAGATGGCTAAAATAACCTGCAGGCCCTTCCACTTGGCACAGGCACAAACAGCATTTAGGATCCACCAAATCCCATCGGTGCAAGAAACACCCAGTTGTAACACGACCCAGCACACTGAAAACACAGCTCAGACTTTTCCTAAAGCAATGCCAAAAGGATATACTTCCTATCCTCTTCAAACACTCATATTAGCTAAATATCCAGCTGTATTTTAGCAGGCTCTTAAATTTTTAGGAAGGTTTCCCCTAAAAACCAATCAAACAGTTGATATATTCCCTACAATCTCAAAGCAGGGATCTTAAATAAATAAATGTATGTGTGCCACGTTCCTAATTGAGACAGCGAAGAGAAGTACATCTTCAAGGACTTTTGGATGGAGAGAGAAGTGTTGACGGATGATTTATGAGCTTCTTTCTGCCGGTTAAAAAAAACATCCATAGGAGAAATATTGCTAATACTAATTCTGTCGGGTTTAGGGGTAGTTGAAAAAGGTGACCTGTTCCCAGAGCTGCTCTGTGCACAATAAGGAATCAAAAGGGTCTGGGAAATAATGATTTGTAGGGTAATGATGACCCTTTAAAGTGGTATTTGCTCAAAGCTTTATTTGACAGGCTGTAATACATTATTTATCTGCAAACTACTGCAGCACTGGCTCTGTTTACTGTTCTGTAGAAGGAGGCTGCCAGGATCTCTTGTCAAGTTGCATATACAACTATGACAGGAAGAAAAAGAAAGGGGAAAACACTATATATTTCCCTAAATCTCAGCAACCTCGTCTGTCCAAAAAAATTTAATGTATTTGTGAGTAAGCTGAAGTGTTTGCACAGGCACCAAATTACTGCCAAAAAAAAAGAAAGGCAAAAGTTTCTAAAGGGTTTTTGTCTGGGAAGATTGAAGATTTAAAACACTGATTTTTTTGGGGGGATATTTATGCTGAAAGGTTTCTTCTGTGGACATGGATCTAAAGCACTGGGTTTTGCAAGATGAAGCTCAGCCCGCTCTGGACACAGCCTACAAAGAGCCCCCGGGTGTAATTACTGCATTATTTGATAAAACCCCCTCAAAGACACAGCTCTAAAGATGATCAGAGCTGCCAACAGCAGGGGGAATGAAAATGGGAAGGAGGAAATGCCAAACCCAGCCTGGACCATCGCTTCTCTTTATCTTAAAAAATAATAAAGAAATCAAAGAAATGGGAGCTATTTTCACACGGGGAAAATCCAATCTTCCAAACGCTTTCCCTGTTGGCACTTTCCCCCCTCTGCCTAAGTGAATATGTAGCAGCCAGGTTAAAAACGTCCATCTGTCAGCAGCAGTGCAATCCCAGCAGACCTGATGTTGGAGAGAAGCTTTGGAGATTTCATTGACCTTGGCAAGCCACTGCTGCCTGCAAGGGGGAAAAACTCATTCCCATCACCAGCCACTCGTTCCGCTTTAACGAGCAATTAAAGAAAGGTTATGTAAAGATGGCTGCACTTGAACTTCAGCCCCATGAATGAAAATATCTTCCTGCAGGCTCTGAAGAGATCTGTGTTTTGAAATTCTGAGCAGCGAGGGAACGACAGGAAGGAAACCTAAAGAAAAGGAATCAGTAATGCTAAGGAAAAAGGACGTGTCTGATAAATTGAAGGGACAGAGAGGGGGAAGAGTTGAGCAGCCTCCTCTCATGTCTGCTCTCCAGAACTGGCTCTGTTACTGCCATTCCTGCCCTTGACAATGCTCCTGGTACCAAGGAACAGAGCAGTTCTTCCATCCCACATGCTCCCTGAATAAAGAGGAAAGTTCAGAAGCAGAACAAACTCCCAGCCCTCCTGCAGGAAAACACACAGGACAGTGGAGCTGCAATTACCCGAGTGAAGCCATTACTCTGAAAAATACCAATATTCAAGTCTCCATGGAACTGCTCTACACAGTTTTATTAAGAAATACAACTCCCTCACTGCTTGTTAAGAGTTTCTGCTGTTCTGCTTGACCTTGGTGTTCGATTTCCCAAGAAGAGTAAGTTTGCAGGAGTTTAATTCAGCCTAGCAGGGAAAAGGGTCCTGCTCCCAAGTCCTTCCTGCATCAGCAGAAGCAAAGCCAGGGCCAAAGCACAGCCAGCCATGTGTGGAGGTGCAGAACAGCTCTGAATTCAGAACCTCAAAGGGGAGAAAGAGCAAGAAGACTGAGGTGTCTGTTCATCCATAAGAAGGAGGAGGCAGAAGTCAGGTACCTGCTACAAGAACACGTTCACACAGACATCCCCAACCTCCTGCCCACCAACTTTCCACACTCCCTGGCTGTCGGTTAACTTGGTTGTGCACACATGAATAGAGCAGCATCTGTGCTAAATATCTTACATCTTCTAATTCATGGACTCTGACACAAACCTTCACACACTCCTGTGGCAAGGTAATGAATCCAACTAGCACTCCTGGGGCTTTATTTGCAGGGGTCCCGCACAAGGCTCTGCTGCACTGCCGAGCTCGGCAGCGGATTTACGCACCCTTCATAAACCAAAGGAGCCTGTTGGTACAGAGCAAAGCCTTCCACTGCTGCTAATGAGCCAATAAATAGAATTTCCAATAAAATCCTCCACGGCTTCCCCTGCAGAACCACTGCATCAACCACACTGAAGTCACCCGGTTCAAATACAAGCAAGGCAGCAGCGGGTGTTTTCTCACCAGGTGGTTGCCCCATGAAGCCTCCATCCCAAACAAGAGGATGGCACAGCTGCTCCTCTATGTTCCAGCCTATCCCAGCCATGCTCACAAGCAGCTGCAGCACATGTCCTGCCACACCATGCCAGCCTCACTGGCACACTCTTGGACCACTGGATATTTTGGTGACCAGTGACAGGACCCAAGGGAATAGCCTGAAGTTGTGTCAGGAGAAGTTTAGGCTGGATATTGGGAAAAGGTTCTTCCCCCAGAGGGTGGTCAGGCACTGAACAGGCTCTTCAGGGAATGGGCACGGCCCCAAGGCCGCCAGAGCTCCAGGAGCGTTTGGACAATGCTCTCAGGCACAGGGTGGGATTGTTGGGGTGTCTGTGCAGGGCCAGGAGTTGGACTCCATGATCCTTGTGGGTCTCTTCCAACTCGGGACATTCTGTGATTTCACAGCTGACATGCAGATGCTTGATATGCTCTTATAATCCTGGGGCCCCCCAAACCACCCCAAAGACTCTTCCTCTGCCTTTCAGAGTGAGGCACCGGGAAGGTTTGATTTCTCTGGTGCAAATTTCCTCCCTTGGATTAGGGAGGAATCACTTAGGAACAGCATTTGTGGCATCTTCTGACTGAGGCCAGAAGCCCAGCTTTCGGTAACTCACCCGTGACAGCGAACCCCCACCCACCAGCACTCCCCCTGCTTAATGGAAGAAGGGACTGGAATTCAACCTGCCTTGGATTTCAGCTAAACTTTCCCTGGTGCACACTTAGGCATTTCATTACCTGCTCTGCTGTTCCTGATTGATGAAAATAACTTGTCTCAGACTCCTTTATGGTGACTCCTCGTGTTTACTCAGACAGTTACATCTCCCTTCTGTCTTTCCTTTAAGCTGCACACGCCATGGCCTCATAACTTATCCCTATTCTCAGATTTTTTTTTCCGTAATAATGTTCCACTCTGAATTCTTCCCAAGTCTTTGGCTGACACTGGACAAGAACTGAATGCCAGCTTTTCCCCAAACCTGAGATAGTGCAGTCAACCTGAAAGCTTCACGTGACCCTCTCCACTCACATGCCAAGACAAAAGCAGGCTCCCAGCTCTGAATGCCATCAAAACCAGGATGAGCTGTCCAGATCACTTCCACTGCCTGCCTAGAAATTCCCAGATTACATATGTATATGCTGGACTGTGCCTCCTTAACTAACTACAGAGTTCCCTGATATGAAACTATTCACAGCAGTTGAATGATCCCACTTTTAACTGGAGATGTCAGAAAATTCTGTCACCCACCACACTTCTATGGCTATCCACCAAAGGCAGGGACATCAGCCTCATTTCTGTTCCCTAAACTTCTAACACATGAAATGCAGAAGAAGGAATATGCAGGTCTGTGGGGTCTCCTGGTAACTCCCCTCTCCTTGGCACCAAATGCATCGTGGCTTTGTCCATCTCTGACTTCAGCAAGTACTTCTGGAGGGCAAAATCCTCCATATCCAGATCCTCTTTTCCTCCAGAGCTGTTTAAAGGTTATTGGTTATCAACATACGTTTTATCTAGTCAGGGCATGACAACAGTGACACAGACACATCACTCATCCTCTGGGATAAACAGAGGACTCACGGGCACGCTTCAGGCTTTCTGTATTTAGCCATCGGCCCATCCTCCTCTCCTTCCCCTGCAGCCAGGTCAGGAAATCACTAACAAAGAACCCAAACAACTTTTCTGTCTGTCATTAACTGCCCCACTGAAGAGGCAATTCCACCAGTGCTGGTTTGGCTTTTCAGATGTAAGGATCATGTGAAGGAAGAGAAAGCAAGTCTGGGACTAAAGCAGGAGGTACAGAACTAGGTGTAGAACTGACAAAGCTATGTAAGTATACAAAATCCATTACAGGACTGCTGAAAAGGCAGAATTTGTAAGGAAGAAGAGAAAATGTTACATTCCCCATCATTGTTCCCACAGGGGCCAGGTCAGTGGTGAGGCTGAAGTGAGAGGATCAGCAGGTAAAGGACAACTTTGAGAGACAACACAGCTAATCATGACAGAGACTGTCATAAAGGTGACTTAAAATAAAAATAAAAATGTCTTGTATAAGTTCAATAGCAAATTGACCTCTAAAAAGTCAGCGTTTTGGGTCCTTCCTTACAAAGTTCAGCTAATCTGACACTGTCAGACCTCATTTTTCAGGCTACTCAAAACAATTTATTTAAGTTACTCATTTTTCCCCTAAATGACTGCAGCAGAAACAAAGAAATGTGACTCATTACTGCAAACTTTGTTGCCTATGTTAACAAATCACTGAAAACCTGTATTGCTCTGCCAGCCCATATAAAAACAAGGCAGAATCCCAAAAAATCTTGAGTAAGCTGGTAACAACAGAGCAATTTTTAACACCTGGTACAGGATTACTCAGACACCAACTACCCCAACAACGGGACTCAGAAGAGAATGGCAATTGCAGACTCAAGTGATTACCCTAGAACCCAACTGAGCAGCATCAGAAATGCCTTCTGAAAGCAGAGTATTTGTTAAGACAGGCCTGAGATCCCAAAGGATCCAGGACTTCCTAATCAAGTGTGTACAGATGGAAGAGCATCCATCACCCCTTCTTCATAAAAACCAAACCAGGCAGCAACTGTATTGGCATTGACCATGAAAACAGGAACTTCCAGGATAAAGAAGTTACTCCCACATCTCAGAACAGACACAGAAAATAAGGAATTTTCCGTACGACAGCAACGATGTACCTTTGCCATATTCTTACAGAATCCCATTTTACTTTGCCTGGAAGACATTTTTCTTGGGAGGGACATTGGGGCACCCTTAATCCTTGGGTAAGATGACAAAATATGGAGATTAAATCAGTGCTATCAGCAGGTTGTGGGTTGCCTTGCAGGGGTGACAAAGGCATGGAGAACAAAAGGGCTCACACATCTCTTCTAAAGGCACTTCCAGAATCCTAAAATATTTAGGCTGGAAGAGCCCCACAGGCTGGCTGGGACTCTTTTGGTCCACCAAGGACACAGGAATATCTGGGACAGGCACTAACAAGCAGAAATTGCATAAACGATGATGTCAAGTCCTATTCATCTTCCAGACTCACAGAGATCTTCCTCTCCAAACCAAAAAAAGAGCCCGACACCACCTGTCCCAAGGGGACACAGCTGCAGAGCCTGGCCAGACAAACTTGTCACTGTTTGTCAAGATAAGCCACTCTGGCTGTAGGCATGAAGGCAAGGCAGTGGGAATGCAGCAAGGAAAAGGTGAGGACCTTTTGCTGGGCTGGTTCCTGGGGCTCAGCCTTAGCTAAGCAGGGCCACCCCATAACCCAAAAAAATGACCACAGCTTCCTCCAAGTAGCCAAACCCCAAAGAGTTGTCATAAGGCATTAAAAGCTTCTCCTCTACCTCTGGTTATGGTTACTTTCCTCATCCTTTCCTTCCTGCAACTGAGTTGACTGCTGAGTCTCCATAAAATCACTGAAAATATACTTGCATCAAAAAAGAAAACAAGCAAAAGAGAAGAAAACACCAGGCCATGGTTACTTAAACCTGCTGTCAGCACTTCAGCCATTAGGAATCTTGAAATGCTCAGGGCTTTGCCTGATTTAATTCCTCTGTGAGAGTTTCTGCTGAATCTTAGCAAGAAATGTGCATGGATATTTTGACCAAAAAAAAAAAAGAAACCAAAATCAGTAAGAGGAAAGATAAAGTGGGTTCAGATAGTCAGAAACTATTGTTCCCCCTTCAGTCAGCAGAAAACAGCTCTCAAGTGTATGAACTGCAGAAATGCCTGGATCCTGGGCTGAAAGGAAAACAGCTTTTAAAAAAGGTTTTTCTTAAAGTAGATTTCTTTTGGAAGAGACAAAGCCAGCATCCCAGTTTGAGAACAGAGGCTCTGGGTCACTCAGGGGCTGCAGCTGCCCCAGGAGATTTTCAGACCTGCATTTCCCCAAGGACTTCCCTGGAGCTCTGAACATGAACAAAAACTGGGTTTCAAATCAACATCCCAGCTTCAGACCATGCTCCAGTTTTACTGAGCCAGCAAAGGACGAGTAGATGAGGGAACAAGGTTTCAGCTGAGCACCACTTCTCACGTCTTCCTGATTCACATGGGTCAGGGTAAACCTTCTCTTCTCAAGAGACATCTCCTCACCAATTAGCACATTTTTTAAGCAGCTGAGTTCATTAGGGCACTCCATGGGAAAGGAACAACACAAACCCACCAGACACTCCTACAAAAAGCTCCTTAACTGTGAACAAACACATCAAATGTGAAGCAGGGAGAAAAGGTGGGAGATCATGTCAAAAGAGACAAAAGCTGAAGAGGAGAGAAGCCAACGCTGAGGACAGAAATAGGCCTGTTTTGCCTAAATCAATGAGAGCTACGAACACGAAAATCAGGGCTTTAGGACCATGAACTCAGGGAAAAGTTAAGTTTGGCAGAACAGACCCATCAATGTTTCAGTGGAAATGAGTATCAGGAATGCCAAGCACAGCCTGGTGCTGTGCTCAAGGGTGCTGGCAGGGAGTCAGTAACGATGCCTTTATGATATTCAATAACTTACCCAGACATAAATATCTTTTACTGTCCCCCAGTTAATAACTAACCTGTTAGAAAAGCAACTACTATTAGCCAGGAAGACACACAGTTGATTGAAATCATTAAAAACTAAATTGTCACAGGAGGAAAAGAAGAGTAAGTACCATGAAACTGAAAAAAAAAAAACCCCATTGCTTCTTAATGAAGGAAGTGGGGACCCATGGAGGGAGCACAGGGTCAGGGACACTTCAGTGCCCGCCCCTGGAGTGAATATGGCAGTGGAAAGCCAGAGGATAGAATTATCTCTGTTACCTTTACATTCAAGTTACAGCTTATGTTTCTTCACCTTAAAAAGTATTTTACTCGTTTCAATTTGCAGAGGCACTGAGGAACTGACCCAGCTCACAAAGAACATTGTCTTCAAGCAGCCTATTCCCCCTGCAAAGGCAGGGCCACACCACCTGCTTTAATGACCATGAAATGAAGGCAGTGACCGGGGCAGCTGCCTTCACAAAAATAAAATAAGCAGTCCTTGGGTCAGTTTCTTACTTGGATTTGTAAACTCCAAATAAAAAAGGGAATAAATTCAGTTTAAAATTGAAATGACTGACTTGATAAGAACTTAATAAAATGCTGATCACACAACCTGAGCATGTGAGCAATAATACACCAGACTGCAGCGACAGAGCTCTGAATACCCTTCTCTTAATAGGTTGGGGGGATCTTGTACACAAATCCCGATTTCCAATGCAAATAAAAGCCTGGCTTTGCTCAAGCCAGGTTGAACCCTGGAGCCTGATGCACTGATGGGCACCATTTCCAACTGAATCAGCTCTACTTGGGAGCTGAGACACAGACCAACAAGTCCCCTGTTGCTATCCTTGTACTGATGTTACACAAAAGAGCCAAATTTTGAAGGGTGATGCTTAAATTTAGGTCATGTGACTAGGAGCAGGAGGCTGAGAGCTGTTGTTAAAAGTCAGGGTAATGCAAATTAAAAAGGAGACTAAATTCAGAAGAGATGAACAACATCTCTTATAAAACACGTTAATCCAGGACTGAACAACAGATGTCACATAATGGAGACCACCTATTTAGCAGGATTCAAACAAGGCTTGAACACTTACCCAGCAGAAACATTCAGAACAACGAAGCAAACAGAAAAGGTGGGGACAAAAGCAGAGATGAAGAGTTTTGGGGATGTTATAAATCCTGGTTCTTCAGGGCACAGCTCACTGATTAGGACCGAGACAAACCTTCCTCAGCAAGGTTGCAACAGGCCACTCACAACTGCTGTTGTTTTTTCCTTCAATCATCTCAACCATCTCCATCAGCAGTGCCAAGGCAACAGCCAGGCATCTAGAGGGACACACACCCGGGATGTGCTGGCTGCTCCAACTCCACAAGAGCTGGAGATGTTCCTTGGGGAGTGCCCCAGGCACTGAAACGCTCATCATGAATTTAAGAGGTTGGATCTGTGAGTCACAGCTGGAGGAATTCCCCCTGTACCCTTCCCAGGCTCGTGCCCCCCCCTGTGCAAGAAAACCACCCCAAACCTCGAGCTTCAGAATGTCGTGCTGCAGCTTGCGCTGGAAGTCCAGGAAGTGCGAGATGGTCAGCTTGCCCTTCAGGTCAGCCCCGAAGAAGTAGGTGGTGAGGGCGGAGTTGAAGCCGGTTTTGAGGGTGTTGCCGGTGGTGGAGCGGTCCCGGTGGCGCATGCCCATGCTGGTTTGGGAACGGATGATGCTCTGCACCTAAAAACAACACGGGCAACGTCACAATCAAAACCATACCAGCCAAGTACCAGGATGAAGTACTCCATGCTCAGCTGTGGCATCCTCCTTTCTTTTCCTCCTAAAACAATTCTCAAAAGACACAACAATTCAAAAATTTGGCTGAACTTAGGAGAATCAAAGAATGATTCGGGCTGGAAGTGACCTTAAAGACCGTCTAGGTTCCAAAACCCTTCCATAGGCAGGGACACTTTCCACTAGACCAGGTTGCTCCAAGCCCTGTCCAGCCTGGCCTTGAACACCTCCAAGGATGAGGAGTCCACAACATCTCTGGCCAACCCAGGGTTTGTTTTTTTCAGTCCACTTTAAAGAAAGAAGAGAATCAAGTGCTTAAAATGAGTTTAGGGAAACAATTCACCCAGTCTGCAGATAAACATTCTAGTGCTGATCCTACCCCTGGTCAGCAGAGCAGCTTCTTCCCAGCAAAACCCCAGGAGGTGAGAAAGCTGCACCAATCGTGGGGAAGAAAAAACTCCTTGAATGTTTTAGAGCTTCCACTCCTTTACAGCCCATCCCTGTAAGCTCACACCAACCCCAGTTAGCTCACAACACATTTCCTTCCCACTTGTGCACAAATCCTGGGGTTTCCAACCCAAGGGCACCCTCTCCTTGCTGCCTGCTGCTCTCTGTCACAGCTGGAAGTTCCTCCATCCCTGGGGCTGTCCCACCCAGCACAAAAGTCTCTTCAAAAAAACTTCCCTCCCCCACAAAAGATGCCAAAAAGTTGACCTTGAAGGATGTGACAGCCTGAAAATCCAAGAATGTGTTATTTTAAGGGTTCTGTGCAAATTGAAGGGGGCAGCCAAGCAAAATGCAGTCATCTCCTCTCTCCACCCTCAAATACCCCACTGAACTATCCAAGTCGATCTGAGTGATTATTGCTGGGATATGAGAAGCCAAGCTTATTCTCTGTGTAGTAACTGATCTCTTCCAACAAGGCAGCAAAAGGATTCATATTGAGGACAACAAGTTTGAAAAAGGAGGGGGGAAAAAAGCCACCTGACAACAGAGGCTTCCCAAAGCTCCAGCAAACACCGCTGCTTTGCCATCAGCCTCTTCCCCCTGCCGACAAAAGTTGGAAGGGAGGCAGAAAAGCAGCTGCCAAGAGCTCCAGCTGTCACAAGGACGCCAGAACCTCCTCACTGAGGTATTCAGCATGTTCAACTTTTTCCTAATGAGAGAGTGAGTGCTGGAACAGCCCCAAAGGGGATGCTCTGGAGGAAAATGCTGTGCTGTTGCTGCTGGGTTCACCTTGCTGGAAACCCTGCATCTGAGCCAGAGACTGCTGGCTGTTCTTCTGCCACAAGGAAAATCAAGAGGAAAAAAGTACAGAAAAGAGGTTTTGAGGCTTTTTGGTCCCCATGATGTGAGGAAGGGTGTGAGGTGACCTAATTGTGGCATTCAGTGCCAGAAGGGAGCCTGCAAGAAATATGGAGAGAGACTATTTACAAGGGGTAATGGCTTCACACTGCAAGAAAGGAGCTTTAGACTAGATACATAGAGGAAATTCTTCTCTGTGTGGGTGGTGAGGCCACAGCACAGGGTGCCCAGAGCAGCTGTGGCTGCCCCATCCCTGGAAGTGTTCAAGGACAAGCTGGACAGAACTTGGAGCCACCTGGGATAGTGGAAGGTGTCCTTCCCCATGGCAGGGGGTTGGAAGGAGATGATCTTTAAGGTCCCTTCCAACCCAAACCATCCAGGAATTCTCTTATATTTGCACTGTAAACAGCAGCTCCTTAGCTTGCTTTGTGCTCCTCTGTTAACTGTGAGCTCTGCATGCAGCACATTTTGGAGACAAATATTTATAAACTGTCTGAAGCAAGGCAATTTATGTCCAGCTTGGAAAACTGCCCTTGTTCCTACACGAGTGTTTACCACACTGCTGACTGCTCCACAGAGCAGCTTTTCCTGGGTGTTATTTATATGGAATCCTATGGCTCTCTCCTCCTCTCCCATCTCTAACAAGTGTCAGACAGATTGAAAATCCACCTGGGGGCACTGGAGCCAAAATGATTTAACCAGTCCCTGTTTTGGGTAATCCTTTTAATGCCCAGAAAGGCAGGCACCACTGCAAGGAGCTGCCCTCACACACACCTCATCAATTGTACAAGGATGTGGAACCCTGAGATGCTCCGCTGTTTTTTGCTCCTATTTCAGACTGTTTGTGATGTTTCATCTTTTGTACCAAATGAGGGGGGAAAAATCAATTAAAATAGTTAAAGACTCAAAGAGAAATCACCAGTAACACTGCCTGCAAGTTCACTACTTTTCAGCCAGCTTTTATTTAAAAATAGAAGAGCAAACTAACAATTTACATGCCAAGGGATGAAGAATTGAAGACAATACTGATGCAGGCACCACATTATTCAGGACTAAGCACTAACCACCTGCCCCAACTGGATAAAAAACCTGAAAGTCTTCAGCAAGGCCTGAATAAATTCAGTATTTTTTAATTAGGTAGTTAAAGCCTCCAACTTAGTCACATATTAGCTAAATTACTGAAGTAATTTTCTTTCCTGATGAGGTTTTCAAATATCAGTGAGAAGAGGGACCTGCTGTTGGCTGCCTCCAAAGACCATGTGTGAGGAAGGGGTAGGAAGTTCATTCTCACATGCTCACAGCCAGCAGGGATGGAATGATGCTTCCCTGATAATCCTTTTCTTCCCCTTCTTATGCCACCCATTCTCCCCAAAATGATGTTGCTCTTTTAAACTGCTGCATAATCCCCTGAGAGGGCCAGTTCCAGCTGCTCCTGCCAGGTAAGATTTACAATACAGAGCTGCAAACCCTGCCATCCTTCATGCTCCTCCTGAGGCATTTCCATAAGGAGTGAAAAAGAGGATTTTTCATCTAAACAATTGTTTGTAATGTTACATGTGTGCATAACGGGATGTATGTGCCTCCCACTGGAGCTGTGCTTGTTCTTGCAGCAATTCAGTATCTTCACAGGTATCTTCTCATTTTCCAAAACATCTCCTTCATCCTGTGACTCTCAAGCTCTGGAAGATCAGCCTTCACCCAAATATTCTGATGCTAACCAGGAACTTTATTCCTTTCTATACAGGCACTGACGCATGTAACCAGCTTAACAAAAATACCGTCCCCTTCCTAAGGGCTTTTAAGTGACTTAATGCACGTATAACTTTCCCTGGCCTACTGGATGACTTCAAATCATTTATTCAATTTTGTACCTTCATCTTCACAGTGATTAGGAAACATTCATCCTGTAGAAATGTTCCTTTTTCATTTTACACGGCTCTAATAAAAAAGCCAAACATGACACCTGTGTTAGCACCTTGGCGTCACTGCATTTTTAGTAGGAGGTTAATCATTCTCTGCTCTTCTTAAATTCATCTATCTCCGTAACTGATTTCATTCTAGAACATTACAACTACCATAAATCACCTTTTGGACTGTTCAATACGATCACATAGCTGCAGTGGAGTGCTATCTCCATGCACTATGCAGATAGAAGGAAGAACAGCAATTTTCACTTGGGGAAAGGAAGGAAAGGAAGGAAAATGAACAAAACCCCACGTTTACATTTCAAGCTGTCAAGTGAAGTGATACCAGACTGCAGATAAACACACTCCAGTATCCTCATAGTCCAAAGTGTGCACCTAAAACCCTGTACTTACCCAGATATATTCCATGGCTCTGGAGCAAGCTCGTGATGATGACATCATACATACAGATAATAATTTAAGGAGGATGACAGCAAAAGATTAGAAGGGGAGGGTAATTCAACAGACCTCCTTTGCCAATAGTTCTTCCCACTTATAGCAAGTGCCCCAAGCACGACCTTGCAGAGACTCTTCTGCAGTTAATTACTCATTGAGCCAACTGATGAGTAAGAATCTGTCCCTCGATTCTCCAGAGCTGCTTTGTTCTCAGGTATCACTTTGTAAGTGCATTTAAATTTCCTTTAATGAATAGCACACACAGGTGATTCAGGATGTGATTTCAGGATGTTTATAAGTTCCCAATATCTTAAGGCTAGAAATAGACAAGAAAAATCACACTCTTCTGCCTGGGGAGGGCAAATCTTTTCCCCACTGACAGCTCGAGCCTTCAATCTATTCTTAGTCAGACACAACCACAAATCACAGCTTATAGGAGGAGCTCACCAGTATCAGACATGAAGGCTGAACTCATTAAAAAACCCTCAGCAAAGTTCCTGTTGATGAAGCCTTGTAAGAAGTAGAGGACTAATGAAAATATGCTCTCAATAACACGTTTTTGGATTACACTAGAATAAGTGGATAAATTCTCCTCTGAAGCAGACTTACCTTGGCTATTCTCTGAAGACAAATAAAATTAAGGAATGCAGTAGAAGCTGTGAAGGAAGTAGGCTCAAAATCCCACTATATCAGTAGAGTGAAAAAAAGTTCTTTGCCTACTTTGAAGGTGACTTTTTGTAAGGGAATGTTACAGAATCATAGAACGGTCTGGGTTGGAAGGGACCTTAAAGCTCATCCAGTTCCACCCCCTGCCATAGGCAGAGACACCTTCCACTAGACCAGGTTGCTCCAAGCCCCACCCAGCCTGGCCTTGAACATTGGTGACAAAATCACAGGAAACCTGAGTTTGTACTGATGGTTGCTCTGGTTGAATGAAAAACTTTGTCTTGAAATACTCAGTTTAAAGAAACAAACAGCAGGCACTGAAGCAACACAGCAGAACACAGAAGGGAAAGGTGTAAACCAGCACTAAGCACTAACATAAAAGGCAGTAACATCACAGAGGAATGCTGTGCTTATGGCTACGATGCCACAGCACTGATTGTTCAACTTGCCTGCTCAAACTCCTCCATGTCCACCTCGCCATCACCGTTCAGATCAAACATCTTGAAGGCGATTTCAAAATTCCTCTGGGGAGCTATATAAAAGAAACAACAACAAAACACAAAAACCAGTTAACAAAGATACAAAAGCTCAATTAAAAAAAAGGCACAAGTTCTGAATGACTTTATCCAAAAGTAATTTGTCTAATTCTTGCAATTTTAGCAAGGAAATGCATCTCTTAGGAGCCTCTAGCTATGAGCTTCACGGTGCTCCTTTTACCAAAGGTCTTGGTAAGACCTAACAAGGAGTTGAGAGGAGGAGATATTTCTAGAACATTTATTCTATTTACAGGTGGAAAAAGCTGGAAAGCAAGATGCCATCTGATATTTCTAATGACAGTTAACAGAAAATGATGCTGCAGCAAGAGCTCCAGCCCGTTCCATACAGTCGAACACCGGTTTGGCCAGAGGATGTTCCTCAGGCACTGCACTCTCTGTGCTTCCCATGGGTGAGGAGCAGACCTGGAATTTGGGCAGCTCTCAGCTCTTGCCTCACTGTACAAATTTAAACAAATCATGACCACCCTTGTCTCAGCCCAGTCATGACACTGAGATAAGGCGTGGGCGGGAGCTCACGAGCTGAGATGCTGCCGTACCTCATTTTCCATTGCATTTAGTCTGTGCTGTCACGGTTTATTTAGTCAGAACTCTGCAAAAGCATCACTTCCCAGCCAACCACGCTCTTTTCCCTGCATCCCACCACAGAATTTCAGTACATTTCCATTTTGGGCTCTGTAACCCATGACCGTTTGAAGCTACAATGCAGTGCCACAATTTTTTCCCAAATTAAGTTAATATAGGAGGATTTATCATGCTCTGCTACTTTTAAATACACACCTCCTACAGGAATTATGGTGTTTGCTGGGATTTCTAGGGAATCCTCTGGGCTATAACTAATGTGAAGGCTGTCGTCCTAAATGATCAGTTAAAATGTAGCTCCTTTTTTCATTTCCCACCCAAATCCAGTGTGGATCACTGGTGAGGTTCAGCCCTCTGTAACCTCATCTGCGCAATCAACTTCTAATATTTCTTGTGGATGCTCAAAGAGTAATGAGTCTGTGGGAAGGCGCTTCCCAAATGGGGGCGGGAGAGGGGAGACAAAGAGGAGTCACTCAGACAAAAGGAAATTAATATGGAATTAACTGAACTGGATTTTGGATGTTAGTCACAGCTCCAGTTCAAAACTTCTACACTGTGTTTTCCCCTTGCTGTAATAACTATTAGCACTTTATCTGGAAAGGATTCAGCAGACAGGTCAATGAGACCCCTTTTCCCAAACACTTTGTGCCCAAAATAGATGAATAAGGGCATTGGGGCTGATGCAGGGACAGCCTGTCACTGCCTGCCTGATATACACAGCACACGTGGTCCTGCTTTTATCATCCCCGCACTTCCAATTTCCCCCTGCCACTTACTCGGGCTTGGAATTCCAGACACCACGTGCAGGAGCAATGTCTCCTGTGACCACAGGCACGGCCAGCAGCACGTGGTGGGTCATCCCCCCTTCCACCCACATCCCTGCTGTGCCTCCACACAGCCCCTCCCTCCTGCCTGCTGGGATGGGGAGACCTTCACTCGCTGTCCCTTGTTAACTCAGCGTTAATTGACCTGGGGACAGCCAGTCCCCAGCACTACTTTCATAATCTCCCCAATGATACATCTAATTTAAGGGATTAAGCCTCCTCTGTTCCATCCAGCATCTCCAGTGATTAATTTACCATTTTCTTGAAGAGCAACAAGCTTCCAACTCCCCGCTTAATATTTCAGTAACACGTGCAATTTTATTCTCCTTAATTGCAAGTGCTGCACGAAAGCCTGGAGGAAATTTCTTATTATTAGCCCCAAAATCTGGCACTTCGTGGAAAGATGTTTCCTCTAGGAAGAAGAGGAGGAACAGACAAAACTCTCATTTAGTTACAAGGTTCTAGATAAAGAGCAGACAACACATCTTTCTTACCCCATTGTCTCTGCCAGGGTACATGATATTTACTTAAAGACTGGAAAATCTGTTACTCCTTGTGAAAAACTGTCACAGGTTCAGGGTTTTTTCCCTCCTTTTTAAAAGGAAATATATAATACCACATCCCATTTCTACAGACACATGGTGAACAGAGCCAAATACTCACTTGTCCCTCACAAGGGCCATTTCTCTCCTTTTCCATCTCTAAATACACATTTCCAGGAGCAGTGTATCAAAGCCCCAGAGGAGAACACCACCTCCAAAATTAAAATGAGCAGTTCAGCATCAAAAATCTGCAGGGTCAGATTTTCTAAGGACAGGGAAGGGTGGCTTTAAATTGGCAAATTCAATTACTTCATTCCTTCAGCTAATAAATGCCATGGCTGGTTTCTCCCTTTGATCTACATATCCAGCTCCAATTACCTGTAATGACACTTCAATCCAAACAGCGTGACCCTGAGCCAGGGGAACCAGAGGGCACTGAAGACAATTAGCTCATCCCACTCCTGCTCAGGAAGGAATGGTCATTAGAGATTTACATCCCTGATGTCCAGGACTGGATTTATGGGGCCTGGGTGAGATGATTTCTGCCTTTCCCCTCGGCTGACCAGGACTTATGTGGGAAGAGTTGCCCCGACAGCAGCCAGTCTCACTGTGCCCACCTTGCCCATTACATCAGCCTGCACAGCCTCCATTTCCCTTCCTCTTCCTGCACTTATATCCTTCAAACTTACAGGCCATAAAAGCAGCAGACACCAGACTGCCCAGCTAAATGCAGCCTTTCCCCCGCTCTTTTGTTTTGCCCCCCAATTTTACCATTCCCAACTGCAGCGTCTCTAAATTTCCCCGCTGCCTCCTTAATTAAGATGCCTCCAAGCAAACCCAACATTCCTCCTGCAGTGGTTTCCAAAGCCATTTAAAGGGCTGTTTGGTATTCATATGGCATGATGCCTGTCCTGATGGGGGAAAACCACCTGTGGATTTTCCCCAAGTGCTCTGCTGCATTCTCAGCTCTCTCTGATTGTGTGAGCTGTCTCCTCACCATCCTTTCTGACATTATTAAAAATCAAGACTATTTCATTGCGACTGATATCCCTTGGGCAACAAGGCAGAAACTGGTCAGGGCAACTGCAGCTTCTTTTTTAGCTTTATTTCTATCTTTAGACCTTCACGAGGATCCTCCAAATCATTAACATGGAAGCATGGAATGGTTTGGGTTCACAGGGACCTCAGAAATCACCTATTTCCAACCCCTGCCATGGACAGGGACACCTTCCATTAGGCCAACATGAGTGAAAACATGGTACTGGAGCCCACACCACTATCAGTGAATTCCTAGCTTGGAGATATATGGAAAGATCAGGTTGAAGTGATCCTTTGGATCCATAATCCCACCAGCTCTCCACGCTAAGTTGCTTTTTCAACTAACCCATGAATTAGTGCAAAGGGCAATTAACATTTTTTTTGATTCATTTGTTCCAATCAAATATTTGGGGACAGAAAGAGAGCAAGAAAAGCAGAAGCCAAACACAGGAATGTTAGAGGGATGAGTGACCTCCACCACACAACAGATAGCAAGCAGCAGCACTGACCACATGGAAAAAACCCACTCGGATCCATCAGGGTAAAGCCCCCGGGAAGCTCTGAGGGATGAGACCAGTTGATCAGGCATCTTTAAGCCAATTATGCCATTTTAAACTATTTTCAATTATTCAATGGACCAATTTGCAGCACTCAATTGCTCTTTACTGCCCTGTACTCTCAGCAGAAGCAACGCACTCTGAAAGACATTAAAAGCTCGCTGGTGAGAGAGGCCACATTTCCCTCGTTTTGTGCTCAGTTGTGATCTTCTCTTTCCTAAAATCTCTACATTCCACCCTTGGAGACACCTCTCAGCACATCTTCCCCTCTGATCTCCAGCAGAGGAACTGCATTCTAGGAAAGTACAGTTTTAACACGCTTTTGGAGAATACCTGCTGCTTCGTTCTCTCAGAGCTGGGAATTTCTTTGCCAAAGCAGGGTGATTTTTTGGTGATGTTACTTAGAGGAAGTAAAACTTTTGGCTACCCCTCTGGAAACACTGAAATATCTCATCTTTTGGTGGGAATTTAAACACAAAGCAGCTCATGGACTCCCAAGGCTTAATAACTCCCCAAGAAATTCCAGTGTGGGAAGAAAGATCAAGAATTCAGCTGGGAAAAATCAGTCATTTGGAGTTAAATATCCTCTGGTTGCTTCTTTCCCATTTATCCTGAAATTAAGAAAAATAGATGTGCAAAGGCCACAGCAGCCTGAATCAATCCCAAATTAACGCAGTCCTCCTGAAGCAGAGACAGCTATCCATAGAATACAGATGGCTGAGCCTCAGCTGCAGTAAATATAGGGAAAAAAACCCATTAAACTTAATGTTGCAGATATTTTCCTTTCAAATTATGCCACTATTTCAGAAAATGAATCCAAATCACACCAAGTTGGTGGTTTTTTAATGTTAATCAATCCAGAAATGTAAGTAACAGGCAGCTAAAAAACTGAGCCCACAGTACAGAGACTGGGCCACAACATCATCAGTTCTAAAGGAAAAATGGGTTATTTCTTCTCACAAAGAAGGATCAGCATTAACTCTGAAGTAACACAAGTGCATAATCTTGGGATATTGGGAGAAATTCTTCCCTGTGAGGGCGGTGAAGCTCTGGCACAGGTTGCCCAGAGAAGCTGTGGCTGCTCCATCCCTGGATCCCCATCCCATCATACCACCCACACCCAAGGGATGAAGAGATGAACAGAGGAAGACCAGGTGAAGGATGCAGGCTGACAGAGCCTCCCATGCCCTAATCCCAGTTTTCAGATCACTAGGGAACATCCCAAACTACCAATTGTGAACAATCATTCCCATTTCTGTCCGTCTGTCCTTCAGCATGGCACAAGTGGGATGCCAAGCCAGAGAGCGCTCCCTCTGCCAGGAAGCAACCAGGCTTGTGTTTGGAAGCTGGGATATTCCTGGGAAGATGCTGCTCAGATACTGCTGGAAATACCACCCAGCAGTGACTGGGCTGGCAGAAAGGCAAGGAGACATCCCTGCACCAAATAGTGTGGGTGGGATGGACCCATGTAGGGTCCTGAAAGGCCGAAGATAAAATTAACATGAACAGGACTATGAACAAAAATAGTCCTATAAACTCAAAGCAACCTTTTCTTGTAGAAATGAGCCCCGAGGCAGAGGGCAGAGCAGGATTAAACCACCACTGGCGAGGTAACAGATCTCACTCGTGGCAGGGATGGGGCTGAAGACCTTCCTGTCAGCCAGGAATAAATACTCAGAACGGTCGTGGTCCAAAGAGACCCTGGAGATCCCAGTGTGGGAGAGCATGTCCCTCCGTCACGGGGACACGCACAGAGCTCAATACCTGGCCACAACATAATTTCCAGAGTTAGATGGCTTGGGATTCATTCCCTACACACAAGACAGAAAAAACATAATTGAGGTGGATCTAAGTGAGAGTTACCTGCTCTGATGGGAGAAGGAGCTGCAGGTCTGCTATGAGAGCCCTGGCAAAAGGCTAATTACTGTGGCTTCAGCCAACGTTATTTAGCCCCCCTGCCAGGAGGATTAAATCCAGACACAGCAACAGTCCAACTGTGCAAACAACACCAATTTATTCTTTTAATGCCCAGCTCCCTTCAGTACCTGTTAACAAAGGCAGAATTAGTGTGCCTGGACAATGGACCCCATTTGCTTGGAAACTGCAGTTACTGGCAATGGAAAAGCTCTTTTTCTCCTTCCTCCACTTGTTTTCCAAGTCCAAAAGCAAAAACCTTTTTGGTCAGGGGAGCCATGTCTTTGTTTTCCATGACATTCGAAGGATCCAGGGGAAATTCCATCAGAATTTGCTCATCTTTCTACCTCTGCCCCAAAACACGAGGAGCAGCTGAAGCAACAGAAACCAAGGAGTTTCCTCAAGGCCCCTCAGCGCTCATTGCCTTTAACAGAAGGCTGGCTTTCTGAAGCAGCTAAAAGCTATTTTATTAGTCGTTTTAAAAATAAATTTTCACAGAAACACGGCAACCGACGAGAACAGACAGTGCTGGAGTGAGAAATGGCTCGTAAATAAGATACGGTGACAGACTCGTTTTCTGAGCAATGTGCAAACAGCTGCCTGCGAGTAACGTGAAATGAAGCCCCAGCCCTCTCCCCTCCTCTACCTCCCCATTTCACAGAACTCAGCTGGAGGGAGCTTCACGTCAAGCTGCAAAGACAACTGAAACCATGAGTTTGGGGAAAGCACTCCCAAAGCCTGGCTGAGCACAGTGACACAGAGCCCTCGGGGCTTCTTGTTTCCCAAGCTCTCACTGATCAGTCTGGAGTCCAGTGAGCCAGACCAGACCAGGATGGATCTCTCCCCATCACTCTCCCTCCTGGCCCCCAACCCCAGACCCAATCTCCCACTCCCCTTCTGATTATCCTGCTTAGTGCTCAATATGCCACCTTCCTTTCCTAATATTTATTAGGTTTTACCTACTTGATGTATCATCTACAGCTCCACCTTGTCCGGATACCTCCTTAATGTTCGGGTTATTTAAACAACACAGGGAGAAAACCAATATTGAACTGTCACATTTAAGATTTACCTTCCTTATTCTAGTTTATTTACTTCCTAGGGAAAAGAACCCATTCAGGAACTACTGGATTCCTGCAAGGTCATGTTCAGTAGTCAGAGAGCAAACCAGTGCAGTGTAACAGTGAGTTTTCTATTTAGCCACAGGGCAAGGTTTGCTTGGGAGTTTATTTTGCAAAAGCAAATGCTTTAAAAATGAAACCCAAACTCTTCCTCTGTGGAATCACTGTTTGACAGGAGCTCCAGAGACATTCCTCCATCTGCAGTAATCATTCAGCAAACTCCCCAAATGTCTAAAAGTCAGCCTCAAAGCCCTGAATCTTTTTTTTCCTCCCTTTCTAATTTTCCTTTTTGAAAGCTCCTGCCTTGCCCACCCTTCACACGGCTCCTCAAAGCACACACCACTCAGCTCTGTCTCCTCATTAATCTAACTCCCCCGTAATTGTGGACACGCTTAGAAGCCCAAGAACAAGAGGAAAGAAACCCTGTCCCTCCCTCGCAGCCTCCAAAACAAGGCTGGCTGCTCCTCCAACACAGGGTGGTCCTTTTCTTTTATTCTTACAACAAAAAAGTTAAAGCAAAGCAAGAACAATTTCTCTTACTGCTGCCTGTGGAAGCACATGAAATTAATTTTGTGCCCTGGGTACTTGATTAGGGGGTTGTTCACCACCAGCACGACCATAAAAACAAGGGCAAGAGTGTCTTCCAAACCACACTCAGTAACGTGATACCAGAGGTTTGAGAGTTCATTGTCATCTGTGGAGGCTCAGATGAAAAGCCCTCGTTACACAAGTGAATACGTGAGATCATTTTGGCACAGCCCAGATGAATGTAAGAAAGGAACAGCAAAGATCTTAAGAGCCAGTTCTGAGACTCGGTCAAATAAAAGGCAGATTAAAGTCATAAAACAAATTCCCTGTCTTGAACCAGCTTTATCTCTCTGTTTGTTTGTTTTCACAACATGAAGGTCACACACAACTCTGCCCCTGCCACGTCCATCTGACAACAAGCAAGAGCTTGAGCATTGCTGCTTCCCAGGAATAGATCCCCAGTAAATGAAGAGCTGCCTCTCGTGTCTCCTGTTACAACATGCAAGAACATGGGACAGAATAAAGCACCTGTTGCTGTGACAAAACATCAGTGATTAACCCAGCTGACTTCCTGAACAGCACTGCGCAGGCAGCAGTGGGCTCTGCCGGTAACTGGCAAGCATCCAGTTTTTAAATTCCACAAACCAGGTCATCATGGAATAGATACTTACAAGATTCGATGGCCAAGTTTTCTCTTTTTAAATCTGAAAATTAAATGTCTCAAGTTCATTTGGACAGTGGCTTATTCCCCCTTACCCCACACTTTCTAATGGGGCTGAAAAACTGCCATTGAACTTCCTGTTTATGACACAGCACCTTCCAAGCAGTCAGAGAAGGTCTGCAAATGAGGTTTTGAGCTTGACTTCCACGTGAAGAAAGTCTAGAAATGCCATTTGACATTATCAAAGGCTTCAGTTTCACTGGTTCTTGCCAGCAAAGCAAACTTTTCAGTGCTGGCACTTGGAGTGCAGACAATTTTGCTGGAACAGATTAGCAGATCGTAGAAATATCACAAATGCAAGTCAAGTGCAGCAGGGTGAAAAGACAGAAGGTATCTAATGATACTTGTTGAAATGTAAACAGCTTAACTTCTCTCCTCATTGGATTACATCACTCACAAACCTGAGCTCACCCAAGTGAAAATACAGCTGGAAAAGGAAATTTGGAGGGGCGTGAAACCAGCAAAAGGCTGGAGATCAGGGTTCACCCAAACACAAGAGTATCACATGAACACAGCTCAAGAACACGTCTCCATTTACAGATCTGAACAGCAGGTCAAGTGACTGATTAAAAAAAAAATTGTCACATTTCAAAACGAGAAATAAATCTTCAGAAGCCATGGATCTGCTTGTCTTCCCGAAGCACTGGAAGCTCAGCCTAACCAGAGGAAGCAACAGCGATTGCTCAGCTCGAGTTGCAGGCAATCAAGAAGGCCTTTTAGAGAAATGTATGTCAACAATAGCAAACCTATTGCTTGTGAACCCTGAAAACATAAAAAACCAGGAATTGCAGGGAAAATCCCTGCTGTACTTACTGGAAAGGACCGTGGTGAGGAAGATGTAGTCGGAAAAAGAAATGAGTCCACATTCTCCGAGCGCATAGAAAATGCTGTCCTCATCGGCAAACTTCTCCCTCTCCTGGGATAACTTCTGTTCGTACACCCGAGCCACACCCCAAAGAGAGGAGAGAAGCACCAGGTCAGACAGGGAAATGGAAGGCTTTATTCATATCCTTACCACCAACAAGCCATTCCATGGACGCACACACCCCTACTAGCTCCATCCATATCCAGTGGACCTTTTCCAGCCTTCGACTCTGTTCAGAAGAGTTCTGCAAAGATCGGAGCTTCCCCATCTCAAATGGGGGATAAGGAATTGCACAGGATTCGTTTGTTGGTTCAGCCCAGCTGAAATACACATAGATAAAACTATGGCCATTTTGCTTAAAATCTTTGAGATTAGTGGTAAAAAAATCAGACTTTAATACAGGATTCAAAAGGGAAATTGTTGTATTTCGGTGACAGTTTTTCAGTGAGACTCTGTTGCAGAAAGGAGCCAAGAAAGGACTATTTGACATGAACGTAAAGTCTGATCGAAGTTATGCAAACCATGTGTGTGTGCAAGCTCACAGGGAGGACCGGGCCTGAAACCAAACTCAATTTCCCTCTTGCTCCAGTTCTTTTCCATTTATCAGCTCACAGTATCTTTCTAAGCTAAAAATTCGAGTCCCTTTGATCTGCAGAAGCCCCAAAGGCTGAAAAGGATCCATAAAACTGTTAGGGAATCCACACTGGTGACCCACTTTAAGGACACAGTAGGAGGAGGGACACGCACACAGAGAAGAATTAAATTAATACAAAGGAGAGTAGGGGTGGGTGAGGTTATTCCATGGAAACCAGGCCATGCAAGCACACACAGGCATAGTGAAAGCAAGGCTGGATTTAGGAATGGTTTTAGGAAAAACCAGTGACAAACACCACCACACGAGGGTCCAGCTACACAACTGTCCCCCACCGTTACCTCTGTCTAGCGGAGATCCCATCATATACAAGATAAAGGAAAGAAAACTGGTTAACCAACAATAAAACAAGCAGGCAAAACATCACATCACGTTGAACAGTTAGGCTTGCCAAGAGCAAGGAAAGTTTAGAGCAACCAGGTGGTTGCTGTGACTGGAAGCCTACAGAGATATCCCAGCAAGTGTTAGCTCATAGCCGCTCCACTCTGTCTGCAGCTGATGTCCCTCATCCACCTCAGGTTTTTGGTTTTTAGGGGCTTTTTTGGTTTGTCTGGTTTTGGGTTTTTTGAGAGAGAACTCACCATTGTATGTGATTGCAGAGTGGGGATGAACTCAGTTAATAATATAGATGAAAATTTAACCTGTATCTGGCTCAGGAACCACAAGAAAAGAGACAAAAATAATCATATAGACCACCAAAAAACCTACAGTTTCCAGGGAAAAATAGTTCAGCTCTACTGATCACATAAAATTGTTCCCAGTAACTCTGCCTTCACCACCTGGAGAGCACCAGGAATTTAATAAGAGGTGAGTCACTACCAGTAGACAAAATGCTAATGGCCTTCATTTGATGCAAGATAACAGCCATTTATGCTTATGGGGTACCAGGTTGAAATATCATTTCCTCAAAAATGGTATTGCTTCCATTCCCGTCGAGATGGACCCAAAGCAAAAATTATACTGATGCTGACATGAAGAACAACCAACCAACATCTGGTTTTCCTTTGAACCAGAGGGAGGATCTGGGGAGAAAGCGGCTCCCGGTGACTGCTGCTGGAGGTGTTGCCAGCAGCATCTCACCTGCTCCTGTGATTTATTGCCTCTCTCCCTCTGATTGCCTCTCTTGGGCAGCATTTATCATAAACTAGCTATTAGCATCTTGCTCAAAGAATCCCATGAAAAAGTTCCAGAGGGTGGTTTATTAATTTTTATGGGTTTCTTTTCTGCACTTAAAATTCATAGTCAGAATCAAACAGCTCAGAATATTCCTCATAAGAGGAGAGCACAACCATAGACTAACAATAAAAAAGGATATTAAGTTAGTTGCTCTCTGAAATATAAAGACAGATGGGAGGGAGAAGCATTTACCTATTTGCACCTTACTTTGAGCAAACAAAGTTAAAAAAAGTTATTTATTTATATTAAAATGAGCATCTACTTGTCACTAACCCAGGGAATACAAGCTGTAACTACAGTGCTCAGCTGCCTGTAGCTCGTGGAAAAGGGAATTTCTCCCACTGATCTTAAGAGAAAATAACAACTGCCCTGATCAATCAGATTTTCAGGTTCCCAGAGCAGAACAGAAGCTTTAAAAAGTTCCCAACTCTCCCATTTATTTTCCTCTGTCTCGGTGAGAAGCTGTGTGTTTGATTGCTTCCCATGAACTTTGTGGGAAGCTCACCCCACTATGGGAAAGGCTCAAAGCATTCCCAGGCGTCATTCCCCACCAGGAACACTATAGTGCAAGGAACCACAGATAACCTCCAGGAAAAATAAAATAAAATGAATCAATCTACCTCCTTCACAAAGCACAATGTGGGCTGTTGTCATCGCTCAGAGTTCACGGTGATTGACCCAAAGTCAGCTCTCACTAACACCTCAAACACCCTCTCCCACAGCCCACCTTCCTTCCAGCAGAAGGGTGATGCACAGCATCAGAACACCCAGGCAAAAATCCCTTTCCAAACCTCCACCCTCTTTTAGAGACACGTCATCTCCACAAATTAATTATCCGCAGCCTTTTATCTGAGCACAAGGTAATTCTCAAAGTGCTCAGTCAAAACAATCAAATGTCTTCCATGTAACATTTTTTTCTGTGTTAAATCCACTCCCAAAACCAGAGTAATTGGCTAAGATCATTCAGCACACCCCAAAAAAACATTCAAGCCCGAGCATTCACGAGTCAGCAAGCCATGGGGAACAGTTTACAATTATGATGTACTTTTTAATCAAGCAGTAGATTCATATTTAACAAGCACACAGATGAGCAGACATCCAAATTAACATGTAAAAAGAAAAATAAATTCAAATATCTCACTGCTTTTGGCACAAGCATGGCTGTGTAAGTTCAGTGAGAAGCCACCAGTCCAGTGTCAGTGGAACAAAACTTGTGACAGGTGCTCAGGCAGATTCTCTTACAGTTCCAGACATCAATGATAGGTCAAAAAACAAACTCAAATTCAAGATACAGAGCTTGGCTTGCCCTTCCCAACTCAGGCTCCAAGCTCAAGCAGCACCAGGATGTGGGTTTAACAGATCTGTGCAGTGACCAAGCTCCCCCAAACCCACGTGCTGGAGGACAAAGTCATGTGCTGCATGCAGGCAACTCCCCTGAGTTTTTTATGTACAGGCTGGCTGCAAAGCATCCCAAGATACATCACAAACTTCACATATTCCACCCCAAAACTGATCTGCTGCTGGAGCCTCCCTTAAGTCAAGTACAGCTCCCAAGTAACAAAGGATTTGGTGGAAAAACCCCACCGAATCCTTACGTTCCTCACCAAATATTACCTTTATTTTGGATTTTTAAATTGTTTTTCCAGGGCTGAGTGAGTAGTGAAACACGGTAATACTGAATTATGCAAATCTGAAAAATGAAGGTGTCTTTTTGCACGTGGAGGGATGCCTTCTCTGCAGAGGCAGAGACGGACACACAGTGCTGGTGTTCCCATTCCTAATGCAGGCCTAGAAAAGCCTGAGCACCTAAATCCTGGCAGCTCCACTTCATCTGGCATCCCAGAAACTATAGCATTTCATTTGTGAAGAACACATTCTTGGGAAGTCTCTCAGAGCTGCCAGTTTGGGTTTCCATCTGAAGAAGGAAAGGACACTTTGGGCATATTTATTGCTGTAATTTATATTTCAGCACCACCTTTGCACTTCCATGAACCAAAGCTTCAGGAATTTATCAGCCTCATGTGACCACTTACGCCTTCCAGAACAACGATGAAGTAAATATCCATGAGAGATAATGAGTATTTCTCCAGAACCAGGAAGCAATTTTGTCAATTAGCTAGGGATTTTAGATGAAGAATGAACCACCTTTTACTGACAAACATCATCATACTCGATTTGTTCCTTCTGAACAGAAACACTTCCAGGTGACCAATATTGTGTGAGCAAATACAAACCCATGAGTGTGGAGAGAAGTCACCTGGATGCAAAGCAATTCTCTTTCAGTCCCAACTGACCACCTTCAGTTTTGGAAAACATTAAAATAAGACATCTATTAATGTATTTCTTTCATGGTTAACTGTAGGAATGTAGGAAAAGAAGTCCTATTTGCCAGCAGGACAGGCATAGATTATTGCAGCTTTTTCCCAAGCAGGGCTGTTGAAAATCCAGGGAAATATATACTAAGAGACTTGGTAACAGACAAGGGAAAACCCTTAAGAAATTCCAGTGCAAACCAGCTCAGTGTGGTAATTAAAAATACAAATGCTTTCAACTCTGCATCAAAACACTGAAAACAGAGACATTTTAAATTTTTCCTCATTTTTTTTAAGATTTCAACTTTAAAGAGTCAAAGCCATGTACCTAGAGATTTCAGGCATCTCACTTTAAGAAAACTGAATTAAGAAATAAAAAGGCTTTCAGGATCAGATTTAAAAATTCAGCCTTTCAGCCCAAATGTTCAAAAGTCCTTTAGGGAAAAACAGATAGGGGAGGTCCCTCTGCACTAGGAAACACGGACACAAAAGGGACTTGAGGGAAAACTGAGGGATTTAAGTTTTTAAAGCCACTTCTATAATGTGGATGCAAAATAAGTAATTTTAAATACTCCAGCTGGCATACTTGTATCACTTTTCCTGTATCATTAAATAAGAAAAAAAGTGTTTGAGGCTGTGATGGAAACAGCACAAGGACCTTTTGAAACTCAAACTTCTTTTAGCCATGGGAAAGCTCACATTATCTGGAGCCACTAGAAAGTGTGTGCACACCAACACAAGGAGACACAAACAGGTTCTCCACAGCAAATTGTGGTGGCTGAGTGCTGACCTTAGAAAGTGCTTAAAATTTACTGTTGGCAGATAATTCTGCATAATTGGCAGATAACACCTTTCAAGAGTATATTTTAATCAAGAGGTTTTTTAAACTTTTGGGTTTGGGGGGTTATTTTATCTGTGTATCTACACAGGGCCACAAAAATACAGAGCTGGCCATGGGTGAGGTTGTCCTGCATATTCTCTCACTCCAAATTTGAGCACGTCCAGAGAATGAAAACTTAGGCAGCAATTATTACTGCAGGTGGACTCCTGCGACTGGAAAGAGAAATGTACATTCCCTCCCTTCCAGCAAGGCTGTAAATATTCAAACCACCTTTCAAACAAAGGGCACCTGAAATGCAAGGCCAGCATTCTGTACAACCCAGAAGATCAACGACACAGACTTCCCCGACCCTCGGCAGGCAGCGGAGCCACTCATGCAAGGGAGAAACCCCTGCTGGAAAAGCAAATAGGGAACACCTTGGAAAAGGGACAGTCTAGACTTGTGCTCCCCTCAGCCCTCTGCAGGGTAATGAAATCACAATCTGTAGGACCACAAGGGCATTTTGCACCGAAATTTCATGGGGGAGGGTTGAAATTAGGTTCCTTGATGGCCCACATCGAGCTTCTAAAATGAGCTGAGTTTTGCCACCTTTGAATTTAAATGGCTGTTTAGGTCTCTGATGGAAATTGGGATGCTGCTCTCCCTCATCTCAGCCTGCCATTACCAAGATGAACTCACTGTGTGGAAAATGCCCTGCTCCTTCTCTCAGACAGAAATCCCAGTGTGAGAGGACACGAGAAGGAAAATAATAATTCTCTATAAAAAGTGATTATTAAACACTGGCTCAGTTGACGAGGTTGGGGCTGTGCACTTGGTACTCACCCTCCAAAATCTTGCCAGTTCTCCAACTCACCAATTCTCTTTCCCTCTCTGTCCTTTTTTTTCCTTCACCTGCTTCTCCCACCCAGATTTTCCCTCCTTTTGTAGTCAAGTGAAGTCAAGCATCTCCTAAAACATTCCCTGCCACTCTCTCCATCCATACCCCTTGTCCCTACTAACACCATGTTGCCCGAGGACAGAGTTCTCAGAGCTTGCTTTTGTGTCCCTCAAGTATTAAGCATTAAACTAACACCAGCAAAACTATCAAAGAAATTAAAGCCAGAAATACCCCAGAAACCATTTTTGATTAAAAGACTGCATACACCCACTGAGGGCATATTACCAAGTTGTTTATTTTTCCCTAACTTTCCCTATGGATTTCATTAAGGTCACAAAACTACAGGGCAAACTCAAAGTGTTTAGAGATACTTTCCTCTTTACTTACTAATACTGAACGAACTCCCCTTTGGTTTCTAGTTCTTTTTCGTACAAAACATTTTATGAACTATAACAACTAAATATCTTCTACCTAACATATTCTTTAATACAGTTCACTCTACATGATTCCATAACTTGAAAAACTCAAGTCTGCAAATGTAACCTTTCCCAAACCTGCACACCTTCAAATAGATGATGTTTCCTCACAGTATTAGGCCAGGGAATCAAACTAACTTTGTGGCCTCAAGGGGAAAACATTTTCCAGCAGAGCCAGCTCTATCACAGTCTCATCAAGCTGCAAAATAAGACAGAAGCCTCAGAGGACACTGTGAAACCAGGAGGGCAGGGAAACACACATTTGAGCTCTGCTCAAAGCAATTCCTGTTAATAGAGCCAGGTATTAATGGCTACCCTGAGGACTTCTATCCACAAGCCAAACTCAGGTATTCTGAAATAAATCCTTCAGGCTGAGGATCAAGGAGAGCACTCAGAATTATTTATTAGAGGAGCAGAGAGAAGAGGTGAGCATACACTGTCCCTTTCACATGAAAAGTGCATATTATGAGGTCTGAAGCACAAATTAATCAAAGCACATGCTGTCTGCTTTGTACCTGCCAGAAATCCTGGTGGGAGGGGAGAGGGTTAGAAAAGGGAAGAAAATGAGGGAATGCTTGGTTACACAAAAAACCACCACGAACCAGAATTAGAATAAAGACAAGTATCAGAGATATCAGTGGCTGGAAGAAACTCCCGTCAGGTACCTAGAAACCAGAAAAAAAGAGGACAAAGAGCAACCAGAGGATTTTAGTAGGAGCCCTGTGGAAACAAGCAGCAGAATTAGGGACACAAAGAGGTAACAGCATGTAGAGCTTTGTCAAAGCCAAAATGCACCACAACTGTTTGGCAGAGAAGGTAGGAAAAGAAGACACTTGTCCTGTACCTAAAGCAGCCCAGGTGCCCACAGGGATGTTTGTGCACTGTGTTAGAAACAATTAAGTATTTTCTTTGATGAAATTCAGTTTTATTAAAAACAAACCAAGAGAAGAATTTGCAAAGTTCAGTGTCCACACAGGTCCCAGCAAATAGGGAAACATCAGAACTAACTGAAGGAGACAGAAGGGTCAAGTTTGGCTGGGAAGGGAAAGCCAACAAGCAAAGAAACCAACCAATGTGGACAGGGTGCCAGCAAAGAAAGCCAAGAAGAGAAAAACCTCAGCTCAGCTTTGCTGGTTATCTGCAATGAACTGCATCTCTGCTTGCTTCCACACAGCCACAGGCAAGGATTTTGTCCCACCGTGTCCTTATGACACTTTTCAGGGATGGCAGAGGAATGTTCATACAAGTCAGTGTAAGGTAATTATCCATGTAAGAAGATGCCTCCTGGTTATCATGCAAATACTACCTGTGCCAGGATCAGAGGGTGAAGGAATTTAAAAGCAGGGAATCTGAAGTTGGACAGTGACATTTCACATGGATTATGGACCAGAATGGCTGAACACTTCAAGGTGTCTCCAAGCAAGCCACAACCCAGCCTCACCAGTTCAACTGCAGACACTGGGGACACATTAATTTCAAACTCCGTTACAACAGACACTGGCAAGACCTCACACAGTTGGATTTAGAGGACTCCTCACCTGTTTTCATTGCATTTAAGCTGAAGAACATACCTAGTGTCCTTCTCAGCCAATGAGCTCCGTAAAGCAAGCGCACCTGCACTTTACGCTGCTCTTTACTGAACTGTGATACTGGCTTTCAGTAAGGCAATACTTAGAGTTGCATCCTTTGCAATTAAGGTTTCAGAGGCACTTAGACATCCCAGGAGCTCAGAGCTCTGACCCAGTGTTTGGCTCCTGAAGGACAGCAGGACTTTAAGCTTGTCTCCCTTGCTGCAAGTTTGGGTCTATGGCAGCTGATCACACTCCGGTGGGAGCCTCATGCTCCAGCCAAAGCCCATCCACAGAGCAAAGGATCCCAGAAATTCTGACTAACAGACCAAGGCTACTTTCCTTCCCGCTTTTTCAAACCTGAGAGCAAGATCCTTCAATCCACCAGAAAAGGATGGTCCATCTACCTCCAGTCTTCTCCTTGGAGATCCTCCCCAAATACATTTTTTCAAGCTCCTCTGCTCCTGAGATGCTCTTTAAATCATCTGGAAAGAAATCTGTCTCCTGAGCTGACTCCCAGCAAGTGTTTTTTAATGGATGCACAACGTCAGGGAAGCTGAAGATACTCATTGCGTTGGTCCATGGTATGATCCTGCATTTTACAGTGGACGTGAATTCCAGATGTTTTACCAGCCCTTAGAGACACCATGTGAAGTATTTTCCTTGTCCTTCACCTTGCTTGGCATTACTTTATGGTATCCCCAAACATCTAGAGAAGTAAACACAAATGCTGGCAGGAAATACTTAAGTCATAAATTTAATTAGAGGGCGCTGAAAGCCTCTAATTACTTACTGCAGGAGGGGAAGCTGTTGCTGGTAGCTCAAAGGCTTTTGCTCTTATCGAGCAGTAGCAAGGAATTCTCCCTACAGGAGGAAAAAGAGCAAGTCAAGTGTATCCTAATTAAACTAATAAGCCATCTAGAGTGGGGGTTTATTTCCAAAAATAGGCTAGAGGTCTCTTAAAAGCACTCCAGCTCACCTTCACCTTTCCAGCAGGACGCAGTGCTGGAAGCTCAGCTGGGGGACACCTGGGAGCTCCCGTGCTGGCTCATCAGGCTGGTGGCAGGGTGGATATGCGGCTCACAACTGAGAGCAATAACATGAACAGCACTGTTTCTTTATTTCTTTGAGAGATTAGGCTTGTCAATCATTAATGCATAAGCCAAAAAAAATCCCATCAATAAAGAGAGAGAGCATGAAAAAAGAAAATTTTAAACAAAAACTGCACGACAACTTACATAACATTAATGAAGCTTATGCCAGGTTAGACGTGCTAAGAAGTCTATACTACTTAGTGAAAGCATATTCATCACTAAAACATGAGTTATTTCTCCTACAGATGGGTTAAAAATGCATTTGCTTTCCCACTGCCAAATGCAAGAGGGAAGAGACAGTGGAAACACAGCAGACAGACAATAATGATCTGGGCACCTCCACACCACAGCACCCTGAGATTGTGTCTGTTCTCACATCAGACTTCTGCTCAGGCTCCATATGAAATGTCTGCAAGCTGATTAATACCTGTTTTCTACTCTGAATGAATAGTAATCAATGCCTCTTTTCCCTACTTTGCTGAGCTTGCTTCCCTAGGGAAGAAACCACCACTCTTAGAAAAAAACAGAGCCACAGGTTGCCTCCCTGTACACAGCCCAAAAGCATGAGCCCGTGCTGGCACACACATCTGACCAAAGGTTTGTGTTGGATGAGTGTCTCCAGGGCTTTTGGTCTTGCATGAGTGAAGAAAAAGCATTTAGGCTCAAATTACAGGAGCGTTGTTGCCATTAATAAGGCAGTTACATTTACCTCCCCCCGTCCAGTAAGCCTATAAATTATCAGTGGGAAGAAGGAGGGGCAGGAAGAAGGGAAAAAGGTGGGTATTATCTTCTCACCGTTGCGTTCAGTCACACATACAGCAAGCTGCCTCGCAAACCTGACACAAGCACAATACAGAGGCACATCACTCCCCAAAATCCTTTGTCAAGATCAGTCCTGATCACCCCACAACGGCCAATTGGTTGTTTTGATGGTAGTTTTACCTAAATAAAACAGGTTCTGTGAAAGGAGCAGCTCATACATCACCTCACTAATGCTGCAGCATTTAGATCTCAAAACACACGCTCAAAATTCACACAGATGCTACAAACATTGTCCTGGAATATGTAATTAAAATGCAACTAACTGCACAGACCTTTTAACTGAATCTCCTTCCAAATTACTGTGCATTGTCTTTGCTCGGAACTAAAACCAATCCTCTCTCCCACTCTTCGGCCAGGATCTGGCCCGTGGATTGTCAGTGCTCTTGAGCAGCACAGCTTGCTTGTGTCTAAATACTCACAAGCTCCTTTCTCCTTAAAAAAGGAGAGGAAATTTCCAGTGATCAGGCCTATCTTTGAGTACCACAATTCCCATTACCTCTGTGTAACATCCATAAGGATGCTTAGGGGAACAGTGATGACCCTCTCACCCTTCTGCCTGAGCTCAGCAGCTCCTCCAGCACACAAAGGCAAATCCCCTCCCAGTAGAGGCTGCTTTGATAATCCGAGAGAAGCGTGTGGCTGGAACCAGGCACAGAGGGAGAGATGCAAAAGGGTTTTATCACTATGCAAGTGAAACCCAGAAGGAGTGAGGTCAGCTCTGCAGCACTTCAGTTGTGCTTGGCTGAGTAAAAGCAGCGTTATTTTTTTAAACTGAAACCCAAAGCAAGCAACAAAATGAGAACAAGTTGCTGTCAGATCAATCTACTATCAGCTTCCTTCATTACCAAGGGAGAGCCAAGGCCAGCTCATTTTATCCTCTCCTCAAATTATCCTCTCACCTGGACATTACCACTGCCCTAATAGCCATGGCCAGATGTAGCCAGTCCCAAGCTGTCTTTAAGCAGACAGCCAAGCAAACAAGAACCTCTATTTCTTCATTTTCAGAGCACGCTGCTTCCAGGGTGTTATTAGGCTGTGGAAAAATCAGGTCCCAGGAGAAGATAATAATAAAGCAAAGTCCATTGCAGTCCCCTGAATCTGCTGCCTCACTCTCAGGCAATCAAACCACAGCACAGAGACATCCAAGTGCAGCAGCAACATCTGTAAGTTATATAAAAAGCTATTTCAGTCTACTACAGGTCAGAACCCACAGTGTTGAGGGGCAAAGGAACAGAAAGCCGAGGCCAAAGGATTTGCCTCTGGACCTTTTATCCAGTGTGCTGAGAATCGCCTGCAGAGCACTCGGGAACAGAGGAGCAATTAGCAAAAATAGTGTGGGATTCAGCACTTCTTCCCTACAAACAAATCTTGTTTATGTAAAGCCTAAGGGATGGGAGTGATAGCATGACAAGATAAAATGATGAAAGTGAGTGGATGCAAAACAGATTGTCATGAAACCAGAGGGAGAAACACTGGGTATTTTGCAAAGAATATACGTCCTTTCTTTGGCTGGGTTGTTTTTTTTTAACCTCAAAAAGCAGACATCACATTTGTGGCAGGAGGGAAAAGAAAACAGGTGTTCACGACACGCTTTGGAGCTTTATGTATCAAAACTAACTGCCAAAATCCACCTCCCTGTTGTCTGTTTTCCAGCAAAGCCCTGCTCTGCTGCCTGGGTAACCAGTGCACTCGTCCAGTGCTCATGACAGGGACCCCAGGTATTTGATCATCTCTGTCCCTGCTAAACACAAAACAGGGAATTGCACACGTTCAGCCCTCATATATAAAGCTTTAAATTCTTTTTCCCCAGTGTTGAGGCTTTCTGGAAATGCCTGACACTCTGTATCAGGTGCACCCTGCAGCAATAGGGGGTGAGATGCTGATGCCCCTTTGAAAGCTTTATTTTCAGATGATGCAGGTGAAAATGCTGCTAAAAGCTGGAGGACCATTGTGTGCCACTAGTGATATGATGGAAAATTAACTAACCTGCAGTTATCTGCATCAAGGAGTCCATCTGAGCTGCCAGTCCTGGGGCAGAGCTGCCTTTAGCACACCAGTGGGATTTACAGTGTGGATAATTAGGTCTGTGATATTCATAATAACAGGCGGGATGCTACATGGCTCCACTTTCACAGGGAGACAAAACTAGACCAGAACTTGCTTAAGATTTTACCAAAACCTCTCATGACAGCACGAACACCCAGAACAGTTGTGCACTGCTGCAGGAAGGACCTGGGGCTCAAAAGGGGAACAGAGAAAGGCTGTTTGATAGGGGGGAAATACATGGTTGGGATGCAGAAAAAAAACCACGAGAGCACCTCCTTCCTTTAGGAATCTGGAGATAAGACTGGAAGGGAAAGGTCCACTGAGTTTCCCTTGAAATGGTTTAACTTGTGGGGCTCTCACACAGTCAGAAAGAAGCAGCAAAGAAATGTGGTTACAACCCATGATTTCCCAGCTCACCAGAATATAGGAAGTGGTAACAGTTTGTCTGTAAACATTAAAATAAGGTCCCTTTATAGTACCAATCTTTCTGTCATTACAGAGAAAGCACTGCAATGCTACTGAAAAACAAAATGCTCAGAAGAGAACACTTCACACACTTCATTTAACTTACACCCTCACACAGGTAATAACGGAAGGATTCTAGGTCAAAAAAGCCATTAAATAAAATACGTGTAATAGTCTAATGTGCTCACCTTCCCATCGTAGCGTTTCACTATGAACTGGTCCAGGCCCAGGTCTGAAAGAGAAAAAAAAATAAGTACAAAAAAAAAAAGCTTTTATAGCGTAAAAACAACTATTTCTTGTGTTTTCTGTTTGAGAGGACTGGAAAGTAAAATGCACAGTATGAGTAACATCTGCAGAAACTGTAAGGACAGGAGGAAAAATTTATTTGGTTTTGTACATTTTGTACTTTGCATTTTGAACACAAAAAACCACCAAACTCATGGAATCAGAGAAGAAAACCTCCTTCTATAGCAGGGCCAGCAAGAGCTCAGCAACCAGCACCTATCAAGAGCCTGAAATACCCTCCCCAAAGCAGATCCTTGCACTATTACCAGGCAAACATTTCACCTGCGACTCCTGGTGGTTTTATTAACTCCTTTTGAACGGCTCACAAATGGGAAAACAAAGACTTGTTCCCATAGTTAACTGGGATATCCCCAAACAAAGCCAAAGCTTGTTCATATTTGAGGATAAAATAAATAGATTTTAAAGGAGGTAAGTTGTAGATGCATTTGCAAGAAGTGGAGTTCTTTAGCTGGATGGGAGGAAGGCAGGAAGAGGGATTATTTACACCAATAAAGTCTCTCATACCGTCACAAAATGCTTACTTTATGTTGAAGAGGGGAAACAAATATCCCAGCCTTAGCTGAGTTAAGGCACAAAGCCCTCCTCTAACCCACAACGCCCAGCAGGCTGCATCTAACACCGGTGATGGCACATATAAGCAAGATGACAAAAAATAAAGCAGGAAGATCAACTGTCTGATCTTTGCAATCCAAAGTCAGGAAGATGCATCCTGAGAAGAGATTAAGCGCAACTCAAGCCGAGCACTTCCAGTAAAACTCAGGAGAGCACAGGCTGATTTTTGGTGCCCTGAGGAATAAAACCCCTCTGCAGAGCGACGTCTCGTGCATTTTCTGCCACTGTTTATGGTAATTAGCACATCCTCATTTCAATTTAAATTAGAAAATAAGATGGAAAAACTAAAATGAAGCCTTCCCCATGCCTGCTGCGTCACCTGCTTTTGAAAGAGGCTAATGAAACCCTTCCTGTCTACTGGAAAGTTTCATGGTATTGTGCAGAAAATGGAATTATTCATTACTCCAGGGTGACCCCCTCGCCCTTTGTGACCCAAAGCAGCTACAGCTCCAATTTCAAAGGTCAAGGCAATTGTCGCAGGACTTTCTGCACTTGTGAAAATTCCAGCCAGAAAGCACCTTCTCAATATTTTGTGGGTCTGATAACAATGCAAATTGCATATTTGTACACATATTCAGACTTCAGTCTTCTCAATTTTATCCTCCTCCAAGCTGTGGGTATAAATGCAGTAAGTATGGGTGCATTTAGAGGCAGGATTTGTCTGATAAATGTGATTATTATACTACACTTCATGTGGTCAGAGCTCACCCCAACCATCCATCTGGATGGTGACTTAAGCTGAGCTTATGTCCATGTGTCATAATAAAGTCATTTCTCAGGAGTACCTCCTTTTCCCATGCCAGGAAATGCTGCTGCAAGACAGAACCCTGACAGCCTGACATTATACATGTACTCATGGAAAGCCAAAAAAAGGCCATGGGCTAAAAATAGCAAGTGAAAGTATGGCATCCCCTGCAACTGGACACTGGGAAAGCGAACAGGTTTCAGTAGAGAGCAAAAATGAATGGATGCTTGTCTAGATGAACAGCAATAAAAGATGAGCTGATAACTGTCATTTTATATATAGAAGTACCAAATATATTTCTAAATAATTATAATAAATATTTATGTAATAAATCAGTATGTAAATAATGGTGCCTGGGCTGTCCCAGCACTGGTGTGGCCACAGGCCCAGGGCAGGGCCCGTCCCCTGTGCTGGCCCTGCTGAGGGACCTCAGGGCTGTGTCCAGTTCTGGGCCCTCCTGGCCAGAGAGCCCTGGAGGGGCTGGAGTGTGTCCAGGGCAGGGAACGGAGCTGGGAAGGGGCTGGAGCCCCAGGAGCTGCTGAGGGAGCTGGGAAAGGGGCTGAGCCTGGAGCAAAGGAGGCTCAGGGGGGACCTTGTGGCTCTGCACAAGTCCCTGACAGGAGGGGGCAGCCGGGGGGGTCGGGCTCTGCTGCCAGGGAACAGGGACAGGACAAGGGGAAACGGCCTCAGGCTGGGCCAGGGGAGGTTTAGATTGGATATCAGGAAAATTCCTTCACCAAAAGGGTGGTCAAGTGCTGGCACAGGCTGCCCAGGGCAGTGGTGGAGTCACTATCCTTGGAGGGATTTAAAAGCCACACAGATATGGCACCTGGGGACATGGTTTAGTGGTGGCCTTGGCAGTGCTGGGCCAATGGTTGAACTCAACCCTAAAATCTTTTCCAGCCCTGATGATTCCACAATTCCACTGCACACACAAGCACACTGGCTCCCACCAGCGTCTTATGGTCACCCTCCCAGCCATGCACAACCATGTCCCATTTCCTCTGCTGCATCAATTAAGCTGCACACTTAAATTCCTCTGTGAAGTTCCTCTTACATAGGACCTGAGAGAAGAAGCCAATTCAAAAGCTGAAAAGGGGCATTTATGTTCAAGGCATACAGTTTTACTCTATACATTTTCCTTTTCCAGTACAGTTTATTTTTCCACAAGCCTTTAAACCTGACAAAAGGAAACCAACAAAGAGGGTCTGTTACCTGGTGCCTGGGGTCTGTCTTTAAATTACATAAAGACCCCAAGAGGCTTTTCGTCCAAGTTGCTACAATAGGAATTCAGCATTTGTGCAGCCAGGAGAGCCAATGGAAACACTGCATGGATGAGGACAATCACAGCTGAACAAGGGAAGGGAAGAATGTGAGCTATTACAGCTCTGTTTTTCAAAAGGCAGAGTGCTGTGTTAAAGGCACCACAGGATTGTCTCTAAGTGCCACACTCCCAAGACAAACAGTCCCTGGCTCGGCTATTGCTGCCGAGCTGCAGGAACACAGGCTAATAGGCATGTTTAACCAGGAACAAAGAGCTTTTCCACCTTTCACTGGGGAGCAGGGGCTGAAATAGCATTCTGCCAGAAGTGGTTGAAAGGATTTCCTCAAGAAATGCAGCAATGAAATCCAGAATTTTCAGGAGGATACCTGGCTGCTTCAAGCTTTCCTGGGACACACACCATGGCTACTCTGGATTGCAGAGACCGCCCAGAGCTTCAGTCGTTGTTTCTGTTGAACACACCCAGAGTTTCCACCATGACCTGCCCCAGAATATGCTTTTATTTACCTGACACCCTGTACAACACCTCAGCTTTCCCTACGCATCCCTTTTGCTCCTGCAGCCAAGGGCTCAGTACCAGCCACTCACTGCCAGCAGCATTCAGTCACCTGCAATGATTTCCAAATCAGCTTCCCTGGGAAGTTTAACTACCACTATTTATTACTCCTACAATTTCTGATACCACCTATCAGGGGCCTGAAATAAACAGCAGCACTGCCACGGAACACCTAAGCACAGAGCACCACGAGAAATGTTATTTCAGAGTAGACTGACACCATTTGCTCACCAATACCAGGGATATAGGCTGCCACTTTTATTCATGTGATGGTACTTTCACAGCACTCTAAAAATAAAAATGATTCAATATAAAACAAAAATTACTTAACACTCACTGCCTGCCACAATGGGGAAAAGAGGGTGTTCAACAGCAGAACCGTACTCCCTGCATTTACTTCCGTCATTTTGGGCTGGGGAGGATGTTTTCATGGAGAAGGATTGAATTATGTAAAGGAAAAAACACAGAATAACTTGTTCTTAGTCTTGTTCAGCAATAGCCAAATCTAAAATCAAATGTTTATTATGTTCCTATTGATTAACAAAAACATACTTTCCATGGATTTTCTCAAAGCCAGCTAATTACCACACTTGATAAATATCTAGACAATCACTAAGCTCTTCATGTTATCTTGTAAAAATAAATCCATAGGCAGCAGGTTATAGACAGCAGTTCTAAAAACCATTTAAAACACAAGCTTCCAGGAGAAGGACAATTATATTACACCAAGAACACGGTTGAAATCAATTAGAAACCATCATGATTTCCTCTGGGATACCAGCAGCTTCCCACTGATGGAAAAACCTTTTCAATTCCTTCCAGTCTTGATATCCTTGTCAGATTTTTCACGTTATTTGGGTAACATTCACTCATGATCTGCTTTTTCCCCCACTGCTTAATATATAACATGGACTCTTTTTTTTGCCAGCAGATGAATAAAAGGGCTAATTATGAAGACTGAAGAGCCTGCTAACTGTGCTTGTGATATGCCACAGGCATATTATTGCAGGAGAAAATGCAACTTTTCCCCTCCAGAGCTGTAATCCAGCTTCTGATTGCTGTATTCAGAGTATTCCTCCTCTGAATCTAAAATGTAACCTGCAAGCAAACAATGAGCTGCCTGAGATTTCTCAGGGGACAACAGCCTCGGGCTTGTGTTCAAGTGCAGGACTGTTTTGTTCCAGGAATGAAGGACCACGGGACTTGTTCTCATCTATCTCCTCCTGCTCCAACAGGCCAGTCAGTCTCACTGTGAGACATGCCTTCCTAAAACACCTGATCAGCCACACCAACCTGTCACCTGTATGGGAAGCCCTCACTTACTTGACTTTTAGCACATAAGCATACATGTAAATGCACCTCTCGCTCCTCCTTGGCTCTTTTCCTGGGGTCTCATGTCAGGCATGACAGGCTCAAAGATGATTCTTGCCTAGGAATTACAGATTTCCACAAAAATTCCACAAAAAAAGAACCCCAGCTTGTACCTCTGAGTTACCTCTCACTGGCATCCTTTTCCTGACGACTTCTCCCTGAAGGACTGGAATCCCAGAATCTCTGGCTTCCTACTAGGTCTTAAATATCCCAGCTGAACACTTTGTGTAACTTTAGGGATCTGTACCAGCCCAGGGAGTTCTCCCCTCTCCATCGCATGAGTGCTTGTCACAGCTCCTGGCTGGTTCTACAGGAGATCAGATCCATATTTCATAAACTTTAATCAAAATGACAAATAATCCACTCCAGAAGCCAGCTTGTGCTCAGCTTCTCATGAAGTTCAGACACGGAAAACAAACCATTTCTAACAGGAGAAGCAAGCTGTACACTCGGATCCAGCCACCAGGAATCAGCTCCGTCCTTCACGGCTCCTCTCCTCCATCACCATCCCGTGCACAGAGCCTGCAGGGGCACAGCTGCTGCTTCTGGCTGCACTCAGCAGCATGTTTGGGGTTTCTTACACTCAAACAAAAAAACCTTCCAAGGGCTCAGATATCTGAGTTGCTGCTCATTATGTGGTGAAACTTGAAATGCATTTTTCCTATGGCAGGAGTCTGGGATAACCAGCGAGGTTAATACAGGGATGGAAGAGCAGGACTGGTTTGGAGACAACCTGCCTTCAATTACAGCATGCTGGGATGAGATACAAGAAGTATTTTTTACTTCTTTCAATCCTTATTGCAAAGGCCATAAGAAAACTGATACTGGCTGAACATGACACAGCTCCTTCTTAGTCCAGGATGCTCCAAAATACTCACTTTCCCCAGGAAAACAATCAGTGCAGAATGGACCCAGAAAATCTCAGGGAAATGGAGGGAACCCTTGCACTTCGCACCAGAGGGTTTTCAGTGTATTTTCAGCAGGTTTGAGACCGGGGTACCAAGGAAGCACCAGGTAGGAAACAGCCATCCATCCCTGTCCATCCACTCTTGGAGCAAACTTATCTCTCAGGTACAAGAGGACATGGGAGGAAAAAAAAATAATACAGGACTGCAGGGAGCAGAAATCACCACCCACGCTTCTCCTGGCACTTGAACTTCCCAGATAGCACAGAAAGAAATTATTTTTTTAAAGCGGCTTTCAAGTTTAATGCCATTCTTTGGCTTCTTCTGACAAACCATTCCAAGCTCAGCAAGCGCACGTCATTCCTTAAGCACAGCTTTGCCTACTTGGGAATGCTGTGGCAGGAAGTTTGACTGAACCAGAGAAAGCAATCTACAGGAACTGAGGAATTGGCATTCATTTTCCCCAAGCTAGCAAAACACAGGCTAGAATTAAGCTGACTTTATTGACAATAAATCAAACTTTCCCCTACGTAATCCATAAAAATGAATCAGGCACATGATACCTCACAGTAGATGAGCAGTTTAAATATAGCAGGGACTCAGCTACCTCATTACTCCAGATCACTTATATTCCACAGTGTTTTCTCTCCATAAAACAGCAGAGGCATTTACAAGAAGTTACTCCCTGAAATTACGAACTGCAGCTTGAGCACACTGAAGGATTACCTCAAAGAGGTTTCCCAGGAGCACACCAGGCTACATCACAACCCCAAGGAACACCTTGGGATGAAGGCAGGATGCTCCAGCCCCAGTGGAGGGCACACCCAAGTCGTGACTCATGGAAAAAGCAGCCCCAGCATTTCCCAACTAACCTGTAACCTAAATTATCCTATGAGTCAAAAGCACCAGCAGGGTGTGAAGCACAGAACTCATCTGGCCAGCAGGTAGCACTCTTTGTTTTCAATTTCTGATCTGAAAACCAGACCCATCTTTCTTTTGTTTTTTACTACCAGCTTTAAAAACATTGGAGAACAAATTTATGGCTGGTTTGACTTTATTGTAGCAATAAGTGTTTTAGTCTTCTACTGTTCACTATGTATTAAAAAACCCCATTTACTGTGATTGTGATGATGTACAGAGCTCATAAGGAACCACCACCCTAGAGCAGCTCCATCTAGAAGCAAATCCACAACAGTAAGAGTTCTGAAGACAGATTTTTCAACTCAAAATCTGAGATGCCTACCTTCCTGCTCTGCCTGCTGATGGGCAGCCCAAGCTCAGTTTCCATCCCATTCCATTTGCCAAGAGCACCTAAGGCCACTTTCTTCCCTTACAAGCTGCTGTGTGTCACTGACTGGCAGCATTTGCAGGCACTTAAAGGCAGTGACTGGCTTCACGGGGCCATTTCAACAGCCAGGATAACCATGGGAATACAGTGGGAAGTGAGTGGCTAAGACTGATGAGTTATTATTTCCCATTAGTCCCCTCTGCTTGTCTCTGAAGGAGGTGTTGGCTGAGCCTCTTCCACCTATTTTCTTTACACACCTCAAAATGCACCAAGCACGTGGAAGAACTAAAAAAGGAGTCAGATGTGTTGAAATGAAACACAGGATGTTTTTTAAGCTTCCAGACAGGTGCTACTGCTTTTCCAAGTAGCAGTTCAAGAAGTTGCAGATAGACAGGATGGTAACCTACAGCCATTAATTCACATGGAAACTACAGCCATTTCCAGGCCTTGATGGAAACCTAAATATCAATTCACCTACATGCTTCAAACACTAATGCCAGGATTATTTTTTTCTTCCCTCCTGCACACGCTTCATATTGTTATTTTCTAAGCGCAAGGGTACACAGTATTTATTTAGCAGCTGTCATCTAAGATATCAAAACAGTTTCACAATTTGGACATAAACCCCACACTCAAAAAGCTAACATTTGGGGGCTGGAGTTCTTCATTAATGTCTGCAGAGACAAGGGGAGTTTTAATTTGACAAAAGACTGTTTCGTTCTTTGAGATGCAACGTGGGAGACCAAGAAACATGAATCTCCTCCAAAATGGAACACAGACAAAAACCTCCTGACACCCCACCAACACCAAATATTCAGGACACAGCTTTCCAGACAAGAGCAAGGTGTCACTCTCCCACTTGTTGATTGCCAAACCCCCCAGCTATCACAAGTGATGTGTTTGTCTTTAATCCACATGGAATTTGAAGATGGCAGAGATGAGCCCTACCCTGACACGGGGCTGCCTCAACCCCTTTAGGTTGGAAAAGGCCTCTAAGATCATTGAGACTAACCTTTACTGCTGAGGTTCTCCTTGCCAAAGCAACCTCCTTTTGTAGGTTTGGGAAGTGTTCCAGTAAAAGGTAATCTTTCCCTATTAAATATAGGAGAAAGGCATCCCATCTGCTCTTCAAGGGCTCACACCAGCCAGATCTGCTACATTGCATCAGCATTTCGGAAACATGAAAGGGCTCAGGCTAATTTTGGGCTTGGAGCAGGAGAGCTTCAGGAGATGCTTTCTAGCCCTGGCAATGAGAGCTGGGAAGTTTAAAGACCAGGTAGCAGAGACTGGGGAGTACCAGTTCCCCTGACCACCACCCACACACCACTCACTCTCCGGCTGTTTCTCGTTGGGGGTGATGGATCTCACGAAATCCTGCGGGGTCATGAAAACCTCGGACTCGCCGTGCTCGTTGATGACCTTCAGCGTGGCAAAGTATCTGAAGATTTTGTCTGGCGTGGAGTAGGCTCTGATCCTGTTCTCGTATTCCATCACCTGGAAATGAGATTTAGCCAGCATTAGATGGGCACTGTTCCTGCCCCACAGTGACTCAAGTCCTCAAAGAGATTTGCCACAGGACAAGTTGCGTGCAATAACACAACTCTGGACCCTTTTGGCATTATTCCTTTCAAAAACCCTTTGAACAACCATGAAAATTGGACATATCAGCTGCTAATGTCCCAGGATTAAGAACAAACACTAAAAATCTTTATTATGAATAAATTTAGACTCTTCATGGTGGCAGAAGAAAAACAAATTCACAAAATCCCTGATGGTGCTTTAAAAACATGAGCATAAGAAAAAGCACTGGTGTCACATTTATGAATCTAAAGCAGCCCAACATTTTAACCACAGCGTTGAAGGGTTTGACTTGTGATTAATATATGAAGTAAAAGAAAAAAGTCTTGGAAAGCTGGGAGAAACCTTTACTTTCAAGCAGAGTCCTGGAAAAAAATCACTTGGCACCACAGCTGGTTGCTCAGTCACCCAAGATCATTTTTTCCTCTTTTCTATCGCATTGGCAGAATTCCCCAGAAACTCAGTCCTCCCCACCAATCTGCTTCTTCCTAACTCTGCCAGCAGTGATTTTTTTTGTACCTAGAATCAGTTTTCCCTCACACAGCCGGAATGAATCAAAGACAATAGAAAGCTTTTCTAAACAAAATCACAACACAAGGCCACAAGGGTGGAAAAAGGCACAGACACCTACACTTCATCATGTATTAGCATGGAAAACTTTCCTCCTTACTTCAGCTTTTCATTCCTGCATTATATGCCATGTTCAACAATCCATAATGTACTTGAAACCTGCAGCTGGCCCAGAGCCCCAGGAGGGAAAAAGCCCAACTGATGATGCGCTGCAAGAGAACAAGCAAGATCAAGGCTACTGCCAAGGCAGCTGTAGATCACTCCTGGCTTCGGTCCTGGTTCAGCCTTGTCCTTAAACTCAAACAACTTCCTCAGCCTGATGTTTATCAGACAGAAAACACCCTCTTCTAGTTTTTCTTATTTCTGGCATAAAACAAGCCAAATGCTTTGAATCCCCCAAGCCAGGCTTTGGTAAAGCAAGCCAGTCTCCTCTTTATCTGCCCCAGCTCAGACCTCCAGCAATGCAACCACAGATGACATTATCTAGAATGACAATACCTAAAGCATTCTCTCCCCTTGTCTCTGCACCACCACAGCTTTTCCTTAATTCACATGTCCTCGCATCAACCACTACAGGCAGTTCCCTCCCTCCCTCCTTCAGGAGAAAGTTTTTGTCCCTAATGCCCTTTGCACCTCTAATCAACAAACCTAATCCCGCTTTTACTGCTTCAGTCCACAAGGTTCTCCACAGATAAGGGCATTGGAATGCAGGCAATTGCTTTATTGCCAAGCTCCAAGTCCCAGCAAAAGATGATACCCACTTTCCCACCTCTTTCTGGCTTTGTCTACTGCTCCCACCTGGCAGGAGGCAGCTCCTTATGCCAAAGTGATCTTTCCACTCGTGGGTACAGGCCCACATCTCCCTCCTGCCTGACCTGATCTCATGAATAACACCCCACCCAGCTTAATCAGCCAGAAGCAGCTCAGTATTTTTACCTTCAAGCAAGACAAACCAAAGGACAGTATGAAACCCCAGACTGGAGCCAAGAGCAGACACCACAGACCATGACCAGCGTCCTCCATCCATGGCAACCCCTCAACACAGCCTGCTTTCTAGCTAAAAAAAACTCACTAGCCAAATTTTCCAAGCCTGTGGAAAAGTTTCTTGCAAGGCACTATCGAAGGCTTTCCCTCACCCCAGCTAGGCACAACTCAACAACCCCACTGCTGCACCAGAGACAGGAGTCCTGACGTTTCTGCCAGTAAAACCATGTTTCACTTCATCCCACTTGACTTCGTATCCACAATGGCTCTTCCCTCTGTATCCATTTTAAGGCCCTGCTAAGATGCTACTGTCAGTCTTGTTGCTGTCAGGTGCTTTTCTCCTCATGTTTAGAGCATCTAGAGTATTACTTCCAAAGCAACAACAGCTTACTAACAACATGGATTCAAAACCACATTTCCTGTCTCAGCTTACAGCACAAAAATGCACAAGCTAGACCAAAAAAGTAGAATTTAAACTGCTTTTTAGCATCTCACAGGCTGCTTTCATCACAACTGAAATCTCCCTTCTTCCACAAGCTTCCCTACAAGAACGGAGCAAATGCAGCCACACTTCTTCCCTTTTGCCTGCAGCTGAACTCAATTACATCATTCTTGCTAATGAGCTAATCAGCTGGCAAAAACTGACAAATGTTACAGCCCATCCCTCTGTCTGCAAGGCTGGGTGCAACATGAAGCCAGGTCAAGAAGGGAGCAGCCAAAATGCTGCAAATGGCAAAAAACTCACTTATTCAAGTCTGGGTGCTGAACATCAAGTGGGTGATAACAGGGGTGCCCTGGTCCCTACCCAGATGTGGAGATAAGAGCTCACGCATTTGGGTGCAGACAACCACCACTTGTGAGGGGTTTTGCATTGCTTCAAAGCAACCTGCACAGAAAATCATGCCAGGCAAGAGTCTCCTCTCCTGACCTCTCACCTTTCCCCAGTACACACCAGTCCTCGATGCAAGGAAGACCAGCCAAAATTCTCATCGTGCCCCCAAGAACTGCAGCCTCACATAATCAGGCACCTCCAGAAAGATGATATGACCCAAAGGGGAAAATCCCTTTTTTGCATTTATTAGTAGAGCATGTACTAGAGGAGAAAGACAAGCAAGTAATCCCTGTTGCTCTACAAGAATGAAGATGCTGTTGAGACTGTCAATGTTTATGCTAAGCCTCAGGTTAAAAGAAAAAAACCCTAAATCCTATGCAGACATGAAAATAAAGCTCTAAATTAACATCTCAAGGCACTTCCAGGGCCTCCCTGACCATGCAACAGCACACATCTTAATAGGATAAATTAATTAGGACTCATTTTCTTTGTGCTTCCTCCTGTGACACACACCCAAATGAAGGCTCGGCACAACAAACATCCCAAGGCAAGATACCTGCAGGACCCAAACACTGCCAGTACATCTCGCTAAGTCAGCCCTGCTGCTGCATGCCAACACTTTTAGCAAGTTAATTAACCCATCAGCCCGCCCCCCCATCATGTATTACAGCTCATTAGCCTTCAAACTATGCAGGCACACAAGTAATTTTTTCCTTTCCTGCCCTACACATCCAAGACCTACACACCGCTCAGACAACACGTGCTTGGGAACCAGCCACACACAATCCCAACACCTGAGAGTGGTTTGTGTTTCAGCTTCCCTCTCACTGCATCACTATCCAAAACAGCAATGTCAAACTTAATTTATTGCTTCACCGCTAATCATCAACTTAATTAAGAGCAACATTAGGATAACAAACAAGTGTTAAACACTTCCAATTAGGCTTAATTTTTTCACAAGGAAAATCCCACGCTATTTTCAATTCATTATGGGAAGAGTTTTTACTGTGGGTGGTGATGTTTGTTGGGGGTTTCTTACACACGCAGAAGAGTCAAGAATCCCCAAGGTGTGACACAATTAGGGGAGCAGCACATCCTGGGAGCAGCCCTGATTTCGAGCCAGGAGCAGGGGCACACCTTCCCCTGCCATCTGAGCTGGCCACATTCAAACACAGCTCCCGAGGTGACTCACCACAGCAGCTGCTGATCAAACACCGAGCCCACAGCGGAGCCGCTCAAACACGGAGCAGGCACCTGGGAGAATAGCTGGCACATCCTGCCTTTATTGGCGCTTTGCAACATTGGCATTCAGGCCACACAAGGTACATTCTGTCTCGGGGCTGCAGAGAAAAGGCTTGTGTTGGCACAAAGATGATGAGGGCTGTCTTGAACAGGGCTGTTCCCAAGGAAATCGCTGCTCCTGAGTTCCTGCTCTCGGAGGAAGGCGGACTGGGATGAGAAGGGATCCAGGCCACACACTATTCCCGTCTTTTGGGCACACCTGGCTTGTGTCTTATTTGGAAATTATGGCTATATTCCTCCCTGCCTAGTTTGGGAAGGAAAGAGCTGTTCAACACAGGCACATCTCTAACAACTGGAACAACAGTCCTTGCCTCTAAAGAAACTTCCTCTGGCTTCCCCAGCCAGCAGCCACATCAGACAAAAATCAATCTTTACACTCACTGTATTCAAAAATAAGAGTGTGGATGGAAGTGGACTGTGGTTTGCTCTTTGCAACCTGCCTCCATCTGCTGACACTGGAAAAAACCAATAACCTGCTTTTCTTGAGTGGAACTGGCAAGAGCTGGAGTTGTCAGAGCACCTGACACCCAGTTGCCATGAAAAGTAGCAGCTTCCAAGAACCCACATTCCTGGATGATTCTGAATATTTCAGCTCAGTATCTTACTATGTAACTTCACTGAGCTGCCACCAACATGTCACAACAGGAGAGAGTTTGGAGCCCCAAATACCACGAAGCATTTGAAATCTCAAATTGTGTAATCTACTCTGACCAGGAACTGACATAATTCAGCAGCTTCAAAGGAAACAGCTCTTAATTTTTCATGAGAAGCTGTTAAGCCACTATATATGACCATCCACAATTTAACAGGTAATGAGATGCAACCTCCAGAATACAGGCTTAAAAATAATTATCAGAAGCAAATCTTAAAAAAATGGGAGTAGATGTTCTGCACAGTTCCTTTCTCCTCTTTGGTGCTGCAACAATATTACATCATCCAACACAGACCAATAAAACTGACATCCAGATGGGCTTAAAAAATAAAATACTGCTGTCTGCCAGCTCCCAGTTACAGGACATCCTTTAATAACAGTGGTTTCAGACAGTGCCAAACCAGTTGTCAGTTCTGAGGAGCACAGGGCTCCTGGAATTGCCCAAGAGTGAAGGCAGGTCACAAGCTAACAATAGAGTTTATTACTCAGGTTTTCCTCCTCTTTAAAATGTGTTTGATCTCAAAATGAAATAGCCAGAAGCATCAAGAGAGAGCCAGGACTAACCATGAAGAGGGACTGAGGCTGTATTTCAACAACTACATTTGCACAGAATAATAAAATGAAGAATTAAAGTACACCTTTCCTATAACCCTCCCTTCCACATTCATCCTCTACTGCTTCCTACATGCACTGTGTATATTCACAGGCAAAGAGATGGACTCCGAGACACACATGCTGAATGTCCCAGATGGTTTAAAAGCTTTGGCACCAACTCCCTGCTTTGCATGCACCATCCTAACAGCCATCAGAGCAGGAGCCTTGGTTATCTTGGACATCCAAGCGGAGGTGGGAGAAGAGGTCTCCATTTCAGAGGATCAGCATATTGTGCTTTCCAAACACAGAAGTTTCAACCCACAGAAACTCATGGCAACATGCCAAGAAAGTAGGTTCCCAAAACAGTGAGGTCTCTTAGAAAATAAAGACAGGTACAGAGCAAGTTTTCTCTCTTGCAAGATGCCCAAGTTTGGTACCTTGCGGTCCCGGAACCCAGAGCGCTTCTTCTTCTTCCCTTCCGGCGGCACCTCCTCATCGCCCGACGATGTCACTGCCCGCCTGCCCTGGCTGCCGCTGCTCTCCTGCTCCTCCTCCTCCTCCTCCTCGTGCTTCCCCTTCTCCCCCGGCTCTGCTCTCGGGCCGTGTCTGACGGAGGAGGATGAGTCTTCTGCGTAGGCCCTGTCCCAGGAAAGAAAGCACCTGTTTAGGAAGTGACTGAGTGGTGCTAAGGCTGCAACAAAATGGTCCTGCCAGGCTCTACCCGAGTGAAACACTGGCTACAGTTCAGTGGGGAGGGCTGCAAAGCAAAAGCCCCCTTGGAATACAGTGTGCATTCCCCTGTTGTAATCCAATTTCCACCCCACACCAAAACCCAGACTAGTGGTCACAGCAAGTTTTCTCAGTCCAAATCACTCAGTGAATTATCACATCCTCTCCCAAAAACCAGACATGCAAGAAACACTGGGAGAAGGGAATATCATACCTCCTCTAGCACTAAATTCCACCTCTGCTTCCTCAAAAAGATATACAAAGTGACAGAAATGTGTTTTACCATCAGCACTGCAGGACTCAGGACTAACAACCTTTTTGTTTCAGCTCAGCTGATTTATTTTCTATCTCCAGCAGCTGACAGGCTGTTTTATCCCCTTCTTCCACCAATAACTCTTCTAAACACCAGTGCTGCAAGATTTGTGACAACAAAACTGGAGTTGTTTATCCTCAAGGTGAAAATAAAACTCTGGCAGAGCACAGGACCCCTTTTCCCTTGCTGTTCAAATACAAAGATCTTCAGGCAACTCCATTCATAGACCAAGACTCAACACTTCAAGTGAGAGTCAGGAGCAACTCGCAGAACTGCAACTGGCAATGGGATGATTAAATAAAAAGCAGGATAAATCCCTAAGCCAAACAATGCTCTGGCTTTCCCATGCTTTACTTGTAAAGCAGTTTAGAATCAGACAGAGCTCAGACCCCATTAACATCAGTGAAATTACAATCTCTGAGGATCCGTTAACATGTCACAAGCAGCAAAGCCAACGGTTTGACAAAATTATTTCTCTTTCTAAAGGACTCAAACAGAGCTCAGGGAAACATTCCAGCCTGCCCATAATTTAAGCAAATCTGCCTTTGCTTTGCATTCCTGGTGGTTTGTTTTGGACTAATCACAGGGTATGGAGCTTACACACAGGTGCTGCTCCTTGGCCACTTTGGTACTGCCTGGAACTATGAACGTAGTCATTTACAGCTGTGTGAGTTTGTTTTAAAAGGGCTGCCTTGGGAGAAAAACAAAAACAAACCAAGATTTTTGAAGTCTCCCAAGCTCTAAACAAAAGGCTACACATACTTCATCCTACCAGTTTCCTGGAAAACACAGATGTGGTATTTAATATTAACAGAAGAGAGTCTGTGTCTGTCTCCCCAGAAATCACAGAATCATGGGTTGGAAGGGGCCTTAAAGATCCTCTCATTCCAAACGCCTGCCATGGGCAGGAACACCATCCACAGCTTGCAGCAATCTCAGCACATCAGCTCCCAAGAAGGAGAAATGAGGGCAGGTGCTCCCTCAATTAAATGCTACCAGAATAAAAGACAACTCTCTCCTTATCAGCATCCAATAATTCACTGACAGTCACAGAACAAGACAGATGGGAATGGGCTAAATAACTGCACACCTTCCACAGTACCGGTGGGAAGAAAGCACTTTATGATTTATGGAATGGTTTGGGCTGGAAGGGATCAGCTCAGATAGGGGTTCAGAGGTTTCTAGTCCACAGTGGGACAGAACACAGCTCCATTACAGGGGTCTGATGTAATAAAATACACAAGTGGTCAGTGAAGAGCAGTATTAATCCTGCCTTTTCACATAAGAATGGAGTTTTATGCACTTTCCATTCTGAAAAGACTCTGAATCTCAATTTGCCAACATATGTTTGCAAGTCCTACAGCAAAGTACCATCTTTAAGACCCCCACTGAACCAAACTTTCAGGGACAGGATCCAAACCTGGGTCCTCCACAAGAATCTTAAGATAGGGAAATTATTTCCCTGGAACAGTCTGGCAGCTGATCTCTCTTGGAGCATGAAGTCCACACTGGCACCTCTGCTGAAGCCTTTCCCGAAAGTTCAATCAGCACTGGCACATCCTTGAGGAGCTGTGCAATAGGCTGGAATATGCAGTTACCAGCTGAGGCTACACCAGCAGCACTGACATGGAAAGCCCTTGTGCAGGCAGGACACCCATCTTAAGTAGCTCTCAGGAAGTCTCTTGGGAAAAGGGGATAGAAAAGCGATAGGAAATCAATGGCTTATCTCCACAACTAAGCTATTCCATATGAAACATGCTGAAGAATAGCTGTATCAGGAAAGATTTGCTCCTGTAATGCTTGACTGACAGCTAGCAGACCAGGGAAGGGATAGATGAAATTGAAAAATCAAACATTTTCAGCACATCCCACGCATTCCTTCAATCCATCAGGCTGCCAAGTCAGTTGCTCCAGTGATAGAGATGGAGGCTGTTTAAATACAGTCGGCTTTTTCCTCCCTCTGGTTTATCCAGGTAATTAACTCTGCTCCACAGTCAGATCACCATCCCAGCATTCAGGAAAATGAGCTCTGAGGAGAAAGGCAGAGCCTGTAGGCTACTTCTCAAGCAAGATTTTAAACAGCTCTTCCTCACCTCCAGGCCACTGGCCAAACTACTCACTGAAATAACCACTGAAGGAGCAGCACTCTACGTGCCCCTTCTCCTCTGTGTATTTTACCACCCTGTGCTGAAATTCTTGGCTTCCAACACCTGCAACTTCCACACTCAGCCCACACAAAAAAAGTCTTTGAGTGCAGATGTCAGAGTACGGCTGGAGAAAAAAAAGCCCCTAGCTCCAGAAATATGGACCCTGCTGGACTTAACTCAGCAAGTGAAGACTCTCCCCTCCGCTCTTTGACAAGGCTGACTTTCCAATGGAATTCCTGGTGCTGCAGCTTCTGCACAAAAGGGAAATGAAAATACAAAGCCTCCCTTCACTGTGTGCCAAGACCAGCCACCAGTCTCTCTCCGCAGAGTGTGCCTGCCCTGGATCCTGAATCCTACTGCCATGCTTCAACCGTTCTGATCTCTTCAGACTGTTTTTCCCTCCAGTGAACTGAATTTGAAACAAAGACTATTTCCCACCCACTTAGCAGTATCTCCTTTGAATCCTTGGAGAAAGCCAACAATCAAGTGTAAGATTAGGTTCCTTACCCTCCCCAAAAACACCAAGCTACCAGAGGCCTGCAATGATAAATTCTCTCTTAGGGAATCATTATTTAAGAGAGCCAAAGGCATGCAACCATAGGATATAATCCAGGAAGGATCCTGGGACTCACACTAGGCATTGGCACAACACTCCAAGTTGTAGGTCTTCCAATGAATCACACCCCCCCATTTGAAAGTATTTTTCTTCTTTGAATGACAGAAGCAGAACAGCATGAAAAAATCAGAGAGCTTTGTGCCAGAGGTAACAGTGCTCAGCTATTCTAATCCTGAAGGCAGTAGCAAAGTACTCAGCTATCAGTTGCTGTTCAGTCTCAGAAGGAAATGTAAGAGATCTAACAACAAGCTGGGCACTCAGGAGTCAGCAAAGATGCTGCCACGAAACCAGAAGCAGGAGGGAGGAATCTTGCCTGACACATGTGTTCTGCAGTTGACTAAGAGCTGCCGTTCTCCCTGGATGTAAACATCTGGAGACATCCCAGTGAGGTTTAAAAGCCACTTAAGACTTCGGGGCTCTCAAGCTGTAATGCAAAAGCAAGTTTGGACATGACACTCATAAGAACAGGCTACCTCCAGGGATCAGGAGAACTTTCAGCAAGGAGCTCTGTCTCACCCTCAGCTCAACCCTATTCAGCATCTAAAATAGTTACCTGAAACTTTAATAAGAAACTCACCAGAGATTATGAAGAACCACAACCCAATTTTTCAGGGTATCACCCTACTCACAGAACTCTTTACTACTTTGCTTCCCTCCTCATCTCTCACATACTCAACACTGACATAAATTGGCAAATTTGTGGCAAGAACTTCACAAAGGCAGTCAGACTAATGACACATGCTGTGGCATCCTGACATTACCCCAATATCCTTGTGAGCTATAAGTCTGGTATTTCTTAATCCAGGAGATGCTGCTTTCATCTCCAAACAGAGCTCACCACAGTGGGGTATAGGGCTGTGCCCCCAGGATCTGATCCCTTCCTTCCCCAGTGTCCATGGAAAAATCCCAGTGTGCAACCAAAAGCCATCGGAGAGAACCCAGTGTTCTTTCAAGACACCACTCCCAGATCAATGTGTCTTGAAGTCTTAGGAAAAATCCCTCAGCACAGCAATCCCAAGGGTAGTCTCTTGAGTGTGTCACCTCTCACAAAGAATTTTAAAAAACCATAGAATCACAAAATGTTTTGGGTTGAAAAGGACCTTAAAGATCATCTTGTTCTACCCCACAATATATAAACACAGCAGAGCTCTAAAAATAAAAATAATCTCACATGGATAATATCTAGAGTTTTTCATCTTTTCTCCCCTACATTAGGTTAAGTTGCACCTGACACATCTATAGCTATAAAACAGGTTTCTCCCCTCTTGACTATGATTTATGTGGTTTCCTTTGTTTTACTACATGAGAGATTTTTAAAGTCTCTGTTTCAGCTGGCATAAGATATTTCCAGCAATTCTACCATTAAAAAGGTATTCTAAGCAAATTACTCTAAAGCCCCCAGGACACTGGTGCAAAAAATCAATGCATTCTTAAACAGAGTTATAGAATCCCAAAACAGTTTAATTTGGAAGGCACCTTAAAGCTCCTCCAGTGCCACCCCTGCCATGGGCAGGGACACCTCCCACTGTCTCAGGCTGCTCCAAGCCCCAATGTCCAGCCTGGCCTTGGGCACTGCCAGGGATCCAGGGGCAGCCCCAGCTGCTCTGGGCACCCTGTGCCAGGGCCTGCCCACCCTCCCAGGGAACAATTCCTTCCCAGTATCTAAACTAACACTGCCCTCTGGCAATGGGAAGCCATCCCTTGTCCCAAACCCCTCTCCAGCTCTCCCGGAGCCCCTTTAGGCCCTGGAAGGGGCTTTAAGGTCCCCCAGATCCTTCTCTTCTCCAGGGGAGCAGCCCCAGCTCTCTCAGCCTGGCTCCAGAGCAGAGGGGCTCCAGCCCTGGGAGCAGCTCCGGGTCCTCCTCTGGACTCGCTCCAACAAAGTCCAGCAACACAGGTGTCTTGACCTTATTCTATCTTACCACTAATTTATTCACAGAAGGATAAGAAATGAAGCATTAACTAAGTATTTTCAGTCTGTCAGGAAGAGCACTGGTAAGACTCTGCTTACAGAGGTCCCTCTGTGCCCCCAAAGGTACCTTTGCTCCCTTATTTCACTCAGTATTAGATTGATTAACAAGCTTCAGCACCAAAATGCCAATTTAAGTGCTTTCAGATGCCCACAGATTCAGCCAGGAAGGGCTGTGACATGAAGAACAGATCTGCAGCCATTTCGTAACACTCCAAACGGGTATCAGGAACAAGAGAGTACAAGTTTTACACCACTATGAGTAACAGAATATTTTTTATAAACATTAAGCTTGCTACAGACTGTGAGGTTTAGTACTTCTCATATATTACTGCCTCATTTAGAGTAGCCAATGACTGCACCAAGATTAATTTCAATTAATTCAGTTCATTATGCCAATGCCCAGATACTTAATTGCTTCTCTTGCCAGCTGGAAATCCTCAGAGTTTAAGTTATTGCTGAGAAAGGGTAAACTTCATTAGTCTTCTAAGCTCAGCTATTTGCACTGCTCAAGCATTCCTCACCACAGGAAAACTGAGCTGCATTAGCTACTCCTGTTGTGTAATAATTTAGAGGAGATACATTCCCCAAAAGCAGGCAGTAGGACTTCCTGGAGGGCAAGGAAGGCAACAGGAGCAACACTTACCTGCGATGGACCAAAGATCCATCCCACCAACCCACCTCCTATCTTAGGGAACACACAAGTAAGTCTATCTTGCATCATACAACCAGGGGATTTTTTCATATGTATCTTTTCACTCCTTGATTTCTCCTCTACCTTTGTGTGAGCTTCCTTACCCCGGCACTGGCTTCTGCTGCTGACCACAGCACATCCTACAGAATCCACCTGAAACACACAGGTTTCAGGCTGCACCTGACAGTCTCCACTTGAGAATTCCTGTCTTTCTTCACACCGTCATAATCTTCTACCTATCTAGCCCAAGAAACTTAAAATGTTCAACTGATCTGGCCTGTTGCATCTTTAATGCCTTAACTGTAAAGAAGTATTTACATATTTACCTGTTAGAACTAATTAATTATACTTACTGCTACTTCCTGTACTAACTCAGGACATGACTACCTGAGTAACTCAGGATGTCATTACAAACATTCTGTCCTCGCCTACTCTCAAACTCTACTGATCACCTAATTTACATATTCAGGACAAAGGAAATTTACACTTCACCCCTTATAACTCTAAACAAAGCTAAAATGTCCACTTGAAAGCCCATTTAAAACTTCCACAGACGTCAGTATGAAGAATTTTCTACATCAAACTTATCAGTTTTGTTCCTTGTTTTATTCAGCAGCTTTATGCCAAGTAATTAATATTGTAAGCTTGGGTGCACTTTTATTTTACAGTTGCTGATGTTGAGGATTTATTTCATGGCTCAGACAGGAAAGGAATACTTGAAAGTCTGTACAATTCTATTTAGTGCTTTATAAATTTACAAAAGACAAAGGAGACAAGGAAGAAGAAGGAAAGGCAGACCAAGTAATAGCAGCAAGTCAGCCTCTCCAGATTGGTGAGAGCTGGGTCTCCTTTGACTGCTTTCTATCAGCAGTCTCAGCTGAGGAAGGTGCCCAAGGGCCCCCAAGGAACAGCAAAGTACTCCACGAGCCAAAAATCCCTCCCTTAAATCCATCCCTGACCCAGCACTCCACATACCACAAGCACCATCCTCCTGATAAAAGCAACACCAACACCTGAAAATGTAGCTGGTTTCAAAAGCAGAGGAACCTGCTACAGAAGGGAGTGATTAACTCCGTGTTTCTGGGACAGCTTTACGTAGGACACTACTGACTTTATGATCATGCTGAGGATAAGGTTTTAAGTGGAAAAACCCCGCTCGCTTCCCTGCTGGAAAAGGGGCGTTATCCTGGCCATTCCCTCAGAGGCACTGACTGCATCAGCGCAGAGCATTAGCAAAATGCAGCACAAAACGGCACTGTGCTGGATCACAGCGTTCTTCCTCCACGCAAGCAACTCCTCTTAGCAGAGAGCCAGCTTTGACAGCTCTAAGGAACAGCCAGAACATTTCCCATCACCTTTCTCCCGCTGCATTAAAACTAGAGCCTTCTAGCCACAGGTGAGCAGAAAGCCAGCAATGAATCACCTGAATATAAGCATGAAAAGAACAGAGGCTTTCAGCAAATACTTTATTTTTAGACTCTAATTGCAGTCACATGCTTGAGTGACACTGCTGGTGCCACACTGCTCCCACATGACAGAAGAGAAGGGAGTCCCTGTTTTACTTCATACATGGCACAGGCCCAGGGTTCAGTGAGAGCCACCTCAGGAAAGCCCAAACATCCCCTTTCTCCCCACAGTTATGGAAATGAGCTTTGAGCCTCAGAGCCCAGGAGGTGTCCTAAGGCTCTGACCCTTAAAATCCACATAAACCCCGTGTGCTGCTACCTTCCCCCCAAGAGACGGACTGTCCCCTTCTGCTCCCCTCCTGCACTTCATACACGAAGCAGCCAGCAGACACAAAAAAACCAGAGGAGCACATCCTGGCTGGATGCGCTGTTTCGATCAGAACCTGCGAAAGCGAAGGTTTCTCTCTTCACACCACCACAAACCGCCAGGCAGGGAGGAAATCAGACAGGAAACCACATCAAAGAGCCCGTGTGAGACAACGCCTCAGCCAGCCCCGAGCGTGGTCGCACCCCGAGCACTCCCAGCAGCAAATCAGCAATCACCCACAGCCATTCCTCCCATGCAGCAGAAGCAGGACAAGCAGGAACGCTTTGCCGAGTCTCCTGCAGGTCTTAATCCCCGCCGCAGGTACTTACCAGGGGCAGAAGAGAAATTAGATACCCGTACATTACCTCTGCCAAAGGAATCTGGCAGCTGCTGTCACTGCAGTGGTCCCGAGGAAAGCCGCCACCACGAGCCTAGGCCGGGTCCCGGGGTGCGGGGCTGTCCCGTGGTAACGGCGCGACACCGCCGACAGCCCCGCGGCCACGGGCAGGAACCGCAGCCGCAGCATCCTGGGAAACGAGAACACTGCTTTAGGAAAACAACCAAAGCTTCCAGGTGCTGCCGCTCCTAAACAGGAAAAGTTTCACAGAATAACTGTCATGGGTGTTTATCACCTGTTGGGAAAGAGGCACATAATCTGCCTAGTGAACAGATTAAACACCTGCAAGCGTTAGGTACTGGCACATACCTGGCTGTCAAGTCCAACTACTTACCAGTGTTATTCCAATTCCTCAGCCTTTCCCCAAAACCCTCATCAAGAAGGAATCTCACCTTCCTACAGAGGCTGTGGACTCCCCATCCCTGCAAAGGGGAGGGGGCCAGGCTGGATGAGTCTTGGAGCAACCTGGCCTAGAAGGAAGGTGTCCCAGGCCATGGCAAGGGGTTGGAACTGGATGATCTTTAAGGTCCCCTGCAACCCAAACCATTCTGTGATTGCATGAAATATTTGCAGCCTACCTCTCAATTTCCAAGGCATGGAAGATGGCAGGTAGATCTGACAAGCAACTACAGCAAGTAAGAGGCATTTGGCCAGAGGGAAAGCCACAGCTGGATTTTAAGAGGCAAATTAAACCAAATAACAGGGAAACCTATCAAATAAAACCCAACCCAGGCATTTTAAATTTTCCTAAGAAAACCCTACTGTTCTTAAATCACTTTTTTTAGCTAGCCTGGAACAAAACATTTCTATTCAACTGTTAGTACAGGGCAAGTTTCAAAGTGTCAAAACTTACAAAATACAATCCATACCCCACTACATGTGCAGAGGAACAGAGACAAATGGGAAGGCAGAGCTACAAATCTAAACCTAATTACAACAGAGAAAAAGGAACCACAGAAACACCACCTCATCACACACCAGCTACAGGAGGCAAAGCAATTTTGGTGGCTCACAGGATTGAAGGCAAAGGCCACATGCTGCCTTTGAAAAGAAAATTTGCTGCATTTTCTTGTGAAATAAAGGTTTTATTTCTGAGGCAGATGCAATTTTTTCAATCACAAGGTCAGCCTTAAAATTGGGAACACAATGGTAAAGGAATGCCCAAAAAAATCACAGAACAGAGGAGCAGCAGCCTAATTTTTCCTTTTATTCCCCATTCTTGCCATTCTACTCACATATTCCCAGGCAGCGAATAACCACAGAATACAAAAATAAAGTCACATCTACTGGCTCCTATTTGCTTCTGCAACACAGGATGCCACCACACCGTTCTGCGAAACAACTTCCAAAAACGAGCATCCCGGGACCGGTTTGTGCAAACACCTCTCCTGTGGGTGGTGTGTTAGGCCATTCCCGCTGCAAAGAGCTGGATCCATCAGTGCCATTTGCTGCAGGTCAGGATTCCACAACGGGGTGATGTGGAATTTGGGAAGGGAACAGACGAAGAGGGAGGGAAGACACACAAAATATTCAGCGGATAGTTCTGGGGGCTGGTATCTTTTAATGCAAGGGATGGTGGAGAAGCACCTGAAGACTTCTTGGCACAATCAAGTAACAAAAAATCATTAACAAACCCCTTAACAGTGTTTTTCTCCTATCAGGTTAAGACTTTTGCCCAGTCCTGGGACAAGGGAGGAGGGATGGAGCACAAGAGGTGGTGGAGGTGGCAAAGCCACAGGCTGCCTGTCCATCCCCACCCCAGTTTATGGGCAAACACCACAAATTCCAGTGCTCACAGTGAATCCATCCAAAGAGCATCCATTTGATATTTATCTGTACTCCCATTAAAATCAGCATTATGGCTTTGTTTATGCCTTTTCAAACAAACAGGTTTGAAATTCAAGATTTAATGGAAAGCAGCCAGCTACCGGCGCTGTTCTCCAATCGTCTCCAGCTCTGAACAACGAGATGGTTATGAAAACAAACTCTGATTTCAAATTTAAAATTATTTCCACTCTACACAAACCCCATGTTCCCATTTCATCTCCAGGGATGAATTTCTGTTCCATATGCAGAGGAAAAACTGCACGTGTTACTTTTCTCAAGAAGCTATGGTTGCCCTTTCTTGGGTTCCCCATCCTAATTACAGCTTTATATTCCTAACATGTATTGGATAAGGGAAATATTGCCAGTATCATTTAATCAGCCAAAATGAAATTGAGCGTTTACTTGGGAGCTTGAAGAGATTTTTTACAACAGTTCTGATTGTTGGCTTTAGCAATGCATAAATGTTTACTCTGCCCGAGCCTTAAGAAACACTAAATTATCCGCTTTGTCCCAGCAATCCCCATCCTCAATTCTGCTGGGATGTTTACCCAGAGTGCTCACTTGGTAGCAACTGCCTGAGAGAGCTGAAAGCAGCCAGTTCTCACAACAGCCCCAAAATAAAGAGCATCCTTATCTCAGAGCAATTAAAAAAAATCCCTTTGGAAGCTGAGTTTTCCATCTGCAATTTCCACAATCTCTCACAATTTTCTTTTTTTAAATCAAAAGTGCCATGATATTTGGTATATTTGGTTAAAAACTCCAGGCATTGAAGTCAAGATCACTTGAGAAAGCTGATGCTCACTTTTAGAAAGATTAAAAATAAGCATCTTGTCCTTTGCAGCAATGAAAAGCTCAACACCACAATCTGCAGTAGGGCAAGGAATAAAACTGAAATCAAGAATAAAACTCCCATCAACTGATGTGATTACAGCTTACAATAAGAAACAATCCCAATACCTGAATGATTTACTACAATAAAAGATTATTTTTTATAGGATACAATGAAGTAGCCCAGAGGAAAAAAAAAAAAAACGAAAAACCACTTAACTTTTATGTTTGCTTATTTTCATTATTTTGGAGTTATTATGATGTTGTAGCACTACAGCTACAAGGAATCTGCAGATTGTATTTTTGTTTCCAGGAGATAAGCCAGCCTTACCTTAAATTCTTGCTCAGAACAGCTCTACAGTTACTGTCAGAGGTTGAATTAATATCCTTGGACAGAAGAAATAGTTGGGGCTTTTTTCCATAATAGAATGACCCATCTACTTTTATTTATGCCACAATGCATAGGTTTGGTTTATTTTAAGCAGAAGAGTCAACTGAGAGACTCAAACCCACTAGGAAAACACCACTTCCAACCCAAGACAAAACAGGCTCCATTCAAACTGAGACCATCCAAGTCCCTTGGAAAGAAGAAATGCAACATTATTTCAACAGTTACATCCCTTCTGGCTTGATGTGGCTGTCTGATTTCCCCAAACAGTGATCCTCTCTGTCTGCTAATCTGTTCTCCAAGGAAATTGAGACAAGCTGTCCACCTCTCCCCCTGTCTTTCCAGAGCTCTGGATTTTTTCAGTGCAGGTAAGAACTGGAAGATCTCAACTCATGCATCCTATTTAAGATACAAAAGAAGAGAACAAAAAGACTTGCTCCTGTTTTTCCAGCCCCCTAATTAGCTGATGGCTCCAAGACTGAAAGCACTAAGCAGCCCAGCCTGGGGGAAAGGGACTCCCCACACCTGGGTACCCCCCAGCACTGAACTTTGTGTAGCCCTTTTGGGGATCCAGAGCAGATAAAACACTTGAAGCAGCATTTTGGTGTCAAAACTGGCCTCGGCAAGGCAAGCATGTTAGAGGGAGAACAGTAATTTAATAAGCCAGTGGGTGTTTAAGTTTTAATCAGAGAAGGGGTCACAGGCACTTCTTATTTGAACAATTTCCCTAGGACATGGTAAGCCCATGAATTAGTGCAGAATGTCAACTGTAAATTTAAATTAAATATACTGATATGCAGTAAGATCTTCTGAAAAAAAAAAAAAGCATTTACGAGGCACTATTTAGGCATAAAAACTCCTGCAGGGACTGGCTGAGATGGAGTCACTAAGAACTCAAAGAGCTTTCTAGAGCTGTGTGTTTAATAAAGAGCCAAGATTGACGTTGCCAGAGCACATCAAGACATCCTGACCCAGCAGATGCTGTAGCAAAATTCCTCACCTGTTCCCATCTCAGCCCCTGTCAATTATCCCTCAGCCATGCTCACTGAAGCCAGAGCCAACAGCAGAAGAATGAGGGTAATAGCTTCCAGATCTCCTGTCTCCGGCTTCTTGAGAGGATTGGGAAGAGGGGAAGGAAAAATTAAAATGGGTAAAGAAGCACAACAAATCCAGTGGGAAGGAAGAGTGAAAGGGTGAAGGGAAAGGGTGAAGCAATCAGGAGAGAAGTTTCACCATTAACATGGAGATCCATAAACCAGGGGGAAAGAAAACCTCATAGCATCAACCTGCCAAAATTGGTTATGACTTCTCCTTCCCAGAGCAGCTGGGGCTGCCCCTGGATCCCTGGCAGTGTCCAAGGCCAGCTTGGACATCGGGGCTTGGAGCAGCCTGGGATAGTGGGAGGTGTCCCTGCCCATGGCAGAGGGGTGGCACTGGATGGGCTTCGAGGTCCTTTCCAACCCAAACCATTCTATTATTCCATGAAATGTGTATAAGAATAACTCCTAAGAGGGTGCCAGGAGGTGCATTCCAGCTAATGAAACGTCTGGATCCACTCCTTCCCCACTTCCAAGACAGACCCAACAGCTCCTGCTTTTTTCCCCTCCAAATTTTCAGCTTACCCAGCACAATTTCGAGATAAAGGATTACACATCTTATTGAAGCTATTACCCTACCAAGACACATAAATCAGTTTGGGGAAAATGAAATCTAGCACCAAAAGTAATTTCTCCTCGGGTAGGAGATTGGGGAAATATTTGATCACATTAATTTTGCTGGAGAGAAGAACCACATTTGTTTCAGAGCACGATTCAAATTGATGTAGAGTCTACCAAGTATCAATCAATGCAGAAACCTAAGCCATAGCCTGGCAATTTCTTTTTAACTGTCATTGCAGTAAAGTTTCACCTCTTCCTAAAATCCTCAGCCCTGAAAATGCCCAATTCCCAACTCTACAACTCTGTAACTACACCCGGCCGTGGCTCAGCCTCCTTTCAGGGATGATCAGTGACATCCCTCACCTCATGAGCTGCTTTATTCTGCCAAATAATTGTACTGATTTTCAGGGCTAAGTAGAGAAGATGCTGCATTGCAAAGACACACACAAGCTTTTAGATTCAGCTTTAATAAAGCATTTTTAGTAATTGCAACTAGATTATTTATAAGGATGTAGCACAGTAGCTGGTTTGGGCTTCCCTTGAAAGGGAGACAGGAGTGTTTACATCCTGGGGAAAGACTTTGGTGCCACTAAACTGGCAGAAGAAATCTGGCAAACTCAAGAGCAACACCAAATTTAACCTGCAAGCTGAGTCACCAGAGGATCTGAGTGTGGATGGACGCAACCACCACGAAGAACAGCTTTTGAGACACAAATGAAAAATGAATGTACCCAAACAGAGTAAACTGGTCCCATCTGTTGCAGCAGCACTGAAAATAGCACCTCCAGCAAGGATAAAATATTTCCTTGCTACTTCAGACAGTCAGACTCCAGCAATGCACAGTAGGTTTCTAAGAGGCAGCTATAAACTTCCACAGAAACAAATGCCAAATGCTGCTTTTTCCTGGTTAAAGCTTTCCCTTCCCTTCCTCCACCCAAAATGCAGCACATTCCTTGGGCTTTTCTATCTAGAAAACATTACAGCAAACCCCAGCCATGAAAAACTCCCTAGCAACACCTCCATAGATGTCAGAGGTAACTTAGCTGTAAAAACAAAAACCAACCAAAAAACTTCTCACCCTTTATTAAGGATAACAATCCTGCTTCACAAGCTACTTCTACCCTAATCAGCAAGGTGACATTTTCTTTTGCTAGTTGCTATTCCCAAATAATCAGGTTGCCTTTGCAAACCAGCCACGAGCCAGTGCACCAGAGCAGAGGTATCTCCACACTAATCTGAGGAGCAAAGGATCATCAAAGAACTGTTGGCAGAGGGGTAGGAAACATAACACATTTACCTTTTCCTCTAAAAAGTTACAGCCAGGGGGAATGCATCTGCCCAATGACCTGACCCATTTAACTTGCCTTGCACTATCTGTGTCTATGGGGAGTGACTTCCCTGAGAATTCCTAACTTTTCCACTTTTCCACTCTCCTTGAAGTTCCTGCCCTTTCCCAGCCAACAGTCACCCATCTGCATGCACCTCACAACAAACAAAAATATCTCAGAGTAGTCAAATTTAAGAAATGTTTATGGCTCATCTGGCTCCAAGAAAACCAGCATTAACTCCTAATGAATAAACATGAAAAATTAATTCTGGAAGAGAAAAATGTAAGTTACCTGAGAAGAAAGCAAAAGCCTCTCTAGGCTGACAAGGTGACAGTTTGGCAGGCTTGAGTTACCTGGAGATATAATTCCAGCTCCAGAAAGAGACAAAGGTTTTGTGAAGGGAGACAGGCAGTGGATTGTCTCAGAATTTGATACGGTGAAGTCTGAATTTCTCTGTGACAAGGAGGAAAAAGATTTGTGAACCCCCCAAGAACCTGAATATCACCATGTGGTAATTTCTCCTTGGCTGAAGTTGACTTTTAAACAGAAACATCACCTACGGCCACGTGCTCCTTTAGAAAATGCTTCTTCCTGCTCAAAGAGCCACACTTTGGTGGCTTTATTTTCTATCCAAAGAAATTTTAAATTAAAAAAACTTACCGAAACAAAAAAATTCACAGCACCTGTGTTTCACCTACCAGATGGAGATTGTTTGGGAATTCAGGAGAAGATTACAGCATTGCTTTCCCCCAAAAAACGAAAAGCAAGTCTGAATCACAGCAGTTGCTTTTTCAGCAAGACATTGTTGGATTAGCTTGAACTTCAGAGAGAAGAAAAGAACACGGATAAGCCAGGCTAGTGCTTTTAGAACACAGCCCGAGGAGCTCGGTTTCAGCAGGAAAAAGCCAGCAGCAAACACTTGGCTCCATCCAAGTGGGCAGGCAAGCAGCACACCTTAGGTACCTGTCTGTATCACAGCTGAGATTTTTGTGACAAAAATCCCACTGCTCTTCTAGCTCCTGAAGCAAAAATGCCAGAGATGGGAAGTTTGCACCAAACGAATGAAAACACAGAAATTCAGGAGGTGGTACAGAACACAACTGGTCCACACAGTCACTGGGGCTGACACAGCAGCTTTGTCTGCACCACGGACAGGCTACCAGTTCTGGAGCCACACAGATTCCCAGCGCTCAGGTTTCAGGCACAGGTCAGCTGCAACTTTGCTTGTCTCAAACCACGACCACCTTTCTTTTTGTCTACACGAGGATCTCAGATTTCACTTCACAGAGCTAAAGTAAGAGAAACAACTACGAATTTTAGCTTGAGTGACCCTGGAGACGCAGAAAAAAGCCCCAACCCAGCCCTTGTGCCAGTCCCAGCACAAAATTCCCAGTTACAACCATCAGTGCTTCTGGTTCTTCCAACCTTGTCCTGCCCCACATCCACAGAAAAGGAGCTTTTCACATGGTGGGACTGCAATTAAAAGCTACTCTCAAGAGAGGTTAAATCCAGAATGCATGGAAGCAAACACCATAGCAGGTTTGTCTGGGGGAAAAAAAAAAAAAAGCCACTGCACTCACAGACAGGGCAGCAGACAAACATAACCCAGAATTTACTACCCAAGGACTTTTCAGGAAAGTCCACAGAAGCCACAGTAAAACAACTCATGATCTAACAGTCTATTTTTCCTGTTTTGAAGTATCTTAAATCTAAAACTAAGAGGTGAGGCTGCCACAGGCTTCGGATGGTGTGTGCTTAGGGAGACAAAGTGCCTCAGGCTCTACTCACTTTCTGCTACAAGTCCATGTATTTTTTACTTGAAGTGTCAAACGCATCACCCTAAAGATAAATATTCATCCTCAGCCTTCCAGTACTAACGAAAGAGTTGGAGAATGGTTCTGGACAAGGACATGGAGCAAAAGGACAAGGGGGAGTGGCTTCCCAGTGCCAGAGGGCAGGGCTGGATGGGATATTGGGAAGGAATTGTTCCCTGGGAGGGTGGGCAGGCCCTGGCACAGGGTGCCCAGAGCAGCTGGGGCTGCCCCTGGATCCCTGGCAGTGCCCAAGGCCGGGCTGGACATTGGGGCTGGGAGCAGCCTGGGACAGTGGGAGGTGTCCCTGCCCATGGCAATGGGTAGAACTGGATGATTGTTAATGACCTTTCCATGATTCTGTGTTTAAGAGGGAGCCACACCATTTGCACCACACTTTTCCTAAAAAAATTCAGTTTAAAAAAGAAAGGCAATATTCATCTCAAAGGTGTACACCACCCTGGGTAACTGTTCCCTGCTAAATTATCCCAGACAACATCGTCCCACCCAAAGCCACATCTACACCAAGACACTTTTTCACTGACACCCTTGCAACATCCCAACAGGAAAACAAAGCACCTGGAATAAATATAATTAAGGTTATTTTTATTGTTGTACACAAGCATCCTCAGCCCCACTGCACTGAGCTGTGTTAAAATATTGGGCCCCAATATGTCAACTGGGAACTTGGGAAGAAAAACCCAAGTATTTCGATATCCCAGGTCACTTCAGGAAGTGTTACTGCAGCAACTGGAACAGCAAGAAAGAATGTGTTTTTATAATAAACTTAATATGATGCAGAACTTACTTTGCTCAAGAAAACCAAAATGGTTATTTCCACATTCCAGATCTAAACATGCTGATGGCTCCCTCAATTATCACCTGAAAAATATAACACTTCTGCGATGCTACTTCAAAGCCCTGCCCAGACTTCAAATGATTTGCAAGTCTTGCAGTTTGTTCTGTTAAGCAGCCTGAGGACAATGGGACCATCTCTCCTCAAACTCTGCTGGCAGCTTACCCAGGAACCCGGGAGGTGCAACAGGAACCTGCACGGAGAAGTGACACAGACACCAGAGACACACAGGGCACTCCAGAGGGTCCCCAGCAGGCAGACAGTAATGATGGAGTCAAGGCACATCATTCTTTTTCCTCCAGGGCATGGGATTTCAGCTTCTTTAGTTCAGGAAGCATTAGGGAATATCACTAAAGTTTCTGCAGAAAATGGGTCATTGGGAGAACAAACCACTTTCACAAGGAAATAAAGAGAGGTTACGTGAGCTTAAGAGTCGCTGTAAACACCTCCCACTGTCCCAGGCTGCTCCAAGCCCCAGTGTCCAGCCTGGCCTTGGACACTGCCAGGGATCCAGGGGCAGCCCCAGCTGCTCTGGGCACCCTGTGCCAGGGCCTGCCCACCCCGCCAGGGAACAATTCCTTCCCAATAGCCCATCCATCCCTGCCCTCTGGCACTGGGAAGCTATTAAGTGCTCTGCTGCTCCAGATGGACAAATACATAGTTTAAGCATCTTTTATTAGCTTTGGTTGTCTGTTTGTTGGGGCTTTTTTTTATACCTCTCTATGTTCAAACACATTTTTAGTGAGCACTTAAGGTTTTTTGGTGTTGGGGTTTTTTTTACATTTTACGAAAGTGGCACAACTGAGGCTGGGTTGACAGAAAGCTACAGGCAGACAAACTTCTTCCAGGGCTCATTGTGCCCAAGCACCTGCACCAGGGAAGTCAGCAGAACTTTGCACACTGCCAAAAGGCAACTCATTCTCCTACAGCTTTAAGACAAGGCCCAAGGGAACGCTTCAGGACAAGAATAATTCCACACAGGGTATATTAAGGGTAACAATCAACCAAATGATTAATTCATCAGAGTTAAAGCACTTGAGAGCAGTGAGTTGCACGGCCCAGCACTCAGCAACACCATCCTCACCTGTAGCGTGTTTGCTCCCAGTTTGCAGGTCAAGAGGTCACAGAGAAGACAGGGAAGTATTTCTCAGCTGGGCTGTGTTCTAAACACGAGAAAGAAACATAATAAAGATCATAACTTTGTGCTGCACACAATTTCCCTCCTGGCAGTCATGCCCTGCAATGCTTACACATATCGACCTCAGGAAATGCATCTCAGACTGCGCCAAAAAAAGCCAGGAGGGGGAAAATGGTCAACAGCTGAATAAAGGAATTAAAGATAAGCCAGGCCTTTAACTCAAGCCCGAGCTGGCAATGAGGGTTCTAGAGAAGAAACCTCCAAAAATCCTGCCTGGTTTGACCTGCCCACCCCCCCTAGACCCCACTAAAAACAGTCAGATTTACCATCTTTCCCAAGCAGCTCATTAAACTACAGGCAAGTACAGAACACATAAATCAGGTCGTGATAAACATCAGGCATTTCTATGCTCTGAGCAGTTTATTAACTCTAAAGTTTATTCACCCTAAAGGTTTTCCGACGCAAACTGCACATCAAACACAGCTGGGGCCATTCAGCGGAGTTAAAGCTTTAAAGAGCCTCTATTAAGAGAAAGTCGTTTGCCATAAGCTCTAACTAACATACGGCAATAACTCACAAAGCCCGGGCTGCGCCGCCGGCGATCCCGCACCCAGCAATAAAGCTATTCCAAACCTAACTCCTCGCACAGTGTGAGAGCTCCCCAAAACACTCCCTGCAGGGCCCCTCGGCCCAGAGCGCCGGCGGGATCCCTCCTTCCTCTGAGCGCCGCGATGGAGCCCCAGAGCCGCGGGTTTATTCCACAGGGGTGAAGTCACCGTGTTACCGCGGGACTCGGGGATGGAGAAGCCAGAAGAACACGGCATCCTGAGCCCCGTGTGTGCCGGAAAACCTGTTTTTCCCGGGCAGCACCTCTGTCTCAGCCCCGGTGCCTAGGACCCCTCAGTCCCGGGATCCTCCAGCAACGGGAGGAAGGACCCTCCCATTCCCGGGGCCTGCGACTTCCCCTTGCCCCGAGACCCGCTTCCACTGCCGGGGCCCAGGAACCCCTCCTCAGCCCTCGGGACTCCCCTCAGCCCTATGGCCTAAGAAGACCCCCATATTCCGGGGCCTTGAACTTCCCCCAGGGCCCGGGAGTCCCCCCAGCTCCGGTCCTGAGACCCACTCAGCCCAGGCCCCCCTCAACCTCCGGGCCCGGAACGCCGCAGCCCCGGGACCATGAACTCCCCAGCCCTGAGCCGTCCGCCCTTCCCCACCTCCGGGCCCCCTCACGCCCCTGCTCACCGCAGCCCTCAGCCGCTCCCGCCGCCCCGCCCACCGCGCGCGCTTCCGGGAGCGGGGCCTGCGTACAGGGGCGCGGTCGGGGGGCGTGGCCGTCCCTGGTGGGCGTGGTCTGCCCGTGGTGGGCGTGACCTGTTCCTGGTGGGCATGGCCTGTTCCTGGTGGGCGTGGCCTGTTCCTGGTGGGCGTGGCCGTCCCTGGTGGGCGTGGTCTGCCCGTGGTGGGCGTGACCTGTTCCTGGTGGGCGTGGCCTGTTCCTGGTGGGCGTGGCCTCGGCGTTTGCCGGGCGCCGTGAGGTGCTCGGAGGTCGGTGTGGGTTTTGGGGGGGGGTCCGTGCGTGTGTAAGGGTTCAGAAACGTCTTTGTGTAGGTCATGAGAGGCTTTTATACAGCGTGTGGTGAGTGTTCCTACGGGTCCTGCGTGTAGGAGCTGAGGGGATTGGGTACGGGGCCTGAAAGAGCGTGTGTGGGGCCTCAGGGGCTTATACACATACTGAAAGGCCCGTATGTAGGGTCTCAGGGGCCTATATTTATATACATGTGGGTTCTTTAAGGTCTGTGTATAAGGTCTGAGGGGCCCACCTGAATAGATAGTCTGAAAGGTCTGTATATAGGGTGTGAGGAGCCTATAAACATATATATATATATGCTGAAAGGTCTGTATATAGTGTCTCAGGGGCCTATCTATCTATGGTGTATAGAGATATATATATATATGCTCTGAATGGCCTGTCTATAGGGTCTGAGGGGCTTATGTATAGGTCCTGAAAGGCTTGTATGCAGTGTACAGAGAGCATCTCTATAGGTCCTGGGTAGCAGGGCTGAAGGACTTGTGTACAGGGCCTGAAAGAGTGGTATATGGGGTCTCAGGGGCTTCTATATATGTGTGTAATCATAGAATCATAGGATGTTAAGGGGTTGGAAAGGATCTTAAAGATCATCTCATTCTGCCATGGGCAGGGACACCTTCCACGGTCCCAGGCTGCTCCAAGCCCCAGTGTCCAGCCTGGCCTTGGACACTGCCAGGGATCCAGGGGCAGCCCCAGCTGCTCTGGGCACCCTGTGCCAGGGCCTGCCCACCCTCCCAGGGAGGAATTCCTTCCTTCCCCGGGGTCGTGGGTGGGTGTGTCAGCAGCTGCCGCCGTGCCCAGCAGCTCAGGAATGGGATGGCAGCGGGAAGGGAAAGTGAGAAAGGCACGCCTGGGTCATGTGCACCTCGGCATCTAGATCAGAGGGAGGATTCACTGCTGAGGAGGCTAATTTTAGGTATTTTAATTTTAGTTGCTTCCAGATGCCTCTTAGGTTGGCTCTCCTCAGGCTTTAATGTACCCCCCGTTAAAAAACACATTTTCTGGAGGCATAAATAGACAACGATTGCTCTTGAGGAATACAGGAGGCTGCTGAATCCTGACACTGCCCTCCCACAGCAAGAACGCCGCAGGGATTTTTAGGATGAACCTTTTGTTGAGGCTTAAGGGGATCCCAGAGGTTTAGAGGGGTCTCTGTGGGGCTGAGGTCTGGCCATCTCCAGATCCCAAAAAGGGGTGGGAAAAGCAGCCAGCAAACACTGGCATGTTTGGGTAACTCAGGTCTGAGTCCTGTGATGAGACAGGGATCACCATCCTGCCCAGTCCAGAGGAATTTTCCCCCCTATCCTATTGCTCCACGAGAAGCTGGGCAGTGCTCAGCTTACGGAAGGTGGCCAGCACCATTCCTTTATTGGCACGTGGACTCTGCCCCCCATCTCAGGGCTGTGCTGTTTTATCTGCAGTAACCTGAAAACACCAACCTTTCTTCTAAATAAAGGGAGATGAAATGCCCTTGGACCTGGGATCCTCCTGAATTTCCTCATCCACCTATGCCCGATGCACCTGCAGGATTTTGCATCAATCTCCAGGTGCCAGATTCTGCTGTATCACAACCCTGGACATCTGTAGGAGTAAAATTGGCTAATCCTAAATTTAAATACCATGGGGAAAGTGATGAATCTATGAACTAAAAGATCCTTTAGGTTTTTTTTCTTCCTAGCTGGCTTATTTAATCCAAGAACTTTGGGGCTTGAGCAGGTTTTCCAAAGTGATAGCTTTGCCTATGGCTTATCACACACCCACTTTCTCTTACATCAGTGGGGTTTTTTTTGCAGGAGGGAACAATCCATGCCTGTCTTGGCAGTGTTGGGATGGTTGATGAGGGTTTGAAGCTTAAATTTTCCACTTCAGCCTTTCCCACTGCAATAATATTAATTGCAAACGCTGGTGTGCTTTTCTCCAGCAATTCTTCTCAGGAGCAGCTTTCCAATATTCAGCCAGCTGTAATTATAAGCACCAGGAGAAAGCCTTGTTAAATACATTATTTTATTTAGGTTTTCCGAGAGTGGAAGATGCTTCTAGCAGGAGCTATTTGACCTAAAATGACAGGGTTTCATTTTGGTGCCAATATCCTCACCCTTCCGACTCCCTGCGCCTTGGGGAGCCATTCCCTGCTGGCTCATTTAATTGCCTGGGGTATTGATCTCAGGACTCACATTTAATTCCCATGTTTGTGCTTTGCAGTGAGTGCCCACACACTCAGCACGGGTTTGCTAATGAATTTTTGCCCTTTCTGCTGCCCTCAGCCTTTGCTCACAGCCCGTCTTCCCCCACCTCTGCCAAATATTCCCTGGAAATGTTTAAACTCTGACTAAAATTTTATTTTCGGTCATTCCCAGCTCCTCTTTAATGATAAATAAAGATCTAAATACAGAATATGAGTGGCTGGAGGAGTAAGGAATAGGAGAGGGTTGGGGCAGGGTCTGCTCGCCGTGCCCATTCCTGTCCTCCCTTGGAGCTGCCGGCACCGATCCCTGTAGGAAACCCCATGAGGAGGACAGCACAGGCTCATCCTAAAGATGTCTGTGCTCAGCCAGGCAAAAAGAAGTGTAGGGGTGGGTGGTTTATGGTGAGAAGAGGTGGCTCTGCCCCAAAGGGACCTCCCCGGGACCTTTGTCATCCTGGGGCTTCCTTCCTCCCCCTTTCCTGCTTTTCTAATATTTTCTTTTCCAGCTCCTCCAGGCTGCATTAACCACAGTTTTGCCATTTTTAGGCTTTTAATCCCACTGTGCCGGGATGCTGGGAACTGTCCCAGGGAGAGGCTGATGTCGCAGAGAGGGAAACCCTGGCTGTGGTCCATGAGGTGACTCCTTTGCCGGGATGTGCGTGGGAACATCATCTACTGTGGAGTCATCACTGAGGGCTTTGCTACTCGAAATCCTTGTTTTGAAGCATTTTTCCTTCTGCCATCAGTTTTCAACATGACAGGAGAGAGAGGGAAATACGACAAGCAGGGATGAAGCAAAGACTCATTCCGGTCTGAGCAATGAAGCTCGGGAGCAGCTGCTGCTGCAATTTGTCTCCTTGATTTTCCAAGAAAAAGCAAATAATCATTGAAATGCTAAATGTGTGGAGTTGGAAAGACAGTGGGTAAATCCTTCCAGAAGGACACAGTTGAAGCTTCAACCATGTTTTCCCAGCCAACAAAGAGAAAGAAGGGAAAGCTCTTCCCTGCAGGAAAAACCCAGCCAGAAATGAGGACTGAGATGGAGGATTGCTCAGGGACAATCTCCAAAATGACATTGCTTGGGGAAAAGCTTAGAGCAACCCATCAGGACTTGTGGAAAGCAGCACTGGAGGGAGGTGGGGATGGAAAAAGGAGTGTTGTGGTGGTGTGGGTGATGCTGAAGCACATTTGTGTCATCCCATGACTTGGTCGTGCTCCTCTCCGTATTTTTAGAAACAGAGGGGTAAATAACAGCCCCAGTCTCTCAGCCCACGAGTCCCTGATGCCCTCAGCAACGTCCAGCCTTCTCACAGCTTTTTCCCCATTCGTTCCCAGAGCATCCTCCTCTCCTCACCTGCCAGGAGGTGTTGCCCCATTGCTCCACAGCAAGAACCCAGGCTCCTCAACTTCAAAAAATGGCAGTATTGCAGGATCCCAGGTGCTTTTAAGCCACGAAAGTGCTTCAGTCCCCGCTGGAATGGTGTCACTGCTGCACATGGGAACTGCTTGTGCATTAATATTTTTTAAAGCTCCATTTTCTAACGAGCAGTTGTGGGGCCACTTCCAATATTAAAAGCGATAGGCTCATTTCCCTTCTGGACTATTCCTTCTCAGGAATTAAAAAGCAGCTGCCATCAGTGCTGTAGTAACTCTTGGGCCAGAGGAAAAAGTCTTTTCTAAGAAAAATAATCCACATACATCATCTTTCAAGAGCAAGCTGAGCACAGATTGCTTATTTAGCCCAGGTGCTGCAAGGTCTACGCTGGCAGCCCAGCCCACCATGTCTGCAATACATATATATATATATATATATATGTATATGTTTTTTGGTCACATACTTTTCATACCCTTCATTGAAACTGCTACTGGGTGCGGTGCCAGTCAGCACCCCAAATCCCTGTGCTACCCCCACGCTGCATCCCCAGGGCCATGGTGGTGCCTTTGCTGCACCCCATCTTCCTGCAGCCTCTCCCTGGTGAACTCCCTCCCCAGTGCTCCCCGTCTCCCTGCATCCCCTCCCCAGTGCATCCCTGCACCCCTTTCCCGGTGCTCCCCGTCTCCCTGCATCCCCTCCCCAGTGCATCCCTGCACCCCTTTCCCGGTGCTCCCCGTCTCCCTGCATCCCCTCCCCAGTGCATCCCTGCACCCCTTTCCCGGTGCTCCCCGTCTCCCTGCATCCCCTCCCCAGTGCATCCCTGCACCCCTTTCCCGGTGCTCCCCGTCTCCCTGCATCCCCTCCCCAGTGCATCCCTGCACCCCTTTCCCGGTGCTCCCCGTCTCCCTGCATCCCCTCCCCAGTGCATCCCTGCACCCCTTTCCCGGTGCTCCCCGTCTCCCTGCATCCCCTCCCCAGTGCATCCCTGCACCCCTTTCCCGGTGCTCCCCGTCTCCCTGCATCCCCTCCCCAGTGCATCCCTGCACCCCTTTCCCGGTGCTCCCCGTCTCCCTGCATCCCCTCCCCAGTGCATCCCTGCACCCCTTTCCCGGTGCTCCCCGTCTCCCTGCATCCCCTCCCCGGCCGTTCTCCCTTCGGGGTCCCCCCGCGCCCCCGCCCTCTCCTCCCAGCCCCGCCCCTCTTGGCCCCGCCCCTCTTGGCCCCGCCCCTCTTGGCCCCGCCCCTCTTGGCCCCGCCGAGTACTTTCCGTGCCCTCGGGCCCGCGCAGGGCTCCGCCCACCGACCAATGGCCTCTCTGGGCCGCCCGCCCGCTGAGCGCCGATTGGCTGTGTGAGCCCCGGGCCGGCCGGAGGGGCGCCGCGATTGGCCAGCGGCGCCGGCTGGCCCCGCCCAGCTGCTCCCCGCGCGCCCGCCCCGCCCCGCCCCGCCCCGCCCCGCCCGGGCGGCAGCAGCACCGCCGCCGCAGCGTGGGGCGGCTCCAGCGGCGCGATGGCGGCCACGGCGGGCAGAGCGCTGCCGCTCCTCCTCTGCGGCCGCCGCCCCGCCGCGCTCACCGCCGCCGGCCGCTTCCCGGCGCTGGGCCGGCGCCGCCAGCAGCAGCGACACCGGACGGTGAGTGAGGCGGCAGCCGTGTGCCCTTCAGAAGGCGGGCGCGGTGCCGCCGGGCGGCGCGGGGGCCCCGGCTCTGCGGCGGCCCCACGGCGGCCCCACGGCGTTTTCGTGGCGGCTCCCGGGCCTCCGTTCCGCCAGCTGCGCGCTTATTCTTAGCGCCGTCACCGGGTGAAACTTGAGCGCGGCGGGCGGCGGCAGCGGAGCCCTCCCGGCCGCGCTCCGGCAGCGGCAGCTCGCGGCCCGCCTGCCCCGCGCGCCCCGGGAACGGGCGGTGCTGCCGGCGCTGCCCGGTGTTCCGGGGCCGCGCTGCCGGGGCGGGGGTCGCGGCGGGGCGCGGCCGCCAGGTGGCGCCGGGGGCCGCCGGGAGCGGGGGGGGCGCGGAGGGCGCGGAGCTCCCGCCGGGAGCGGGACCGGGAGCGGCAGCGGCGGCACCGACCCGAGCGGGCAGCGCAGCGCCTCTTCCCCCGGTTGTGTTGTTCCTCCCTTGTCTTCCCGCCCCCCCCTCAAGGTCAGCCAAGGGAGAGGCGCTCGGGGGGTTTCCCACATCCCCGTCGGTGCGGCGGGTTGGAGAGGGAGGGGGGCAAAGCCAGCCAGGCTCTGTTCGCTCCCTCTTCCTTGGGGGCTTTGCCAGGAAAAGAGGAGACTGGCAGCACACGGCTTCCCATGTGTCTCAGGGCGGAAAAAACCTGTAAAGGCAGCAGGTTGTGTCTTGGAGCTCGAAAGATTTGCTAAAAATACCGGGAGAGGTTTTTTTCCCTATTTTTTTCTTTTTAAACTAAGGGAACAGTGTGTAACCGTGGGATATCCTTCTGGCTTTTGCCACAATCTGTTTTATTGCTGCCTCTAAAAGAGCTTCTGTCGGAGGTGTGCACCTGTCGCTCCTTTGTTTTGCTCCAAACAAGTAATCACGGAACTGCGCGGAGCCACCGCAGTTGTGCATTAAGCAGGTGGCGGAGCGGGCTCTGAGCTCCGCTGGAGCAGCGGACACATCGCTGTGGTCCCTCGGGTGCTGTTCAAGGAGTTGTTTGTGCCCGGTATCTCCGGGGTGCCGCTCGCTCCTCGGGCGCTGCCGCTGTGTTTTGGCAGCCCCGGGATGCCGGAGGCTCCGTCGGTATCGAGTGTCTGGATCCCGGCAGTCCCGCATTCGCGGCGCGCTCGCTCCCACGTGTGGAGTGTGACTCGTGCCGCCGTGCTGACTGCACGGTTAATCCCGGCCCCTGCTCAGGTGTGGAATGGCTTTTCCAGCTTCTGTAATTAATGTTCGAGCTGTCTCCTTTAGGGGTGCGGCCCTGGAAGTAATTTGTATTTATCTAAATTTAAATTGACCTTTGCGATTAATTTAACAGAGGCTCAGATTCGTGCTTGGTTTCGCTCCTTGGGCTAAGTGTAGCAGTAAATGTGTGAGAAAATCATAAAAAACCATTAAAAATACCGTGAATCTGCTGCGTTTGCCCGGGATGCTGAGCGGACGTGACTGAGGTGTGGGCATGTTAAAATCCTTCTGTCAGAGCCATCTCCTTCCGGAGCTTGGGGAAGGAGGAGGATTTCACTCATGTCCTGGGTACTGATGGTTAGAAAGCTTTCCTGGCTTTAGTTGGGCTGTGCTGTTTGATTTTTTGGCAGCCTGGCTGTGCTGTTGCAGCCGTTAGTTTTGGGGTTTTTTTCAACAGGGATGTTGTGGGCAGGATGGTTTGGTTGAATCCCTGAGAACCAAGAGATTGGGTGCAAGCAGATCAGGATCCAGGGTCCTGGCAGTTCCTTTTGGCAGCGTCTGTGACGTGCCTGGTTATCCCCTCACAGCAGAGATGAGTTATCCTTTCCCTCACGCCGCACATGAGAAACTGTGCGGACCGCTGAGAGAGAGTAGAGACCAGAGAGCGGCTGAATCCTGGAATAAATGATCTCCAAGGAGAAATTAAAGCAACTGGAGCTCTTCAAAATAAAGAGAAAATCGAAAGGAGGTGTTGCCGCAAAGAAGAAGCGGAAAACCAGAAAAATCTGTGTTGAGTGGGAGAAATAATGGACTCAGAGTGTGAGAAGAGGGGTTTGGTGAGGTGCTGGGAATCTCTACTGACAGTCAGAGCAGTGAAATGCTGAATTATTTCCTGGGAAGGCTGCTCAATCTTTGTTATCAGAGGCGGTTAGGACAGTTTAGGCTCACATCAGTCAGTTATGGCTGATGAAGATTTGATCCCGCTGTGTGATGGGACTGCGATGCACAAGCTTCCTGAGACTGTAGGTTATATTAGGAAAGGCATAGGAAGAGTTTGTATAATAGGGGTGTAATTAATAGGTTGGTTACATCAGGCATGTCTGGGCAGTGCTGTTTTCAGTTCCATCAATTCTACTTGGATACTTCTCAGGATGGCTGGTTTCTAGCAGAGCTGATAAATTAAATGGGCCTTCTTTGAAATAGGGTGGAAATGCTAGATGGTCTTATGGATGAGTTCTTTCAAAAACAATATAAATAATACTGGAAGAAACTGCACCAGTAGACCAGAGTACTGTGAGAGGACAGTGCTTTAAAACAAACAAAAAACTCCTCCAGATGGATAAAGTGCAAAGGAGGAGGTTTTGGTAACGCCAAATGGGAGAGAGGGCGAGGAGGTCCCTACTCATGAACAAATACTTGGGTTATGAAGGAACAGTTGGGAGTACAGTAATACTGGGAGACACAGGGCTTGAATGAAGCATTCACAGCTAGCCTGGGAGTTCTGCAACCTGAGGGAGTTGGGAAAGCTCAGCAGGCTCAGCATGTAGGTGTTCCCACAGGAGCAGTCCCTTAGGGAGAAAGACCACGAATCTTTATATTCTATCCCAAACAGCAGGATCACAAGGGGTGAAAGGTCTGGGGAGGGGGATGCAAGAAACTTGAATGAGAAGTTCATTCATTGATCCTGGAGTAGGGATAAGCAAGAAGAAGGAAGTTTTTATTGATATTTGTCGGTCTGCCCTCTGAGCGTGATGGTGGTTTACATTTTGGGATGGCTGGGCAGGGTGAGGAGGCCTAACCGTGGAGGAGCTGGGGCATCCATAGCATTGGAAGAATATGACAGAGATGAATAAATGGACTTGGAGCAGAACTGTCAGAGGCTGCACCTCTTTCCACTCTCCCAGCTGAGCTGCACATACATGAGAGTGGAGGAAGCCTTGCGGAAGAGGAGAGGGGAGAGTTTGCAAATGTGTTTGCAGTGGAGAGAGTGCTGGAGTGGGCTGGGGCGTTGTAATGTGAGGGGGAATGTTTGGGTGGCCACACATCCTGTTGTACAGCTTGCCCTCTGAGGAGCGTGGAGAGAGAATTAAAGTGGGGATATTCCTCAGAGGGACCTTCCTAATGGAACACGGGAAGGCCTTTCCTTGTCTCCTGCTTGTCAAAGTTGAGGGTCGGCTTCCCAAGGGCTGAGGTGTAGTGAGGCTGGGAAGCAGTACGGGAGAAGCTTCACAGGGAAGCAAGCTATAAATGGTTGTCAACTATGTGGTGGTAGACAAAATACTTAAATAAAATGCTCTGCTTTTGTGTGTCGAATGCCTAATCCTGGTGGCTTTCTTCCTGCAGAGATTAGAGGCTCCTGTTACTGCGTTTCCTGGTGCCTGTAGCCAGGGGTTGAGTCACATTGGATTGGAATGTAATCAGCTGGTGCAAAAATACCTATAGAAAATCAAGGGCTTGGCTGTGTGTGGCATTCCTGTGGTACTTCATCCTGGCAGTTCTGGGCAAATCAGGAATATTGACTCCTAGTGACGACTTCTAAGCCTAAGAAGGAAAAACTGAACCCACCTGAGCCGCAGCCAGATTTTGAGTAGGTATTGGACAACCTGCAGGTTTTTCTTTCTGTTCCAGCTGAGGACCAGGCTTACCTGTGTTGATCCATCCTCCGAGCCAAGTAGGATTTTGGTGCAGGTAGCCCAGGTTTAAGGATGTAGTGGAAAGCATATCCTGCAAAGGTCTTGCTCTGTGCCAAGGAAAGATGGGATAAGGCTCAAGAGCAGGATGCAGGGGACATCCTGCTGCGGCTGCCTTTTTCTCAGCACAGATACGACGTGCATTTGGTGGGTTTTTTTCCCTATGCAGCATTGACTTCCAGAGAACCTGTAGTTCAACAGTGTGGTCATAATTTCCTGCAGGACCACCTCAAGCCCTCACTGTCACACAAGCTGCAGTTCATTGCCCTGTTGTTGCCCGGCTCTTGAAACAAATTGTCAGGTGGAGCTTGGCACCCACAGAACCCAGGCAGCGGCAGCGAGCGGCTGCAGGGCTGGTGAGACTTGGAAGACTGTGGGGTGTGTTTTTGCTGAGGATGGAAGCTGGCAAACTAGTTTAATTAACTGTACTGCTGCTTTCCTGACCTGGCATACTGCTGATTGTGATTTTCCAAGGAATGATTAAAAATTTTGGGCTTTTTTTGCTTTTTTTTTTTTGCCTTTTTTTTTTTTTCTTTCATGAACAAAAGCTTTCAAGGGGATGACCAGCAAATATTTTTGGATGTATGAAAGCGGCTAAAGTCAGAATTTCAGGGCTCTCTCTGAGTGAAAGAGGAGCACAATACAGTGAGGACTAGATGTTGGTTTGGGGTTTTTTGACAGTTATTTGATGATATTACCTGTTTTTATTTATTATTGATCCCATGGGAATAATAAAGACTTTGTATCTAGGGTCCGTGATGGGAAAGGAAGTTACAGTCATGATCAAGTTGATCCAGTCACTGATAAAAAAATTTCAGGGCAGGTCTTGTTCCACAAGGGGAATATTTCTCGGCTGTGCTCACACAGGAGGGGTACAGCTCTCCTGACCAGAGTTAAGTCTTGGAAAGAGAAGAAGAAACATAGTTGTTCTTTTCCTAAAGCTGTTTTAAGATTCATCTTAAAGAGGAAGCTTTCTGTGAGGTTAGGTCCCACCCAGTCTGAAGGGTGAAACGTAACTTTTATGACTTCATTTCTGATTTGTGCTATGAGTCACCGGTTTGCCATTCTATAAAATAGCATTGAGCTGACTCAAATATGCAATTTAAATTATTCTTCTGGTTGTAGGTCTGTGTAAATGTAGAAATTGTTCTAGATTTGGGTGGCTTGGTTTTTTTAAAAAATAATTATTCATTTACTGCAGTGTCAGTTGGTGCTCAGCCACTCTTCCTAAAATCCCAACTGCTGCTTTCTGCTTCTGTGGCTGCTGGTAGGATGAGGAACTATACTTGAAAAATTTGGAATTTGTTGAAACTAGATGAAACTGTGTTCTCTGTGCTCACCATGGGGGAATACTTCTTATTTCTGGAGTGCTCTTGGCGTGAGAGACCACCTGTGATATTGCTGATGGGGATTTCATTATATTTTCACTTTTCCAGGGCAAACTACAGCAATCATGCTTTAAGGGCTGTTTTGTCCTTGAGTATTTAATGACGAAAATTAAACTACTTGGGCTTCTGCCACTAAAGATTTGGCAAAGGGTTTTCTCTCTGTTATTAGGGTCTCAATTGGTCATCAAAATGAGATGTCATCTTAATGAAGATGAAAATATGCGGCACTTGAGTGTGGTGTGGAATTAGTTTCCAGCAGGACAAGCCTGTGGGGTATGGCTTTTGTCTCATGTAAAGCACACAGAGCATGTCCACTATCTTTTTCTGCATTCTTGGCAGCTCTTAAGGAATTAGCAAATGTAGAGCTCGTTTCAGCAATTTGCTTTTGTTGGCTTCCCCAGGAGGAAAGGACTGCAATGTGGAAACTCTCAATCTCTGACGCTGCCTGTTGGAATAATTAAAACTCAAATTTCACTTCGGTATGTAACTTGGGAAGGATCTACCAGTGACCAACCACCATAAAAACCAGCTCTGGGTGATTGTCAGTCTCGTACTCTGTCAGTCTTGTTGTCTTCTGCCAGAACTGATTCCTGATGATGTTGAGCTCTTTTGGATTCGCAGCTGAACCCTGCAGAAGGAACAGCAAAAGGATGTTTGCTGGCCAGGGTGCAGGTTGTGAGACATAATCAGAGTAGGAAGGAAATTAGTTGTGACAGATTATTGCAAGAGGAAATAGTTATTCACTCCACTTCAACCATTCTTTAAAAATACATCCTCATAATTTAGCTTTGTAATTTTTCTTAGATGTTTGGACTTAAGTGATGATGAGTTTTCTGCCCGGCAAAGCAACTCCAAAAATGACAGTTTTAAGTACTACTCTGACAAATGAAGATATTAAGAGAAAATGGGCTGCCCAAGATAGCACAGGAGTGATGTGGGATTTTTTTTCAACTTGTGTGTTAAAAAGAAATGTCTGGGGTCTGGATGATGGTTTTTCTATACAAATTTTCCTGCACGATTCCTGTTCTATCATTATTCATGCTTGCCACTGAGAATAGTTTGACATTCCACGTCCTGCTCGTGTTTTCTACTTCTGGACAAAACTCACATTCACACCGTGAATATGCAGTGCAGCAGCAACCTTTTAATAGTCATTTAAATTAATTGGAAACCTGTCCCAAACATCACAAAGATTCCTGGGGCGGGGAGAGACGGGAGGGAAAGCTGGCGGCAGAAGTTATTTTCTCCCTGAAATAACAGTGAAGTGAAAAACTGCAGAGATTTCCCAGGGAGAGAAAAATGTGATTCCTTTTTTGGAATGAAAATGCCCTGATTTGTCATGTGACTTGGGAAATCCTCTTGGCTTCCTGCAGAGGGGGAAAGGGTGAGTGGAAGGTTTGGTCGGGTGGTGGAGCCTGTCATGTTTGTGATGCGTGAGGGCGTCTGCAGCACAAAGGGTTCCCATGGGAGCCTCCTGCTCGCTGCAAGGCTATTCCTGTTATCCAGGGACTTGTTCCTGAGGCAGTGACAACAGAAATTTCATTGTCTAAATATTGAGTAGATTGGATAATTGCACTCGTACAGCGCTCTGTGGTTTCTTCCAAGTTTGGGGGTGTTGTATTTAAGTGGAGAGTAGGATCCTTCCCTTGGATTCAAGGGAACCAAATCCAGTGTCTCTGTTAAGAAAGAAGAGTTGCTTTATGAGCAGTGTATATTGCTAGTAATGAAACCAGCTCCAGATAGTCCCTTCTGAATTAAGGGAATATATAAAAAATTTTCACCTCTGAAAATGAGAAGCTCAAGATGAGCTGTCCTTGTGCTTCATGAGTTGCCTAGAAAACTTCTCGGTTTGGCTTTAATTCAGGCTGTGGTCAGGGCCCTGCATCACACTGCTGTTGTTGTTTCTGACCCTGGAAACCGTGGTGTTGGAGGGGAGAGGAGCCACTGCAGGTGCTGAGACATCCGTTCCTCGGTGCTTGGCTGCGCGGTGCGAGTCTCATCGCTAAGTAACGAGAAGCTGATGGTCCAAAACAGAGCTTTGGTCTGAAGCCAAAAAGCCACGGATTTCTCCAACCATAAAGTTGAAGAGAGTACCGAGATGAATTTTAGTTTAAGGATAATTTTGTCCAAAGACAAAGACTGTGACTCAGATTCACACACGTTCTCATGGAAAATAAATCACGGTTTTGAATCAGCCACTCACTCGTGTGTGTGTAGGAGTGACCATTTCCATATTTCCTTTTGGCATTTAGTGCTCAAGAGTAATTTTAAACAAACAGTTTCACAAAGTACCTCATTATTGAGCTAGATTGAGCAGGGCAGGATATGACACCACACAGATACGGTTTTGTGAGTTGGCAAGGAAGTAGGATTTTGAGAAGAGCATTGATACTGTGCAGGCACTTGCGAAATGAATTGTTTTGTAAATAACATTTTTAACAGGTGGTGATTTTTTTTCATCTTTCCCCAAAGGTGGGTTGTTTCTGGTGACTGTCCCTGCACACCATTCAGTTTTTCTCCACACAGCAGCTCCTTTGCTTGTGCTGAACTGTTTTTTTTTCCATTTGCAGTCAGTGGTACACACGTTGCATCCTCTGCAGGATGCCCTCCCCTCTCCCACTCCAAGCACACTGGTAACACACAGCTCCAGTTTGTGTGGAGCACACGGGGCTCTGGATCTGGGGCAGGGAGTTTGGTGGAGCTGCTGCTTTCATGACCTACTTCTTCATGGAAGTAAAAAACTGCTCTTGGTGGCTCAGATGAGAGATTTTTGGAACAATAATCAGACTCCAGTTTGATCCAGTTGTACTCCTCGAGGTTGTTCGCTGAATTATTCCAGTTTCAGTGGAAAGAAAGAGACAGGAACACCTAAGCCTAGAGCAGTGTGGCTTTTGGGATTAAAGTAAGCCCTCTGTGCTCCTGAGGAGCTGTTTGTTGTTGTGGTCAGTCAGATGTAATTAATTTCTTCATTTGCCCTTTTGTAGAGGGGTAGGTGTGTGACTGACTCATCCTCAACACTGTAACTCCCATTTTTACTTCTGTTTAGGACATTTGGCAACACTCATAAAGCTGAATTGCTATGATTAGCCTGGCATTTTATATAATAGAGTGCACCAGAGAGAGCTGTTTGTTCTTGGAATTACGATGTCGAAGTACCACAGTAGTTTCCAGGGCAGCATTTACATAATTCGTGTGGATTTCCAGGTTAGGGGGAATGCACGTTGCCATGTGACAGGCGGATCTCAGGAATATCTTCACGTTCCCAGTGTATCTGCAGTAGCCGATGCATGGGTTTGATGGCACTGCAAGAGCTCTGCTTGCCTCCTTCAGGAGCTGAGGATGCTCCAGGCAGGGTTCTGACCCATAAACACTTCCAAGCTTCCCTACAGCCTTGGGAATGTGGAAATACGTGCGTGGCCTGCAGGCACATGGAGGAAGCTGAATTCCTGCTGTAGCCCTGCAATCCCAGAGAGGACGTGGAGACCCCACTGGGTGGGTGTCAAGTCCATGTTTTCTCAATTTCCTTGGCTGAAAAGTTAAGTCAGCCCTTACCTCCTTTCCACTGAGCAGCCCCCCAAACCCCGCCTCTGTTTTCTGTTAATTTCTTTTTATGTGCTCCAGCTCTGTTGCTCTGCCTCCTCCAAGCTTTTCCAAAGAAAACTAATAAAAAAATAATAGTAAAGCTTTTGGCCTTCTATTGTCATGCTTTTCATTTTCATAATACCAACTAGCATCCCATGAGTTGATTTTAGGCTAGGCTAATTTAGTTCTCAAGTGTATTTCCCTTTTTTTGCCATTTGTGAGCACAGGGTAGTTTTAGTATTATTTTGGCCATGATTTGCCTTGGAAAAAGCATTCTCTGGAACACTTTAATACAGTTATTAAATAACTGTAAATGGCCAAGCTGCTAGAGAGCAGCTTGGCTGACCACATATGCATGAAATTTACTTAATCCTAAGTGATTAAACTTGAATTTTATGGGCTATGTTTACAGCCACAGTTCTCCAGCTCTGATTACATCTCTGTGCTGCTTGAACCTTAATATTAATTTTCAGTCCTGATGATCACTGAGTTGTGTGAGGCTTTTCCCATGGCCAGGTCTACCTCAGTCTGGTTTCTGAAGAAATATAACAGTCAAAATAGAAGAAAAGACGTGGTTTTTTGTTGCTGCCGTTACTGTATCTTCCTCCTGCTGCTCTGGTGTTGTGCTGAGTCTCAACCTCTGCTCTAGGCTGTTTGAGATGCATGAAGAGCTCGTACATAAACATGAGAGAAATCCATGCAACTTCTTGGTAGAGAAATTTTGATTTATTGCATATTACCTGAGTGCAAAACCCTTCCAGCTTGTGCTGTGAAAAATATCTGCCCATTACCTTGCAGATCCGAAGAGCATCACCCAAGTTGGAAGGACATTGTGAGTATAATAACTTCATGTTTTTGAGATCCGTTAATGAAGTTCAGGTTGTGTGATATTCAAAGTCAGCTTGCTAACTTGCTGATCCGTGTGAAGAAATCCCACTGACTCACTGGGAAGGTGGTTATTTCCCAAAATCAAGGGCAAGGACAGTTGCAGGCAGACAAAAATAATGGGGGTGGGAACAAAGTGGATGAAAAATAGGATGCACTTGAGCTGTTGTCATCTGTTCATATTCCACTTTGCCATCTATCACTATTACTATAATAAGTACAGGAATTTGAAGGCACATCAGAGCTCTTCAGTGACTTCTTCTGTATTCCTGATTCATATTCTGGGAATTTTGGTGCAAAGATGCTGTTCTTGTTCATCCCTTGGTCTTTCTGGTGCTGTTGCTGCAAGGTTACCTTCCTCTCCTTGTTGAATAATAGTGATAAACACAGTTCTTCCCCTGTGCAAAGGCTTTTCTCTTCTAGTAGGGTTTTTTTTTCCCCTCATCCTTGCTGTGAGAACAAGACTACCAAGTCATTTTGGGGCTATTGATTGCACTTTTTCACAAGAGACTGAAGGAGCAGAACCTTAATGAAAAGTCTTTTAACTTTTAACTTTTAACAGTTATAATTGCTGTTGGCAGCTTTAATTGTGATGTGGCTTTTCCAGGTAGATAATCTGATAGGAGAAGGATAACCAGGCTCTGACTAGACACTTGCTTCATTTCAGCCCACAGCTCTGACCAGCCATTAATTTTCTTTCCCTCTCCACAGTAACTAGTGTGGAGCTATGAAGCTCAGAGGTTGAACACAGTATATTAATTAACCCTTGTGTCCAGGAGAGAGCAGATGGGAATGCTGGCCTTCAGGATGCCCTCCTGTGAGAGTGCAAATCATCTGCCTTTTGGCCAGCTGCTGTTCATAAAGTATTTCCTTTATAGAAAAGCTTTTAAGTAATATTCAGGTAGGATTCAGAATAATAAAGTTGCATAAAACGTGTGCCACTTTGCTGCTGAAGCTGCTTGTTTCTTTTTCCCTTAGTAGGGCTAAGTAGCAGTGGCTGGCAAGATTAATTTTATATAATGTGCTGATCTAGCACTCCAGAGTCTCCAGTGGTAAATAATTTTCTCCCTGTCCTCTCCCTTTTCTTCTGTCTTCCACCAAGTTTAGTTTCTAAGGCACAAACCCAAACAGAATATGTAGAGGTGTAGAATGTCTGCTTCATCCAGCACAAGCCATTAATCCCTCTCTGCACAGTTTTACATTTCTTGATTACAAATGAATTTTTTGATCAATAATTAGCAAAAACTTGGAAGGGAATGCAAGTGAAATAGCAAAAAGTAAACAAGCATGTCTTAGAACGTAGTTGGTTGAATCATCTCCTTCAGACATTTGACTGGTGATAATTTTCAGACTGAATTTCCACTCTTACTTCCTAGACCCCCACTGAGAGGTTTTGGGGGAATCTCAAACTTCTGGGGGCAGTTTTAACTCAGAGTAGGCTGAAACTGAGTTTTAAAAGACAGCTTTGAAGATAACTGATTTCCAAACAAACATCTTCTCTTTACTGTGCTTGTGTTAAGATCATCCTAGTTTAGAACAATAATCTGGAATTACTGTCAGTGAAACAGTAATCTGGCAGAGTGCAGATTTAAATGGATACTGCTAACAAATCGCTGGCAGTGAACTGAGCAGAGCTTCAGCATCAAAATATTTCCGGCTTTCTTGTAGTTTTCAGAGTTGTTTTGCATTTTGCTGATTATTTCACAGTGGAGACAGTGGAAAATGACTTGTGTTTTTTGAGTTTTAGGGCCACCATGAATTTTTTTGCCCTCTCTTGGTTTCCTTGAGTGTGTTTTTTGGCGAAGAACTGCTTTGCCAGGCATCCATTGTGAAACTGGAAACACTGGGCCGTACACAACCTCACCAATTTTGTGGTTGCAGTTGTAGGATGCTCCGATTTGTATCCATTTGCTCTGGGAAAAGTTACTGTTTGGGTTGGAGGATGGCAAAAACTGGTGTTTTCCTGTCCCTCTGTCAGTCAGGGCATGCAGAAGGAGCAGCTGGTTGTTCTCCTGGAGGAGTCAGTGTGGAGTGGAAGGCAGGAGGTGCAGGGTGGCCCCGGGGTAACGCCGTAGTCGCCGCTGGCAGAGAGAGGCCTGGAGGAAGGAATTTTTGCAGTTCCTGTGCAAGCAGGTGATTTGCCTTTATGAATCCTTCCTTGTCTGGGTGCAGAAGAGCTTTTCAGGGAAGGCTGAGGCGGCTGTGCGGATTCTCTCAGGTTTTCTGTGAGTAAATATTTAGTTTCTAAGAATCACTGCCCTTTGAGTGGTGACTGTGAGTCCCTTCCAGAGAAAAGGGCTGCTTGGACCTCTTGGAGGACTTTTGGCCTCTGACATTAAACTTGCTCTTTGTTCCCATTTGGAAACTCTTCTTTGGGATTGCAGAGTAGTTCCTGTTGCAAGTGTGAGCTGTGAAGAAGGAAGTTTAGCTGCTGAGCATCCCTGACTCCAGGATCCTGCAAACAGATGGACACTGGGCTGGTTGGGAACAGGGTGTCTTAGTGCAGCTTGTGTGGCTTCCAGGGGCTAAGTAGGAATGGATTGTGGTTTAATGCCACTAAATGGGAAAAAAATGTAATTAGTGTTACATTTACTCTGTATAGGTACATACCACTTAACATACAACTGTGTTTTCAGAGCAATTTTCCTCCATCTCATAATACCAACCATAAAAATTCTACTTCTGTAGCATGGCCGTAAAAAATAATGACCTATTCCAATGTGCTATTGCATTCCTGAGCTTTAGGAAGTGTCTCTGTGGTGTCAAATCTGCACTTGGGGCTGTGCTGTGGAGCACCAGGGTTGGAGCTTGATTTGTATGCAAGGGAGCGATGCTGGGGTGGTTGCTGCTGCAGAGAAGGAGGCAATTTGTGTGTGCTTCAGGAAAGAGCAGGGAGCTTGAAGGGCAGAGCTGCTTGCTGGCTGGGGAAGCTATCCCTCTTTTCCAGCACCTCCAAGGAGGGGAATTTATGTTTCTTCCAATATTGTGTGCCTCTTCTACCACTGCAGCATTTAACTGGGCATTCTCTCCATCCACTGTCTAGTAAACATTTATTTAGCAAGTTCTAAGGCAAAAATCCACAAACTGTTAGGATAGAGATTAAACCAATTAACAGCTTTGCTAATATATCACAGAATCCTAGAATGGCCTGGGTTGGAAGGGACCTTAAAGCCCATCCCATTCCAGCCCCTGCCATGGGCAGGGACACCTCCCACTATCCCAGGCTGCTCCAAGCCCCAATGTCCAGCCTGGCCTTGGGCACTGCCAGGGATCCAGGGGCAGCCCCAGCTGCTCTGGGCACCCTGTGCCAGGGCCTGCCCACCCTCCCAGGGAACAATTCCTTCCCAATATCCCAGCTAAATCTCTCCTCTGTCAGTTTAAAGCCATTCCTCCTTGTCCTGTTACTCCACGCAGCTGTAGAAAGTCACTCTCCCTCTTTTTTATAACCCCCCTTTAAAGCACTGGAAGGAACTCCAGGTTTCCCTGGAACTTTTTCTTCTCCAGGCTGAACAGCCCCGGCTCTCCCAGCCTGTATGAAGGGAATTGGTTTTAGAAGTAATTAACAAGGGGGAACACAACAGTCCCCCCAAATGGGGGTTTTTGTGTCCCCTCAGCAGCTTTGCTCAGTGCCCAGATCAAAACCAGCTGGGCAGAGGATGGCAGCCCCACCCTGGTGGGTTTGAAGAGATGGTTCCCACCTGGCCCCGGGGGCTGGAGAGGCTTTGTGCCCATTAGGGGAATGAGGAACAGCTGGGTGTGGAGCAGCCTAATGAGGGGCAGCTGCCCCGGGGCCCAGGTGAGGGTGGTGAGCAGGATAAAAAGGCTGGGAGAGCACCTCTCCCTCTTTTGGTGCTGCCTCAGTTCTTCTCTTTCCTCAGCAGGGAGCGTGTGGTGAGTGATACCTGTTATTTCTGCCTGCAGGGTTTTGGGCTGGAATTAGCTTTCTGTGTTACTTAATGTGTTGTGTTGTAATTATCTGGCATTTCAAGTCTTCTCACCTTCACGTATTGGGCCAGAGCTTGGGATGTGTATTGTGAGTGCTCAGCAACTGGGAGAACTAAACTTTCTGCAGAGAAAGGAAGTGCCCTTTACCACCAGGATAGACCTGGGGGAAGTGAGGTTTTTGTCTTACAAGCCTTGTTTTCTTCTCCAGCTTTTCCCCACACCTTAAAGAGAGTACCTAACAAAGTTGAGAACTGTGTCAGGGATGTTTTTGGTGCTTCTTACCCTTGTTTATACTTTAGTAGTAACTCCAGGAAAAATGTCTCAATTCAGGAGAAAACGTGGGGAAGCTTTACAACCAGCCTGGTGTCTTGGTTATGTGTGTGCTTAGATCAGAATGAGCCTTTTATATTGGCAGGGTAAGGGACAAAGAAATGCCTTTTTAAGCATGTCAGTGGCTGGATAAAGTAAATAAAGGTGAAGGCACGCAAATATTTGTCTGCTGTTTGGGTTGTGTGTGATAGGGTGCTGGATATGGTGGTGAAAAATTCCTCCTTTTTGTGTACAAAGTCAGTTTTATTCTGACTGCAAGCTAACAAATAGGTCAATATTAAAATTCTGCTGTCACCTTTTCAAGGAAATTATGTAGGCAGGATTATCTGGCTTTTCCTAGAGATAGATGTCTAAACAATTGTCACTAGCAGATGGTTTGGGTAAGGCTCTCTTAAAAATGTCAAGTTGTTTTTCTCGTGACAAAGTTCAAGTCAACTAAACCTGATTTAATTAGGTGTGGAGATATTCCTGCTTCAAAATGGGCTCATGGAATAGGTTTCTTTTTCCTCCTTTTGCCAAGCCGAGTGTGGAAGCTGTGCCTGAGCACAGGACAGCACCTGAATGATTCTGGTGGCAGTGTGACCATGTGAGAGCTTGGGGGAATGAAAACTCGAGTGAAATTCACAGATGATTCAAAGTTTAAAGGGCACTGGGATAAATCCGAGTACCAGTGGGTGGTATTGTGGTGTGAAAAGTTACTATGGGCACCTCCTTAGCTGAAATTGCATCCAATCAGGACTTTCAGCTGGGGCTGATCATCTTCTGATGGGCAAAGAAATGATTAACTAATCACACCTGGCAGGTTAAAAAGGTCGTGTTCGGGGCTGGGTGGCGATGATGATTTGGTTGGCAATATGTTGGTGGCTGAGTACACCCTTGTGGGTTTTTCCATTGGGAACTTCTAGATTGGAGAATTAGATCAGCTTGAAGGAAGTTAAGATATTTTGAATTATTCTTGTTGTGGCTTAGTCAGTGTTCAAGCTGGAAGAAGGTCGAATTTTGCAAGCTTTCCTTGTGACTCTTAATGAGCAGTAAACCTGAGCAGTTGTTGGGAGTGACTGGGTAGCTTTTGTTGGAGAGAGTCTTTGCAGCTTGGCAGCTTCCACCTTTTTGGAGCGTGGCTGGATTCAGTGCCACGTCAGGTTGCTTAAGGCCTTGTAAATCTTCATTTGTCCTGAAGTGCCTGAGCTCTGGGGCTGGATACTTCTAGTCCCGAGTAATTTCATTTTGGAGTTTGGCAACGCTGTTCTTTCCACACTTTAATTAAACTCCTGCCTGACTAACGAGGTTCTTCACTAATTCTCCTCCACCCCTGCCATGTTACTTGTTCTCTGCCGGCATCTGTTTGTTCCTCTCTTCCCTATTTTATCGTCCTGATCTTCACCCTTATGTCTACCAGCATGAAAATAAAAACCTGGAAGGCTTGGGTAGTAAAGATTTCAGCTCTTGGAGAGGTGTTAAGAGGTGTTGAGTATCACCATTGATTCAAGTTGCAGAGTCTGTTCATGGCAAGGAACTTCTTTCTAATGCATAACATGTAAAAGGCAAAAAGAAAATACCTGTTCTTAAAGTTTCATCAAAAGTGTGAGCTGTGAATGTGGTTGGAGAATAACTTGAAAAATGGCACCAAAATCCAAAAGGGTTTTGACTATGCTGGATGCATCCTCCTGTTAATTGGGAAGTGTGACTGAAAAATAATTTTGGAGAAAATAGGTGGGATTTGTTAAAAAAAGCAGCATTAATCTGCATTTGTTTAAGGTTAGCAGTTGGCTGATCAATTTTTGAGTAGTAATAGAAAAGGCAGTATAAATTATTATGGTTGAGATGGGATTTTATAGGACTTTCACTATTTGCTGATAAGGGAAATTGTTGTGACATTTCTGAATGAGGTGGATATGGAGACCAGTTCGTTTCATCATAGGCCTCTGGCTTTTTGCATGAGGGGTTTTAAGTGTACAGGAGAATTTCTAAGTCTAATAACTCACATTCATTATGGAATTGTTTTTTAGAGCTGTCTTAATGGGGAACTGGCTGGATAATTTGCCCAAGTGAAAGCTTTTATTTAAAGTGTTCCTTTAGTAGGCATTTAGACAGATTCAGGGGAATTATCACCATAATTGCCCCCCTTCAGGCTGTAGCAGTGCCTTAGATGGCTGTTAAGCTTCTGAACACTGAAAGGAGTTGATGGTCTGCTCTTCTGAAGGACTGACAAAACGCCACTTTTTTTGTTTTTTTTCCTGTTCAGGCAACCCAGTAGGAGAAAGCAATTGGGAGTTTTTCCCGGCTAGGAGTATTTGCTGGGGAGAAAACCGTCTTGGATTACAGCACCCTGGGTCTTACCAATCAAGCTGTTCACCTTCCTCGTGTTTGACCTGACAGATGATTTAGAACAAATTGAATATCTGCATTTTTTTTTTTTTTTCAATGAAAAGTAATGTAATGGCAAATAAATTCAGCTTTCCTAGTTTAGGACTGACTCCTGCTTTCCTCCCTCTTCCTGTAGCCCAGGCACAGTTGCATCCTCCGTGGTGAGACTGTTTTGGTGGAATATCTCACACGTCAGCCAGAGCCAGTTTGGCAAGATGTACATTTTTGGGCTGGATTTCTCTTTCCTCTTTTGAAGCTATTCAGTTTACTGAAGGCTGAGCCGGTGGTAATGAGGGAGTCCTATTATAGTTCCATCACTTCTGCTGGAGGCTATAAACAGCAAGAGCAGGAGGGCTGGTGCAGGAGGATGGATTTACATTCATGGCATTATCAGATGGATGAGTATTTGTCTGCTGTTTGTAGACCTTTGAGTACTATGATAATTTATCCTACCTGCACCCTCCTGGACTGCCTTTGCTGCTGGGACATCCCTGACCTGCTTATTCAGGGAGTGTGCTGACACTTTTGTTGATAACCTGAAATTGTAGGTTGGGCCTGTATTTATGTACCAGGTGTACATTTTGGATAACTGGGAGTCTTTTGCTCGGTTCTGTGCCATCGTGGCTGAGCAGAAAACCATTTGTGCCCCCACTTCAGCCTGTCGAAACACACAGAACCTTCAACGTGAGCTCTGACCTCTCTTCTCTAACCAATTTAAGTGTTAGGGGTGGAAATGATGAAGAAGCCTTTCAGGTGGTGGTCTGTCTCTTATGGCTTGTCTGTTCCTGTCTCAGATTGCAAGAAATACTCTCAAATATTTGATGGACTTAATGCTTTTGGCTTGTCTAAGGTGGATTTATTCCGAGGTTTGTGGGCTGCCTCAGTTGAGAAGGGATTTGGCTGATACTCTGTAGTGGGTCAAGTATCTGGGACAAGTTCTGTTCAGTGAACTTGTTCTGAATGATTTTAAAAAAACCCAGCCCCCCTTGCTTTAGAGAATCATCTGTTCTCTACCTTGCTTTTGTGATAGATTTTGGCAGTAGGTGGGAATATGAATGCGTGAGTTGGATTAAAATAAACATTCTTGGTACCAAACTGCAGGTGCTGTCCTAGTGTTAGACTGGGGTTTGACATTACAAGTGCACAGTGGTTTTCTTTTTTCTTAGGCCATTTTGGCACAAGTAACACAACATTTGTATTTTGAATGGGTAATGCGTAGTTTACAAACACAGGAGGTTTTCTTTCTTTCTTGTTATCTTTCCTTACTGAGGTGTTTCAGGCTGGAATCCCTGATGGGATGGGATAAGTGCAGATAAGGAATGTTGCATTTTTCAGCTGTGACTCAGTTTTGCTTTATTCGGGTCAAAGTGAGCGCCTTGTTCAGTCTGACAGACACGTAGCAGGGGAGGAAAAAAAAACCACTAAAACCCTGAGCACAGACTGTATCAGACCTGTTCCAAATGGAAGCAAAACTTGTGTGATTTTTCAGGTGATAAACACAGTTCACGTGCCGATCTCTGGAGAGGGAAATGTTTTACCAGGAAGCAGATGGAATGTTTTTTGAATAAGTGCACTTAGTTCCTTCAGGCTCCCCCAAGTTTATTTCCTCCAAAGGCTAAACTTGGGAGAGCCTTATCCATATCTTCGTAAGCTGAGAATCAGTTTGGCATTGCTGTGAGGGATTGGTGTGTGAACTGTGTTTATCGCCTGAAAAATCACACAATCTTAGTGGCAAAGCTGGCAGCATGCTCTGGAGAGCAGATTCTAAATACCTGTTCCAAAGCTGATTGAACCAAGCCCTCCTGCTCCATATTTCCATTTCAATGCCCAATCTGTTTGCAGGTAAACACATGGAGGAAGGTGGTGGCAAGCACTTGTGGTTGTGCACTTGTTAGGACTGCACCAGTCAATTATTCCTTGGGATTTTGAGGCTTGTAGATCTCGCTGATCCTGGGCAGGATGTTTGTACCTGCAAGGCATTGTCTGGGGTTTTTTTTCCTGCCCCTGGAAACATGCATAAATGTAAGTGTAATAGAAAGGGATTTCTTGGTAGTTTTTTAATGAAGATCAGGATTAGACATCAGTAGTACAAGTCTATATAATAGCAGTGATCACAGGTGAGCCTGGGCCTCTCCTCGGGGCTGCTGGCTGGGATGGGAAGGGCAGGCAGGATGTGTCCTGCCTGAGCCCCCTACAGCCCTAATCTCTTGCAAATTTACCAAAATCAGAGACTTTTATCAATGTGTGGAGAGATTTATGTGTCTGTAAATAGCGTGAGGCTGTTCAGACTTGTGTGGGTTGGTTTGTTTTTTTTTCAGGTTGGTGTTCTCTCCTGGTGCTTCCCCTTGTGTACTTTGAACAGATAGTGGGGGATTGTAGGTATTAATGATTTGAGAGGAGCTTTTCCATCGGCTTTGGTTTCCAGGTTTGTTGGAGGTTTTATCAAGCTCTACCAAAGCTGCAGCAGAGGGGTTCCTGAAATACAAGACAGGATCCAAGCATACTTTCCTCATGTGATGGATGAGCATCTCAGTGCAATTTTATTAATATATGACCATGATTTCTGGTTTTCAGCGCTGCTGTTCATTTTCCCCCCCTGCTATTACCATAATCTTTGGGCTAAATTCTACTTGCGGAAATGTTCTGATTTGGGTGAGGGTTGTGGCTTGGCCAGGGCCATCCTGAGCTCTTTGTAAAAAGCTTAATTTGCAGACTGGGACCAGTGCAGTGTGTGAGTCTGGCTCTGCTCAACAAGCCTGTTGCTCATGACTGCAAAGCCAGGTGATGTTGGACACAGGGTTGTACATGGAATGTGACTTTGGCAGCTTCATGATTTGTCAAGATTATTAAGTTGTGGCTGCCCCTCGATCCCTGGAAGTGTCCAAGGCCAGGTTGGATGGGGCTTGGGGCAGCCTGGGATAGTGGGAGGTGTCCCTGCCTGTGGCAGGAGATGGAATGGGATGGGCTTTAAGGTCCTTTCCAACCCAGACCATTCCATGACCTAGGGACTGAATGGTATTTAGAGCTTGGAGAATCAGAGGGAGCATTGCCATGAATGCCCCAGCAGTACCAGAGTCTGACCTGCTGAGCTGATGCTCCTGGGTGGGTTATTTACCTGCTTATTGTCCCCTGTACTCATGACAACTGTGCTTTCCCAGACTGGTTTGATTTTTCCTCTCTCTTCCGAAGTCTCCAGTCTTTGGCAGTGGTCAGAGGTCTGTCTGAGGGTGCTGTGATGGGCAGTAACTACTGGGAGTTACCAAGCTCTTAGACAGAGGAGTAGAGACAAGCTGTCAGGTTGGATGCTTCAGGAAGTCTCCTCAAGAAGCACAGGCTGTCCTGGTGGCCTGGGAGCACTGCAGGACGTCAGTGCTCCCCACTGGCTGCAGCCTAATTCAGGTTTAGCAGGATTCTGCAGTAGCCAGAAGAGTTGTGTAGGAGAAGGTTTTGATTTTTTTTTTTTGGTGTTTTGTTTGTTTGTTTTTTTGTTTGGTTTTTTTGTTGTTGTTGTTTTTGTTTTTTGGGGGTTTTTTTTTGTTTGTTTTTGTTTTTTTTGTTTTGCAGCACCTTGGAATTAGGAAAGCTATTTCAAACACTTTGCTCTGTGTGCTTTCCTAGAAATTCATGTGGCCTAAATGGTGAGGCTACAGTTGCTAGCTGGAGAGTGCTTTTCTTCTTCTGATGTATGTATTTTATAGCTGGGTGGGGGTGTGTTACCATGCTGGGGTGATGGGAAGGCTGAATAGAGGAAGAACAGATGTGTGTGGCAATAAAGAGCTGTGCAGGGGTCACACCGAGGCATTTTACACTCTAATGGGAACAGATGGATCCTGACTCCTGAGTAATGGAGTCGTCTAAGAGACAGAAAAGTTATACTGATGTGATAGTGCTGCACGGTGCCTGAACCACAGCTGCTTCCACCCCTCAGTTTTTTCCTAGATTGTGGAAGGAGCAGGCTCCTGACTGCTTTTTTGCCTTTTTCTGTAGATCAGCTGCTCTCTGGGTTTCTGAGGCAGAAATTCTGGTACTTGTGTTGTCCCTGTCCAGCCTTCCTGCAGCGGCTGTAAATAAAAAGCCTGGCACATCCAAGAACATTGCAGGTGCTTTCAGCCAGGAGCATCCTGTTGAGTTAACCTTGTGGATCTGCTCCTTGCTCTCCTTCCTCCTCTGCTGCTCCTGGACTGAAGTGGTCTCCAGGTTTGGGGGAAGCAAGTGGTGGTTTTGGGCATTTTTTTGAGACAGGACAAAGCCTTTTGCAGCATGAGGTTTCCGTGCGTGCAAATGTTCTCCTAACAGGCAGAAAAGATTTATAAGATTTTACTACTGGGCACTGCTGGAACTCTCCAATTTAAATTTGGTACCCAGGCAGGGAAGTTCAAGCAAAACACCTATGTATTATAGATAATTTTTAAATGCTTAGCATTGTTCTCAGGGAAAAAAAATCCTGTGGAGAATGGATTTCCTCTGTGAATCCCTGTGGCTATAATAATGATGTTGCTTTTTGCAAAAATGACACAATTTAATCCTGCTTAATGTGTAGTCTCTGACTGAACAAGTGACAAAGGAAATGTAAATTCTCATTTCAGTGAGATGGGGTATGTCCACATCTAACTGCTGACAAGTGAAATTAATTACGGCAGTCTTGCTCTGGTGTTCAGTGGAGCTTCATGTAGTGTTGCACAAAAATTTCATGGAACTCCAGAAGTTCTCCAGAGCAGTTCTGAAAACAGTTTTTTGTTACCTAATTTTTGACCATTTAATGAGCTTGTGTTCAGAGCCTGTCAAAGCATACACTGGGCTTTCCTTTTCCCTCAGTGTGCTTTACAGGAACCCTGTGCTGGCTCCTTGCGTTACACCATGTCTGGCATGGGAGCTCTGAGCCCTTTGGAACACGGGAATGCTGTCCTATTTCCCATCAGGAGGGACTCCCTGGGAAGCACCAGCAGCTACAGTGCATGACTCTACAGGCGCCTTGGGTGTTTTCCTAGTGCCTGTGCTCATGTTTCCCAGCTGGTTTTCTCCCTAGAGGTTTGGGAAGCACAACTGGCGTGCAATAATACATCAAATCTTCAGCTTGCGTTTTCCTCCTAAAGCTGAAGAAAAATTGAAGTATTGGGGCTGCTCTCGAGGGTTTATTGCCAGAAGGTTGTTCCCCTTAGCTCTGTGTGCTCTGTATGTGTGGTTCTCAGCCCTGGAAAGGCACGGGGAGCCTGTTGTGGGTAGGAGGCTCTGGGGAAGAGGAAGGATTAGGTGCAGGTGAATGTGCTGAGTGGCTTTAGCAGCTGAAGAGTTCCTTGTCACGCTGTCAGGGCACTGCAGCCTGCCTAACTGATGTAACACCCCATTCACACTAATGTCACTTCCTGGAAATGACACTTCTTTATCTTGCTTCCATTATAAATACTCGGGAAATGTGTGCTGCAGCCCATTTCTCTGGGGGTTGGTGTCCAGCTTCTGCAGAACAGCACAACCCTCTCATCCTTGGTCACTCCTTGCTGATCTCCAGGCACTGGGAGCGTCCCTGGCTGGGAGCTCTTTTGGCAGGGAGCTTGTTCTTGGGAAAACTGCGTGTGTCTAAACAAAAACAAAAGTTCTGCCAAGGTCCTCTGGTATTCCTGGTATGAAACTTGCAAGTTAGGAACCACAAGGCCTCCACGAATCTTCTGGTTCTGGCCTCCATTCATTCAGCATGTCCTTAGTGATCAGCGGTACAATGACACTCTGTGTAAAATGTTTTGTGTGGTTTGAATCCATATAAGGATCTTGCTGTCAAAACCACAGCATCATCAAAGGCCCCTTTCTGAAGGAGAGCTTCCATATGAATGCTTTTAAGATTATGCAAGTTGCCTGTTTTTGAAATATTGGCACCAGAGCTACTTGCTGTGAATTCCTCTTTCTCCTTTACAGAGAGACTGTCTGTAACTGGTTGTGATTCTAAAAACAAAACAAAAACAACCTCCCCCTCAAATCACCCATTAGAGGCAGCTTGGAATAATAACGACATCTTTAAATATCTTGGACAGGAAACCTTATTTGAGCCTCCATCTTGAAAAGAAAAAATGTTTAGTCTCAGAGTTTTGCTTGAAATTTGCTCTGGAAATGATATCAATGTGTGGACTAATGAGACATTCCTGTCATTGGCCACATCTTGTTAGTAATAATAATTCTTGTAAATAAATCTCTTCTAAATGGTGTTTATAAAGAAAAATGAAGGTTTATTAGGAAAAATGAAGGTGAAACAATATTTTTATAAAAGCAGATGAGTTGACTCAATAGAGCTTGAGTGGACAGTTAAGAAGAGTGTTTTGAGTTTTTAACTTACTCATGCTGCTTTGGGGAGATAAAAGCTGTGGTCACAGTCTGTTTGTCACATCCCTGGATAAGGACAGATGTTCTTCCTTTCAGAGTCTGCTAGAGATATTTTGGGCTTTTATGTTCCATGTTAATGCTGGAGTAAAAGAGAAAAACAGCTTCATGTGTCTTGGAGGTCCCATCCAGCCTGGGCTGTGCTGCGGTGCTTGCCTTGCCCTGTCCTTGGTGGCTGGAGTTGGTGCTTTGCAAAATTATTTGCATGGAAGAGAATCTCTTGGCCTCAAATCCTCCTGGGAGCTTATATTTCTCCAGGCAATTGGTAGAATTGGAGAGTCAATAGCTTTGAGACAAAGGAAAAATAAACTGACCCTACCAAAAGGGGCTGTGCAGCTGCTGGCATAGCTTCTGAGATGGAGCCAGTTGGTGCCAAATAATTACATGCTCTCAGCTGGAAGGAAGCTGCCTCATTCCCTGTAGCAGAATATGAAATTAATTTCCTGTGATTGGCTGCTCAGCCCTACTTGAATATCCTGTTTGGAGTTTTTTGAACTGTTGAGAGGGTGAAGTCAAGGCCACCGATGAGCTGGTCTGCTTTGTAAGTGACTTGAATGGATAGACGCTTACTCCATTTTTTTGGGTTTTTTTTAAACCTGTCTTCAGTGCCTGGCAGGTTCAGTCTTGCAGAAGGCACCAGCTTGGGCTATAGGACAGAAATGTTCCTCGCTGGAGTTGTTGCTAGGGGTGGTATCTGTGCTCTGGCACACACGGGAAGGCTGGATTGAAGCCTTGCTTTGTTTCAAGGCTCTGTTTGTACTCCTGTTTGTACTCCTTGGGGGGAGGCTGGTGGTGTGGGAATTACTGATTGCAATGGCCCACTAGTTTTAAATCAATGTAAACTCTGCCTCCTCTAGTAAGATCTTGCCGACTGCGAGCCCTTAACCCAACGGAATTAGCCTTAAAATGGGAGTGTGAGGAGGGCTTGATCACTCCTGTAATTCCCCTGGAAATCTAAGCCCACTGGTGTAAATGGAGCTGCCAAAATAAAGGCACTGCAAGAACAGATCCAGAGTGACAGGAAGCACCTCCAGGTGTAATTATGCATTAGATAATTGGGAAGTGAACTACACCTACTTAAGGGAGAGAACAAGTGCCTTCATCTGGTCTTAACTGGGTGTTTTACCTCCCCACCCCTCTTTGGCTGGGAGATGACTTGTCTGCCAGCACGCTGGTGTGGAGGGTGCCTGAATATCATTAGGAGCGCTGACACAACCAGTCTTCCTTGCTTTGGAGCAATTAATTTCCTTTCCTTTGAGGTAACGGAGTGAGGCAGGAGACAGGCAGTGGGAGACTGATGAAACAGCAGGGCACATGTATGAAGCGTTGTCTTTTAGGTGTTTGAGCTTGGAGCCTCCTTCAAGTCCTTGTGAGCTCTTTCTTCCCAGTGCAGCCAGAAGGCTGCAATGCTGGGAGATGAATGCAGTACCTCCCCTGCAAAGCCTTGGAAAACACTCGGATGATTAGAGAAAACAAATGTTAGGAACCGACCAAGACCCGCTCTTGCATTCCCTTGGAACAAATTTACCTTAATAATTCATTCCAGGTAAAGGGAATTCCTTTTTCTGAGGTGATAGAAAACATGATGACAACAGAGCTTGCAAATGTGCAGCCTTCATTTCAGATATACGTGTGTGTACACACACAGTATTTTGAATGGTAGTTTAAAGTTTATATATATCTATACACACAGTATTTGGAATGGCAATTTGTCTGGGATTTGGGGCACTTGTGAAACATGAATGTCTACAGAAGGAAAAAATGAGGCAAGAAAAAACTTGTTGATTAAATGGTATATTTGATAGAGGAAAAAACATTATTAATGCTTCAAATATATCCAAGGGGTTTTAAAATCCTATTTTCTCCTTTTTGCTGAGGGCAAGGCTTTTTGCTGTCTAGGAAAGCCTGGAGCACTTGAGCTTCTGCTTCCTGAAGGAAAAACCTCTTAAAGATGAGATGGAATTCAGTCCTGCAGCATCCAGCTCCTATAGCTTGTAATGAGTTTTTGATGTCTCATGGCAGCTGGTCATCTCTAACGATGAATTAATTTTGAGTAAGGAATCAACTGTGGTGTCAGGATGGAATTTAAGCCTCTGGAATTTTCAGTGATACTAAGCCTGATGTAATTCTTCAGTTAAGGTGCTTTGAACCAAAGTGGCCCTAATCTGGCTTTGCTTTCTTGCTTCTGTCTCCATGTAGCAAAGCCTTGGTTTATTTTCCCCCCCTCCCCAGACTTCCTAATCTGACTGTTAGAGCTTTTAAAAGCTGAAATATACTTGGCGTGGAGTTAAATGCTGACTTACTCTGCAATCCTGGATACTGGGGGCTTTTTAGAGAGACACTGCAATTGTCTGTTAGCAGCTTAATTGATGGCTGAGCTTTGAATCAAAAAGAAATCCGCATGTAATTTTTTCTTTGTGTGGGGAAGCTCTTGACAGATGTAATGAATAGCCTGAAATGACATGAAGGCTTTAGGTAGGATTCCAGAACTGCTTCTACTTGGTGGATTGTCCCTTGCCAAGGAGGGAGATGGGGAACTAATGAGGCATTTTGGTCAAGGAAGTTGAGGGTCTTGTTTTCAGTGACTTGCAGTACTGTGTGTCCCTTAAGAAACTTTATTGGGAGCAAAGTCTAACTGGATCCAGTAGCTTCTGTCATTGTTTAGACAATGAGGCAGTAAACTGTTCCTGGTGGATGCTGGTGGAACCAGTGGGGTGGCTGGAGCCAAGGTCCCTCCAGGGCAATAAACAAATAATATTTAGCCATGACACTGCCCTACTGCATTCTTTCCTTTTGGTTCTCACTTTCTGTGTTTCTTGGGTTGAAGATATGTTGATCATGATTTCCACTTTGGTTCTTTACAAGGGAGTTCTCCTGGGCAGGTGTTTTAAGTCCTCTGAAGTGTTTTATTCCATGGAAATGACTGTACAAGTTTGTGATGCATGCCTGTGCTCAGGTAGGAGGATGGGAGCCAAAGTCAGGTTCAGCTCGTAGCCAGAGTTATTTGCAAAATCCTGTAGTGATATTTGCATGGGACTACTTTGGCAAGTGGTAAACATTTGTGTTGGTAACTACACAGAGCAAAACTTACAGTTAGCTGTTTTTAATATGCACATTTCAGTAACTCCCGAACCTTTTAATCTGTTTGTTTCACAAAACCAGCAGGAACAGAAACCTCCTGACTGTTTGAGCTGAGCCTGGTGGGCCTTAATTTTGATTGTTTCTCTATAGCTGTGCCAAATAGCTGCTGCACTGGAGTAAATCTTGGTCTCTTCAGTCTCCGTACTTCCCTCGGTGATGATTTTCCCACTTGGGTTCCATGACCTGTGTTCCTGTGGCCTTTGTGTTGAATGTGACAATGGTGATTCCTTTTTCCCCCTTTCTCCTTCCACATCATCCCAATTTGACATGCTGCCTTTTCCTTTCTGTTGACATTGTAACCTAGTCTGCTCTTCCTGAGAAATCTTAGTGTTGACACCCTTTCACCTCTTAGATGGGGTAGAAACATCCTTGTGACCTGATGGCTGCCAGGTTGTTGGAGAGAGTGCAGGGAATAAGCCCTTGTTTAGACCAACACAGCTCCTGTCAGCACTGAAGAGCAGAGAAGCTTCTGGTTTCCTGCCTGTCCTGAATTTAAATAAATGTTTCTGCTGAGGAAAGGGTTTTAAGGAGAGAAATATGGTCAGTATTTCTGGTAGGACTCTGTACAAGTTGGCATGAATTTCAATATCTCAAAAGTGCAAAAGTGGGAGTCAGTCATGCAGCACTACTCTAATCTGAAGTGATGAAGGATCCTGAGTGTTGCTTGAGATGAGAGTTGGCACCTTAATGTTGCTTTGGTATCAACAGTAAATATCTCAGACCTTTAAAGGAGGACTGAAAATTGAGACTTTGAACTCCCCTGGAATTACACCTTCCACTGGCTGCATTGCAAGCGTCTGTGTGATGCACCAGGTTGGGATATTCCCGGGAACATGTAGAAATAATTGTGTGATTACATGTGTTTTTTTGTTTGTTTGTTTTGGTGGGGGTTTTTTTTGTTTGGTTGGTTTTTTTGTTTTGTTTTGGGTTTTTTTTGCTTGGCAAAAAAACTTAAACTTCCTTTAACTTAGCCTTTGGATATTGTACCTGTTGTGCCTGACTGTAAGTCCTTGTTTAGGATGTAACAATTCTTCCCATCCTTCAGTTTCCCTGTGTCATTACTGCCCTGATTACAGAGCATTTTGGGAGACAGTGTTTATCTTTGCCACAGAGAACACTCCTGTTTCCTTCCCCTCCGTGTAATTGTTGGTGTGTCGGTGTTCAGGAGGGGTGGCAGCTTTTTCAAGCACTCCTCTCTGCTGCTTTTGTTGCTTCTTCCTCCCCCCATATGGTTGTATTCCCCAGTTTAGGCTTAAATAGTAAGTTGGAAAAAGCTTAGGGTGATGAGGGCTTGGACAGGCTTTCCCAAAAAATGGGGAACATTTATTCCTGGTGAGTAACTTTGTTCTCCTCTCCTAGAAAGAAAAAGGAATTCTGTTCACCTCATACCTTTTTCTAGTTGTGTGTGCATAAGATGTTTCTCCAAATAGGGATTATTTTTTAGCTTTGTGACCTAACAGGTTGCTGAAGTCACTTTGGCCTTCCATGCACAGATTAAAAGGGTGGGAAAGGCTTTTTGCATTCCCTGAACTTTGCCCAGTCCACCTGCTGTGAAGTTTTGTTGCTCAGGTGATTATGATGACCCATATTTTAGAGATGATAGCTGATACTTCAGTCTCTGCACTTTGCTAGTGGCTGATGTGGAAGACCTGCTATCCTTTGGAAGCTTGTCTTCTTCCTGCAGGGAAAGGCTGGGGATGAGATGAGAAGCAATATTGCCAAGGTCATGTTTATTGCTGGGTGGAATCAGTGGAAAGTCCAAGGCTTTGCAGAGGAATTGTGCCAGGGAGCCTCTACACCTTTAAATGTGGGCAGAATGTTCTAGAAGAGAATTGGGGAACTGACTGCTCACCTGTGTGTGCTTTGGTGCATGTCCAGAGAGTGCTTGTTCCATCTCTTAAACTGCTTTCTTGATGCTTTTACTCCTTTTGTGTGATTCTACTGCACTTTCTTGTGGCTTTTAAGTTCTACACAGTGGTGCACATAATAGGTGCTTTTAGCCAAGCTTCCCAATTTTGTAAAACTTGGCTTGAAATTGTTCAGCAAAGGATCCAGGGAGAAGTGTCGAGAGCAAGAGATCTTGGTTGTTGGGCGGGTGTAGCTATAAAAAGATCTGATGAATAATGCACTGCGCTGGCAAGAGTGTCAGAGGCTTGTCGTGGTTCTGGGAGTGCCATGAGTTGTGCAAATCGTAGTAGATACTATTGCCTGGGCACTGCTCTGTGCCTGTATCAGCAGATGTGGACAAAAAATTAAAATACTGTGGCATTGCTGAATGCACAGTAGAGAATTTAGTGTGATGTGTTCTAAAATGAAAGCATTTAATATTCTGCTCCTGTGGAAGAAAAATATCTGCAGCTGTTTAAAACAAAAATATTTATTGCAAAATGCTGTAGGAACCAAAATGTTTTTATAGTGTCATTGAGGCAGGCAAAGACCTCCAGTATCATCAAGTCCAAGCTGTGCCTGATGCCCACCTTGTCCCCAGCCCAGAGCACTGAGTGCCACCTCCAGCCCTTCCTTGGACACCTCCAGGCATGGGCACTCCAAAGCTCCCTGGGCAGCCCCTGCCAAGGCCTGAGCACCCTTTCCATGCAGAAATTCCTGCTGCTGTCCAAGCTGAGCCTCCCCTGGCCCAGCCTGAGGCCCTTTCCCCTTGTCCTGTCCCTGTTCCCTGGCAGCAGAGCCCGACCCCCCCGGCTGCCCCCTCCTGTCAGGGACTTGTGCAGAGCCACAAGGTCCCCCCTGAGCCTCCTTTGCTCCAGGCTCAGCCCCTTTCCCAGCTCCCTCAGCCGCTCCTGGGGCTCCAGCCCCTTCCCAGCTCCGTTCCCTGCCCTGGACACGCTCCAGCCCCTCCAGGGCTCTCTGGCCAGGAGGGCCCAGAACTGGACACAGCCCTGAGGTCCCTCAGCAGGGCCAGCACAGGGGACGGGCCCTGCCCTGGGCCTGTGGCCACACCAGTGCTGATACAGAAGTATCAAAAGAGGTACCTGTAAAGAAGTCTTTTGTAGCCAACAGATTGCCCACAAACTTACTATTTGTATAAAAAAAATCAGTGGAGGAGATTTGTGATATCCCGAGAGGCTTTGATTAGCGTGAGTACATGCAATAGTAAATGGCAGCCCGACAGCCCTGAGTTGTGGTGTGGGGTGCTGAGGAACAGGTAACAGTGTGCTGGGAGCGAATGCTCTGTTAAAGGTCTCTTGTGACACTTAACTGGGTAGCAGTGGAGACTTTAATGTATTTAGTCCCTCTGCAGGGTTTTGCAGCACATCAATGACTTCATCTCCTGCTTGCAGAGCTGTAGGTAAGAAACCCGTTGACAGCCTGGAGTGAAAAAGGTACAGAAACATCCTAGCTTCAGATACTGCCTCCAAGGCTTCCCATCCAGGTCAGCAGCTGCTTGCATCACCTCCAGCCTGTGGGTTTGATTGCTTTTGGCTCCTCACGTGCCATGTGAGGAACACAGAAGTGTGGAATAGGTGCTGTAATGCCCAGTTGTGATCTCAGTTGGGTTTTCTGTGCTATTTCATCTCTGCTGCTTTGAAATACGAGTTCACTGGAAGAATCCTCCTGGGGGCAAATCTAGATGTGATCTGGTACTCTTGAGAGCCAAGAAGAAGGTCTCTTTTTCTGTGTGTGTAAGGGGGTGAAATGTAATTAGCAGGATCTTGGGTACATGAATTGTTTTGGAATAAATTTGTTGTGCTGGAAAATGCAGGTCAGTTGAGGTACCAAGCCTGCCTGAAATGGAGATCTAAAACTGCTGGAGTTTGAGAGGAAAAAGGGAGGTGACTCGTTTTTCGTTGTGTTGCCCTAGAAATCGTGGGGTTTAGCAAATTTTATTTTTGATTGTGTATTGTTTTTCTTTAATATTTTCCACTATATGCTGCCAGCAAGAACAGCTGAGGCTCTAAAGAGCTGTTTAAAAGAAAAAGTGGGAACTGGGGGATTCTACCATGAAATTAGGAAGAAATGAGCATTACTTCTAAAAAAGCTTGAGCCCTCTTAAAAAGGCATCACTGAATTATTCAACTGGTGAACCAAGCAAAAAGCTGCCTTCTGGCCATGGCCTTCTTGTGGTGTCAGTAACCTGACAAAAACCCTGTGGTCCTGTTTGTCTCTCCTCAAACCATTCCACACAGGGCTGTGGGGGGAGTGTTGCAGCTCTGTGCCATAAACGCTCCTAAGCTGGGCTTTGTGCATTGTATTCTTGGCTCTGTGTGGCTTGAGGAAACCTCTCAAGGAGTCTGTGCTCACTGAAGTCGTGCTGCTGGAACTCTGCCTGCTCTGTTTTGGCTGTTTTCTCCTGGATGCTGGCGCAGGAAATACTTGGTTGTTCAATGTGTAGTTAATAAAGAAGAGGTGGTCGGTGAAAAGCAGATGCCTCAGTGGGACTGCTCCAGCATTTTGCTCATCTTTCCTTTCCCCTAAATAGCCTTTCCAGCTCTTTCAGCAGGGCTGTGGTGCCCCTTCTGTGCTTGCCGTGCAGAGGGAAGTGATGCTGACACTGCTGCGCTTGCCCTTCAGGGTATGAGGTGGTGTGAGGGAGCAGAGGTCAAGCTATTTATTTCATGTGTTAGAGCTGTGAAATGCTGGCACTGACCAATGTCCAGCTCATGAAAACATCCTGCAGTAATCCCCTGTCTCCCCTGAGGACATGGAGCAGCAAGCGCGGAGCAGCAGCTGCAACTCTGTGCGTCACTGGCTCAGGAGCCCTTCAGAGGGGTCTTGTCCCCCTGCCCCTGGAAAAAATCATCTGCTTTCTCTTCCTACAGCCAGGATTTATAATTCCTTGTGGATTTATTAGTGGGCAAGGATTTCTTCTAGGAAGCAGTACACAGAACTGGATGTAGTGAAACCCAAGCTGCAATCAGTCCTGCTAACAGTGGGATTGATGAGCTCTGCTTTCCAAAACTTGGGCTGTCATTCTCTTTCCATAATGACTTGCATTGTAAGTTCTTTTTGCATGTTGTTAGTTATAAATGTTGACAGTAATGATGATAAAAATCATGATTAGCTGGGACTCTGATGTGCAAAGCAGGTGTGGCTGAGTTGGGAGAGTTGTTTCTGTAGTGGGTCTGTAGCAGGTGGGATATTTTCTGAAGTGACCCGGGTTTGAATCTCCCTTCACAGGAGCATGTAGGCTTTTTGCATTATTTATTGAGGAAAATGCGTAATCTGGCCTGTTTTTCTATTTCTGTCTTAAAGCAACAAGACCTCCATGGCAGAGGTAACCTTCCAGAGCTCCAAATGCAAAAGGATGCAAAATGGCTGTTTCCAAATCTGGTTTTTCTATGTTTTGTTGCATGTAGTTTATCTCTCCAAACAAATCAGAGACAGAAATATTTCTGTCTCTTAAAACATGGGTTTCCTTCTTCAGTGGCTGTAGGGGAAATGGTTAAAGCATGGCACAGCTCTCCTGCTTAAGGACCTACCGAGTGAGGATGGCACCAAGTGCTGCCTTGGAGTGCAGTGGCTCTCACAATCCATCCTGGTTATGGTGAGAGGAGATGGAAGGGCTTGCTTCTTTATGAGCTGCTTAGATCAGAGACAAAGCTGATGGGCTAGGTGCCACCTTTATGCTTTGCCTTATGCTGCTGCTACTCCTCAGTGTTATTTGCTCCTGGCACTTATTGTATAGAATTTTTAAAATTCTCTTTAAAAGGCAGTCTCTGGAGAAATACCTTCCAACTTGGAAGGAGGGGATACAAACAGCTCCATATGAACCCTTGGGAGAGGTGACTGTATTAGGAGATACAATTATGTTAAAAGAAAAATCATTATTAGACTGGACAGGCAGCTGCCCAGCATCAAAATTTGGCTTGTGATATCTTTGACCTTATAGGAGCATGTCTTGGACTGTGGCTGGCTTTTCCATGCTAGTAATGAGCTTCAGGAGGGATGGGTGAGTCACCCTGGAAAGTGGGAATGCCCTCCAGTGGGACCGTTCTCAACGGTCCTAGATAGTTTTCATCTTGCCTTTCCGTGTTCAGCTGAACCCCAGGGAGGCAAGGAATATCACATGGAGAGGACTTGGATGGCTTTCTGAGCTCTAATGAAAAGAAAAATAAAATTACAGGTTTGCTGATGCTGCCTCAATATAAGGCCATTAGAGGGAGCAGGGAAAGAGCGTTTGCTTACACAGTGGTGGATCAGGAGCAAGCTGTAGTATCCAGGGTGTTTCCAGTTCCCTGTCATGTAGACACACTGTGTGTGTGTGAAGGTGTGGATCCTTATTTTCCATGGCTGATGGGAAGAAGGGGGAGAGTGCAGCACAGGGGAATAACCTTTGCTCTTCCCACTGCTGTTTCCTGTCCCAAACATAAAAGATTGTGTATGTGCTAGATATCACAGGTATTACTAAATCAGGCAAACAAGTTCACCAGAGATTATTGTTAACCTGCTCTTGCCATCTTGGGCTGAGCCTGAAGGCAGGGAGTGCCTGGAGCTGTTGAAAATGCAGTCAGACACTCTTCAATTTCATCAGCAATTTTGTCATAATTTATTGCCACAAACTAATTCCCACTGTCCTTTCAGAGACCTTTTGTACATAACTGGTGGGGAAAAAAATAGCCAGATTCTTGCTGGCAGGTTTAGCTGCATAATTAGACACTACCTCCCCCAAAATAATATTCAAATAAGCTGAGCAATCTAAAACCCTTTGGCTTTGGGGCACAGTCATGCAGTGTGTGGGTGTTCTTGTTTTCTGTGTATTTTAATGAGAAAATGATTGAGAAGGTGTTTATCAGGGCTGAAGGGCATCTCTGCCAAAGTCAGGACCATCACCTTGGGGTTTCCAGAGGTCACTTGACACTGAAAAGTTTTCCTCTTGGTCAGACAGCCTCATTTAAAAGCCTTACAAAGGAGGAAGGAAATGGGGTGCTGGGACTGCGCTGAGCTGCTGCGGTTTTGGGTATAACTGCCCAATTTGTGGGAATTGGGGTAGCGAGGATCCAGTAAATGACACAAGAATCACTTTTCTGCTATCTCTGTTGAGTACCTTCTTTGTGGTAATAGGAGAAGTGAAAAGCATTGCTTTACTTTTTCCCCTGCAAGCTAACATTCCTGTACCAGCTGGAAAATGATGCCATAAAATCAGGATCTTTGTAGGAGAACTGGAGATTGTGGCTGCATTGTAGCCAGCGTAATGAGATGATAGCATATGTTGTGAAGCTGCCCTACATAAATGTATGAAGAGAGAGCTTTATTTTCTGGAAGTCATCCCTTGGGATATGTGAATGCACAGTGTTAGTCAAATACCCTGCTAAAATTGTCTACAAGCCCACACCAGGATAATTCAGTGTGTGTTCCTGTACTTCCCTCTCTACACGACTTGTTTCATAAATGTCTCAAACCCCATTGTTTGGGCTCTGCTGTGTGTTGTGTGTGTGCCTGTCTCGAGGTACATGATCCCAAGAGTAATAGGTCCTGGGAGTAGCTCCAAGAGGATGCCAGTGCAGCAGTGGGAAGGATAAAGGTGATATGATGTGGACAAGAGCAAATCTTAAAGTTCAGCTCATTCCACCCTGGCCTTGGATGCTTCCAGGGATCCAGGGGCAGCCACAGCTTCTCTGGGCACCCTGTGCCAGGGCCTCTCCACCCTCACAATATGGAATTTCTTCCCAATATCCAATCTAACCCTGCCCTCTGGCAGTTTGAAGCCTTCCCTTCCCCCCTCGTCCTGTCACTCCATGCCCTTGTCCCAAGTCCCTCTCCAGCTCTTTTGTAGCCCCTTTAGGCCCTGGAAAGAGCTCTATGGTCTCCTTGCAGCCTTGTTTTCTTCAGGTTAATAACTTCTGCTCTCTCAGGCTGAGGCTGAGATCTTTTAGCTGCTGACAGCAGCTGGCATTAATATGTGTGAAGTGCCTCTGGATGGACTTGCACACATGTTGGGAGGTTAAATTGAAAAGCTTCCTGCAAAAGAGACGTGGATATAGACAGGCTCCCTAATGATGGATATAAAAAATGTTCAGTCAAGCTTTATAGTGGTGTTGTCTGAGTTAACTGAGCTCACAGCTTCATTAACAAGGACATCTCATGGCCTGGAATGCTCTGCCATGTGGAGATTTGGAAATAGAAATCTCTTGTAAGTATTTCCAAAGAAATCCATGCTTTTGTGCTTCCCCTGTAGCCATGTTGCAGAATGCTGTGTTCTTTTTCACAGCTATTGATTGAAATATTTTGGTTTCTTTGCTACTCCATTTAAAGCCATAGTAAAAAGATGCTGGAAATAACTCTTTAAAAAAGCAGCTTGTTCCTTGGTTTTTTTTCTGCACTGCCTACCCAAGAAAATGTCACATCAGAGCTGTAGCAGGCTTGGGCTTGAGTGAAAGAGTAGTGGCAGCTCCAGGCTGTAGTTAGTCACTGTCTGAGGAGATATAAAAAGGTCTTTAATCCTCAGAGATGTGCGGTGGTCATCTTGTTCCTGTTGTCCTGCTTACCTGACCTTTGACCAGATACCTCTCTGGGAATTATTTTAAAGACAGAATAATTCTGGTCTTGTTTTTTGGAATAGACTTTTGAATTTTGTTGGCATTAAAAACCTGTCGTGGCTGAAAAAGCTGCACTTGCACAGGAAGGTGATGTAAGCCCTCCTGCTCTTCATTGCTCACAACAAGCAGGTGACACTTTAAATACACTCAGGTGAACAAAGCCCTGAAGGTGGATTTGAGTATAATGCAAACAAATACCTGCATTCCCTCTTCCCCTGCTCATAAAAGTGTTCATGTTGTATTTTTGATGCTTTTCTGGAGAAGGTAGAATGACCTCTGATTCATGAAGTGACTCAGGAAACTTTAATTACTTTAATATCTGAAGCTTCAGCTGGTTTTGCTGGAGATAAGCCCTGGCTGTCATGGCAGTAGGACTTTCCCTTTTAGGGATGACCAGAGTCTCAAACACCATGACAAGCAATTGGTGAAATTCCTTGGGACTTGCTCATCACAGCCTTCATTGTCATGTTGCTGTGGAAAAGATGTCTACCTCCACATTTTATAATGGAAAAAAAAAACAAACCAGAACTTTAATATTAGAAGTGGTGCTTTCATGCACCTTCTGGCCAGCTTTAAGGAACTGAGGTTAATTCAGAGTGAGAGAAATTCTGAGGCTTCTCTTTGGCTGAAATAGAGGTACCCTGATGGGATAATAAAGAAGTTCCAGTTTCTGGTACAGCAAACAAGGAAGTTGTGCGATGTAGAAATAGTCATAGGAGATGGGAACAGAGAGGAGATGTGTGTCTTGCCTGCTTCTCAAAGCATGGAGTTGAGCAGAAACCTGCAAGATCTCTAATAAATAGGTTGATTGGGGTGGTTTTTTTAGCCCTTTGTTGTGATTGAAATCTTTCTCTGGTGGCTTTATCAGTTCAGCTGTGCTCTGCAAAGGAAAATGCTTTTTTTCCACTTCTGCTGGAGAGCACTGATCTCATCCCACTGGGATGAGAAGGAGCAGCACAGCCTTGAGGTATGTTACCTACTGCATGAGGGCTCCTGCTCAGGTAGGGAAGGTGTCCTGGGATCTCTTTTTCTCCATCCTGCCTGCATGTCATTCCTGAAAATCTGGAACTTGAGGATAAAACCAAGTTCAGAACTGTGGCCCGTGTAATTGTTAACAGAGACAATTCCAGCAGGGGTGGTGTGGACTGCAAGTAATGAATGTGGGTTTTTCCTTCTTCCTGAGACTGGATGGGAAATCCAGTGTTTTGTGCCAGGCAGACTGTTGGAAATGCCTCTGAGGGTGGAAGAATGAGCTCTGTGAGGTTCATAAGCAGTGTTATGCTGCAGGGACTGTGGCTGTGCGTTTGCTAAGCTGGTGGGGTTCAGGGTGTTCAGTACCAACGCAGATTTTCTAAATCAGTATCAAAAGTAAAAGTTGAAAATGCAGGTGATTCTCTAAATGAATTTCTGCCTTGGAGGCCATCCTGAAAAAAATGAGGAAGACAGCATTTTAGGAGATGTCACAAGAGGCTGTAGCTTGCGTTTCCCTTTTTCACACAACTGAAAAGTGGAGCAATGTGTCCTGAGGCTCGGGAATCTCCTGCTTTTGCTACCCCATTTCTACCACAGAAGAGAGGGGCTGTGTTTTCAATTGTAGGTAGCCAGGTAGGACTGAATTGAGAGTTTCAATAAAACCTTTTGATTGCTGGTTGCTCTGAGCTTGCAAATCAGTTTATTTCTGCCTGCTCTTCCAAGCCCTGCCACCTTCGTCAACCGACAGCACAGCTTGCTGCTGTCCAAGTGGGAGTGGAATTGTGAGCACACGGCGGGCAGTGGGTCTCTCCACACTCTCTACATGCTCTAAAGCTTGGTGGTGAACGTGCCAGAGCACTGAGAACAACTGGTAAGCAAAGCTGGGGAGATTCCCATGTACATATCTGGTGTTGCTCAGGGAGATTTTTAATGTATAATGTCACTCGGGAAGGTTTGCTGCCTGCCACAACCTTCAGAGTCAAATCCCTGCTCTTTCCCCTCTCCTTTCGTGCTGTTAATGTCCCTCTGGCACAGATGAAGAGCACTGTTGGAAACGTGCTCCCCCAGCCTGGGAGCTGCTGACTTCAGGGAAATCATATAGCAGAGCCTTGGGGACAAGTGAGGGCAGGAGTGTGCTTACTTTTCCTCTGATTTAGAGACAGAAATGATCTTGTCGTGGAGCATATGCATTTTTCTTACTCATTGGTGCTGTGAACATGAGTTTTTCACACTAAAGGGACACACTACTTCTTGGGAAGAATGATTAGAAGTCTTCTTTCCTGCCTCCCAAGCAATTTTTTGTGCATGTGGTGTCCAAACTGTGGCCGACCTTTACCCATTTATCAGTTTTACTCATTTATCAGTGTCCCGCCGTTCTCCCTGGGTGTTCACAAAATGAAGCGTGTAACAGGATATTGGATAAATACGATGAGCAAAATACGCCTGTGTCTAATAAACAACCAGGTTTAAATTGGGAAATGCACTTTTGTGTTTTGGCTGCAGCTGAAGGCTGATTGTCCAGATGAGTTTATTGAAATAACTTCTAGTCCAAATGTTGCACCTTCATTTAAACCTGCTTTCACCCTCCCCTTCCTGTAGCCCTGGGCTGTGGCTGCAACAGGCATGAGAAGTTGCATTCTCAGTTTCCTTCCCTGCAACCGCTCGGGTTCCTCATTGAGAGGCACTGAGCTCCGTAGTTTGAGCGTGAAGATGGAGGTGTCTGCAATAAAAGCTTCAGCCCTAAAATTTCAGGGTGTAATTTAGGTACCAGGTGGTGGAGCTGCCAGCTGGGGCAGGATGGCAAGTTCCTCTGAGCTTCAGAAGTGGAGCAAAATACTGATGTGAAGAATGTTCATGTGCTTCAAAAAATTTACAGGAACGAGTGGTGTGCAGGCGTGGGAAATCTTGACTTCCCAGTTTTGTGTTTGTGAAAATGCTGTTCTGTAAACATAAACCCGTACCCACTGTGTAGGTCTGGCATCTGCGCTTAGTTGAAGCAAGTACCTAGCTCAAATAAATATGAAGCATTAATATAGAATGAATTCCTTGCAGAGTACGGTGTGTTGCTACACACGAAGCCAGCAGTTGATGCAATCCCGTGGAGTCGTGTTGCCATGCTCTGCCTGGAGCTGACCATGCTGTCTGGGGCACGGCTCTTTCCCTGCCCGGGGCATTCCAGCGCATGTCTCAGGCACTCCTTCGTGTCTGGAACAGCATCTGTAGGAATAGTGAGGCTTGTTTAAGCCTCCTGTTGGAAAAATGGGCTTCTGAGGAGAGCGTGAATGTTCAAAAGAGAAAAATTTCTGAGAGCCTTCTGTTTAGTATAAAGATTGTGGTGTCTAAGTTTTATTTTTCTAGTTAAAATCCCTGTTTGTGTTTCGGGACTAAAGCACTCTGCCTACCCATCCCAATTTCTGAATGTAGTTAGAAACACTCTAATTTCTTAAGCTTGGCTATTTTAGTCTTTTCAAGGACAAGGCATCTGTTGGAACAGGAAAAAAAAAAACCAAAACCGTGTTGGGTCTTTAATGTAGTGTCTGTAATTAGTTCCAGTGCTTAGCCACTACAGTGGATAGATGATGTTCTATTGACAGGTACTCCAGACTAAAAGGAGTAAATTCTTATCACAATGATTTCGTTCTGCAGCAATAGCTACAGTAGAAGGATTTGGCTGCAACAGAAGGAGCTGAATGATTTCTGCCGGAGTAACTCCGTGTTAATGCAACTCTGGGTTCGTGCACTTAAGGAAATACATCTCCTTCACAGGGAAGGATTTGTTTAGCAAGGTGAGTGCAAAGGATCTTGAAGGGTTAATAATTTCAGGCGAATTTTTCGAAGTCCATCTATGCCATATAAATATGGAAATCGCTTCCGCGTGAAGAATTTCTGCCTCTTTTTGGGTGGTTAAGTTGTTGCAGTCCCGAATCGCCCGACTGCTTTGTCAACACTCTTTCCTATTTGCTCAGTTCCTGCTATTCTGTGGATTTTCTTGCTTTTGCTCTTAGAGCAATGTAATACTTTCTGGGAGCGAATTTCCAAGCAGAAAATTGATGAGTTAGGAGTGTAAAGAGCTATTAATATATCTGCTGGTATGGCATGCCGTGGTCTGCTGAGAACTGGGGGAGTCGATGACAAAAATTCTCCGCTCTGTTCTCGTCCGCCCGTCCCTCCCTGCAGTCGTGGCTGCAAATGCAGCGCAGGGATGAGGCTCTGATTTCAGAGCATCAGGGGAAGCCCCAAGAGCAGGCGGGGAAAATGAGACTGCGGAGCCGCGTCCCGGTGCTTGGCAGCGGTGATTCCCCGCAGCGGCGGCCGCTGGGGAGAGCGGGGCGAGGGCTGGAGGTGCGGCTTGACTTCATTCCAAAGCCGCCTTTTGTTCCTGTTCTGTGGAAATCTGCGCAGCCAAGGCACCTCGGTGCCAGGGCAGCTGGCATTCCTTGTCCATCGCTCTTCCCGCTTAGCAGAGGGGAGGGACATCGTGCCGCGAGGGATCTCCCGGTTCCTGGCTCCGTATCCGGCGGCTCCCGCTGCTGACGCTCCGCTAATAACCTTCAGGCTCCTGCGGCAAGGTTGTCGCCGTGCCAGCGCAAAGCCGGCACTTAATTCCCGTGTCGGGTTCTGGGGGATGCCCTCGGTCTCGAAAGCAACCCGCTTTTAAAATAATGTAAAAAGAGAACGCTACGCTTTCTTTTCCGAGCACGCCGGAGTAGCAGAATTTGTAGTGGAGAGCCTGCTGCTAACAAGTAGCTTTCCTTTCTTAAAAGAGGGATTTGCATATGGGATAAGGAGGCTGGAGCAGATGGTGTCAGCATTGATCAGTGAGTTCAGAAACAATTCCATTGGAGTTCTTGTCCCGGAGCGTTAATTGTTAATTTGTGGAGCAGGGAGCGAGAAGGGAGGTGTTTAATCATAAGGACTTGCTTCCCTGTGCCATGCACATCAACTGGAAATCCCTTCGTTGGTATTCGTAGCAGCCGTCAAGCATTCTTCAGTTCGAGTCGGAATGACTGGGCTGGTTAAAGCCATTGTTAGGTGTAGGGATTTCCCCAAACACCATTTTTGGCATTATCTCGCCTTTGAAATTGACTCAAACGTTTTGACCTGTAGGCAGTGCAAGAGAAGAAAAGGTCACTGTTAATTAGATTATGGCCCATCTGTGTGTTAACATGGCTCTCTCTGTTGGCTGTGCATTATTGATGATGTGTAGCAGAGATTAAATTATTTTTCTGTAACCCGCTGCTCAGCTGGAGTTCAAGCCTGTTCTCTGCAGATGAAATATGATTGTATGTGATATAAGGCTGCCTGAAACACAAGTCTGAGTGTCGAAGAGGTTGCAGGAATGAACCAGTATCACCTGCAGATAGTGAATTACAGCATCAGCACTGAGCAATGACTTTGGAAATGTCAGAATTAGTGTGAGACTGTTTTCAAACTAACTTGCACAGGATATACTGGGATTTTAGTTAAGTTTCTCTATTTCTCAGTTTTTGGGTGTTTTGAATACCAGCCCAGGTCTTGGTGACTCTGCCAAGCCCTGCTGTGTTCACACTCGGCTCTGGAGGGTTCCCAGAGGTTCTGTGGGGTTTTGCACTGGCTCTGGTACTGGACTTGTAGGGAAAAGCTGTTGGCCAGAGCTTTGTGTTTATTTGCAGTGGTGTTTCCAGGTTGAAGTTTGTCAAAATTTCTCATCTTGTTTGGCTCAGCATGTGAGCTGAGAGAGGAAATGAGGCAGAAGAAACATGTCCTTGGTTTGTCCTGCAAGCCCCGTAGAGGCACCCTGAAAGTGTTCTTCATTTATTTTGAGCTCAGTGAGAATTTGAGGCCTTTGAAACACCATTCCTCCAGAAATCTGGCATCTAAAAGCAGCTGGGGGCACCTGTCATGTTCTGTTCCCAAAGTAAAACCTCCCTGTGGAAGCTGAACAGCATTGAAGGGCTCATTGGCTGACATTAGGGGGGAATGTACGGGGCACAACGATGGCTGTGCCAGACTGGTGCTGCTTTGGTGTGTGGGGGTGGTACAGATGGTTTCAGCTCTGGTGGCTCATGCAGCACCAGATCTCTGCACTGGATTTCAAAGGATGCCACTCATTGCAGTTACTTTGAGGTGTGCATCAATTCAAGGTGTGTGTCCTACTGGGAAAGTGTGGTCTTGGAGCTGACGTGAAAAGCAGGGAAATTCCTTGACTCTCCTGTGAAACACAGGTGCTTTGCATTTCCTGCCCCTTGAACAGTAGGGAGTTGGACTGGAGGAGGAAGGGAATGGTGTGGCATTAATTTTGGGTACTTTTAACCCAAAATTGGAGAGCGAAGCAAGCTCAAGGTGGTGCTTCTCTGCTGCTGTGGTGCTTAAAAGGGATTTAATTTTTACTTCCTTATTTGCAGTGTTGAGAAGCCTTCTCCTGCCTAAGGGAGGGTTTAAATTAGACACTCACAGAAAATGTGTGCAAGTTTGAGGAAAGATGAATTTGGCTGACAACTTGGGTTTATTGCAAGTGATACTGGGGTTCATGAGGAAAAGAATAAGCTTTTTTAGAGTACTGATGTATTGCCTGGTCTCTAGGGTGAGTTTAACCCCTTCACTACCCCAAATTAATAGTGGACCTTTTACTGAATTGAGTGTTTATAGTTTATTGGTCTTCTCTAAGCAGTGAGAAGACAGGTCTGACCTAGCCTTGTGGCAATTTCCACACGGAAGTTAGAAGTTGCCACTTTTTTATGGAAGTAAAGTTAGAAGATTCACATGAGGAACTCTCCCTTCATGGAGAAGAGAATACTCCTAAACCCTTAATGAAGTATTTGAAGGTTTGATTTTTCTTAGCTGTATTAAACTGTAGTTTAAAGGCTTCAAGCACCAGTTCTGGTGATGCTTATGTGGCTCTCACAAGGGAGCAAGGATGGATGCAAGGAGTGATCTGCCAGCAGGTGGTATGGTGCTCAATTAGGGTAAGTTTCACCAGTGCTAGCCTTAATTTCTGTTTAGAAAGAAGCTGTCAACCCCAGACGTGAGCAGGGATGATGGGGTATTTCTCATCTTCCAGATGCAAGCAGGAAAACCAGCGGCTATGTGGCAGCACATTGCATTGATTCCCTTATCTATCTGATAACAGCCTGCAGAAAAAAAGTGGGGATGAGCTTGAGTAAAGCAGAGGACATCAGAGTACCGCCATGGGCAGGAGTTGGGGGGCAGCCCCTGTCACCAGCAGTGCAGTCTGGGGTCTCCTTAATTAAGACAGTAAATTAAGGGATATTTTTATAGCTACAGCACTTGTGATTTGTAATCTGCTTTTGTTAGCATCCTCTGCTCCAGAGAAACTTCCTCCCTAAATCTTCCTTGGAGGGAGAATGCTGTGCAGACACTTCAGGTGTGAGATGGATGGTGCCTGCTGGCAGCCTCTGGGGAATATGCTGGCAGCAGAGAGTCAGGGATGCAGCAGTGCCAGAGCTTGGGCCTGTTCAAAGGGCAGTCCCAAGAGGGGAGGCGAGGTGTTGATCCCTTGGATTTCCTATTGGCTGTAATGTTGGGCAAGATTCTGTGTCAAACGTGCCTATCTCACAGAGCTCCAAGGTGTCTTGGAAATTAGTGGGAAGGGTGAAGGGCTGTGTGTTGTGTGAAAATTGAGCAGGTAAGGCTCAAAATGATGCTGACATGTCAGGTGTGGTAGTAAAGGTGCCAAAGGAGAAGCAGTCCCCCAAGGCAGAGCTTGGTGGTGCTGCAGTCTGAGGTTTTGGACTGTAACATTTGGAAAGTGCATAAAGCGTTGCCACACGAGGCCAGTGCTGCTGGTGTAAGTGCTGCCCACAGCGGCATTTCCAAAGCATTGTGGTTCCTCCAAACAATGGAGGAGTTGCTGATTTCTTAACCTGGGAACAGTATGGGCTAATAGCAGGGCTTGGGATGGAGGCAGCTTCATGTGGGAGTCTAGATCTGATCCTGATGCCTTGCTGTTCCCTTTGGCAAACAGTGTTCCTGTAAAATAAACCTGGTGAGAGTTGTCTTGGCTCAGGAAATGCTTCCCTGCAGCAGTTCATGTACAGTGCTTTGAGCCTTTGGGAGAGACCAAGCCAGTCTTGTCCTTCTCGTTGTCCTGCAGTGTAGCAGCTGGATTAATTTTCCACAATGCAAGACTCCTGTGCTTTTAAAAAACAAAACCAAACCCCAAGGAATTTCAGCTTGTTCGTAGATGGGATCTGGACACTTGTGCCTTCAGGTGGAATTGGAGAATTTCTGTATCTCTCAGGCTGTTTTGTGCTGGGATGAAAAAAACACAGTTCAGTCTCTAGAATTGCTATTAAATAACTGATTTTTACGAAAGAAAGCCCAAAGTCTTGCTTGTTAACAGCTTGTGTATCTCCACTCACTGATGTTCAGACCCACTGACCGCTGTAACTGTAGAGAGGCTTTTAAAGGGGCATCTCTTGACAGGATCCAGAACTCTTTTAAGTCAGTTCAGTGCCAAGCTGGGAGGATTTGGGTTGCTTGAGTGGCCTTAGCCATGGGTCAGCATGGGCTGGGTGAGCAGGGCTGCTGAGCTGGCACAGGCTCCTTGTGCTCCCCTGGAGCCGACAGCACCAGTGGAAATTCCCTTGAGCATCTTGGATGAGATCTCCCCAGGGCCTGGCTTTGTCCATGCCCAAAAATAAAACCAGGGATGGGCATTCATTTTATTTTTTTAATCAAAAGGCAGGTAAAGCCAAATGGAAAATATTGACTGTCAAAATCCAGAGTCAGGTTTTGAATATTTTGTGATAAGGATGCCTGAAGACCTGTTTTTTTGGTGCATGTTACCTTTATCTGACCTATTTCTTAATGGAAAATAAACATAAATAGTTTTTGCTTCTTTTTCACTTCTATGGAAGTCAGACATCAGATCTCCAGTATTTCACAGAATATTCTGATTTGATAGGCACCCACAAGGATCATCATTCCAGATTTCTTCTGGAAGCTTCAAAAGTACCTGGTTGTGGGGTTTCTTGCCCACATATACTGAATTTTTATGTCTAGTTATTATTACAGTTAGCAGCAGCTTTACATTTCTTAACCTAAATGTACTGAATAATGTGTTTGGAGTATTGATCTATCAAGTACCCTTAAGGTAGCTGCATTTGACGTGGAGATTTATATTTCAGCTTCAATTAGAATAAGTCATAAAAATGTCTTCTTTACAATTCTCTTTGGTTTAAATAAATCAGAAAGTATGTTAAATACAGAGCAATTGACATGCTGTGTGTTTTCAGAGATAAACTGGGAGTTAGGATTATGGGAGCTGGATAGATGTACCTAAGTGCAGGGAAACCCCATTGCTGGATATAAGTGGCATTTCAGGAAAATAAAGCAGAAATGGTGAATGTATTTAAAGCTGAGTATTCTTAAGGAGTTTTCCTGCCTGGTGGCTTGACTTTACTGAAGCTCAATATTCTTGAAATGGCCTGGGTTTGAAGTCATACTTCCCAAAACTGAGTTTTGTTGCACCATTGCTAAACCCAGCCAGGAAGAATAGGGAAGGAGGTTTTGCCAGGCTTGATTAAATTCAGCAACATTTACTTTTTCCTTAGTTAAGAGTGGATGGAACTTTCCACTCTTGAGCGTTTAAAGTCTGAGAACCCCCCTTGACCCAAGCATCAGTTGCTGCTCCCGAACTCCTACACTGAAGCTTTAACCCCTTTCCCTTCTATGCTTTTCACACTGAAATATGTTTTCCTTTTTATCACGGTCATGCCTTTGAAGGTACCGGAGTTCATGTGGATTGGAGTTTTTTTTCTTTTTCCAGATATGTCCCAAGTATTGGGGCTGGGGGGAAAAGATGGGATGAAGAAGTCATAATGTGAAAGGTACTTTTTGTTAGAGCCCAGATCAGCTTTGGTGAACGTATTCCCCTCCTTTTCCCAACTGCAGGCTGAGGGTTGCTGTGACGTTCCTCACAGGTACAGGGCTTTCAGAGAAAATCCCCAAAGCCCTGATCACATCTGGGCAGTGCCCAGAGGCACTGGCAGGGCTCACCTGCTGATCCCTGCACCAGGTTCTGCCTTTCTTTGCACAAGGTTTGCTCTTTCCCCTCCAAGTGCTGAGAAGTTCCTCCCTTCGAGTTCAAATGGCAGTTAAGAGTATTTTTTTTTTCTAGAATTTCAAGTTGCTTAGGGAATTCTGTGCCCAATCACACTGTGAAACAAATTGCATGGAAGTAACACGGATTACAACTGGTTTAAGTGATTTACCTTGGCATTACCAGGTGGCAGTTCTGTTATGGTGCACATTGCGCTCCCTGGAGTGGCTGGATAGCTCAGTGATGAGGTGAAGTGAGTGGGCAAATGCAGGTTAAATGGTCTGTGATATGTGTGTCCTAAGCTCTGATTTTATTCAACAGCTAAAATAGGGTGGGGAAGAGGAGGAGGATGCTTTCTTAAAGCAGTACCTAAAATCCTACCTCCACAAGTAGAATTGTTGAGGTTTTTCTCAACAGATGTCTGAAGCTACACCTGAAAAAATTGGCACAGTAATTTGAGCTGGGTTTCTGTGAGCCCAAATGCTCATCCCTCACCTTCTCAAACTTTTGCCTTGGAAAGGCCATATGTTCTTGTAGAAACCCTCCGCTTGTGTCCTTGGGTAGAATGTAGGCTGGCAGGGGGATTCCAAATGCTCAACAGAAAAATTGCTCTGAAATATTTATCCAGTAATTGCACAGAACAGCTTTTGCTCTCCAATTTAATCAAGTATTTTATCACCACTTCAGGCTGCAGGTAATAACTGAACGGAGTATTTTGAATCTTGCCCCTCTTGCATTATTCATGGTCAGTTGTCTCTGTTCTCAGCTTGCCAGATGAATTGCTTGTGTTTTCAGTAGTTAGGCTTGATTTATTCTTTTTTCAGCCTGTGTAATGCTTAAACAATTCCCAGGCAGATTTGGAAAGATAACTTCACGAAGTTTAGGATCGCATTGATCTCACACACACTGATGAATCAAACTGACACCATCCATTTGAGGGCAGAGCTCACCAAGAGAAACTCATAATTGAAGATTGTAAGTTGTTTCTTCCACAAAGCTTTTTTTTTTTTTTTTTCTTTACTGGCAATATTAAAAAACCATTCCTTTTAATCTTGCCCTGATGACTCATCTACAGTGTGATACTACAAGGCTATTGAATACCAGAAGTTATAGACTCTGCTTTTTGGCAGTAGAACTGTGAAATATTGGGGGGGTTTGACTGAAGTAACAGTGTCCTGGCAGTGTATCCTTGCACAGTGGGGGAGTAGGGTGGCTAAGGGGGATATGAGGAGTTTGGGGGAATAAAGCAAAAGCTGGTAGCAGTGGGAATTCACCCTTAGTATAAAAGGGAAGTTTATTCTGTAGGGGTCACAACAGAAATAAAAATGATGATTTGGAGCTGGATAGTGTGTTTTGACCTGTGTGCTTCCCACTTTGAGCTGGACAATCTATTTGTGCTTGATGTCTGTGTCAAATCCTTCCTAAGGAGGAATGAAGTTTATTGACTGGAGGAGGAGTGCTGCCTGTGTGGAGGTACATGGATAAATCACTCACTGTGTACCTGAATTACCTCTTTTTGTTCTTTCCTACATGAAATCTTTCATTTGAAAGAACTGAATGAGTACTTTAAGTGCTGTTGCAAACAGAAGGTTGTAGTGAATAAAGCAGCAACCACTTGAGAAAGGACACAGCCAGTTTGCATCGTTAGTTCCTTTAAACAGAAAAGAAACAGTTTTCGATTCAGAAATCAGTCTTGAGCTGTTCCTCATGCAGGAGGATGAAGAGTTGTGTGTGTTGCCTGTGTTGGGGAGCTGTTCTGCAGGGTTTGTTCTGTTATTCCTCTCTTTTTGGCAAGTCCTTGCAAATAGTTTTGTGATTAATCGAGCTGTTGCTGTACATCACAGAGCAGTGATCTCATGGATAAACTTGCTTAGAAAGCCCTTTCTCATCTATTGTAGCAAATTTAGCCAGGCATTTGAAACACTTCATTTTTTTATTGTTTCTCTGCCAGAAATATTTGAACTGCATTAGAGATCTTTGTATGAGCCAGTGATAACTTTTCTTATGAACTGTAGGCCAAGAAGCTGCTGAAGGTTGTACAGTTCAGTAAAATGTTTTTCCTGGCCTTGCTGCTGTAAGGAAATGGCTGTGGAAGTTTCCCTAGGTTGTGATAAAAGCAAGGAGTGATTGAATGGCAGGGAGCAGTGATACCTGGAGAGGGTGGATATTAGGGAAGCCTGTCAGGAGCACCACACAGTGCTCAGTATGGGGCTTTGGCAAGCCCCTGTGGGATACACTGGGCTGGTAATGACACAGTACAGTCCAGGTGACTGGAAACTTGGCACAGTGGAAGCAGGCATTGGTTTCCTTCCCCTGGTAAATTTGACTTGCAGTTGTAAAATGTTAAAATACAGTTGGTATTTGGGAAGAGGGAAAGCTTAACGTGAATAAAATAACTGGGAAAGGGAGGTTTTCCCTTGCTGAGCCATGTGCAAATGTGCCAGTGGAAGAGGAATGCTGAAGTGGCTTACTTGAGATCCATTGCCTGCTCCCAGAGGATGGGTTGTGGGTTCCATTGCTGCAAGCTTCCAGGCACATGTGCTCTGGGTAAGGGTGTGGGGCTGACACCTGCACTTTTTGTAACCCATTAAAAAAACCCTGAAACGTGAGGTATGCTAAGGGTCAAGTGAATATCTTCAGGGCCATACAGAAACAGGTTTTGAGTCTGTACCTGGCATTTAGTAACTGAAAATTCCATTTGGAGTTCGGTTTTCATCCTTGTCTCTTATACTCACTTTCTGCTACTGAGTCTGGTGGTGTGGATCTGCTTCTGAGTTTGCTGAGAACCTGTGAATTTGCTCCTGAGAACTGCAGCTGAGCCACCGTCTCTTCTTTCTCTCCCAGGAATGCAGTTTGTTTCCGCTATGCAGCTCTTAAATATGTTATTCTTTAAGCTGCTGACCAGCAGAGGCATGCTCCACTCAAATTTTAAGCCCAAACTGGTAGTCTTTGACGAAACTTTTCACTTTAACCCTTTAATTCTTTCCCAGTCCTGCCGTTATAACGATTTAACTTCTTTATTTCTCCCTGGAAAGATGATGATGGAAGAGTGTTGGTGTGCTTCTGTCAGTGGGGTATGTGCTGCATGTGGTGCCATGAGCTGTGCTGTGATGATGCTGAGATCAGGAGTGTGGTGGGGGGAGCTGGTCAGCAGGGCAAGGGCAGCCTCTGCTGTCCATGAGACATTCCCAGATGGCTGGTGACAGCTGAGGAAACAGCTGCAAATGTAACCTAAGAGGTTGCCTGATCTGTGGCATAGCCCAAGCATGCATCCATTGTATTTTAGGGTTGCTCTGAAGAAATAGTCTTAATAAATCCAGATGACTATGCTCTGTTAGTCAGTTCAAGACAGGCTTGCTCACTACATTTTGAAGGTGATTTTCACTGGCTTTAGGGCCTACTAAGGCGCTGACCCTCTTCCACTGTGCTGCCTGTGCCCAGCAGACACATGTGGATGCTTTGACAGTGCTTGTCACTGTTTTATTTGGGGCAAAAATGGGTTGCTGCTCTGAAAGTTTAGTTACCCACACTTGATGCTGATCACTGGTGTGCCTGTTGTCCATGTTGGCAGTACTGCTCCAGCTGTAGACACCTGTGTGTCAGGTGTGCATGCCCCATGGATTATGAAAGTTGGTTTAATTCCTACTGCAGCCTTTGTTGGTTGTTTCCAAGCTGTATTTAAAAAAAAGGAGAAAAAGAAAAAATTTTGGAAAACCACAGTCTGAAATACGTGTGATCTGTTTGAATTAAATCTCCCTCATCCTGTATATGTGTGTGTGACTTCTACCAGTTGCTTGCTCCATACAGTGAACTGGAGGGGGAGAGAAAATAGGAAGTACAAATGCACTGGTCCAGAAAAATAGAGTAAAATAGTCCCCATGGTCACTGGGCTTGTTGTTTTGGTGTATTGACATTTATAAAGCTTTGAGGTTACTTGAAGCCCCTATTTTTTCTTTCATAATAAAAAAAATCATAAATTCATTAATGTTTTAGTGGCATGAATATTCATGGCCTTTGCTAGTAGTGCCATCAGTAGCTCCTGAATTTGCTTTCCATCTTGCTGCTGTTGATAGCCAGTAAACTGCTGCCAGCTGATGGCTTCAGAAATGTTGTTGAAACTACACAAATCATCCGTGCTGTCAGCAGCAGCTCTGGAATCAGCCGGCTGACTCTGTGTGCCTTCTCCTGCTGGTAGAGCTTGTCCCCTGGCTGTGGTGGTCCCTTCTCAGATGGCCCCGGTGACTTCATGGAGATAATCTGTGTGCCTCCTGTGAGGCACTGGGGACTTTTCTTGGCACTTTAAGGCAAAACAGCTGCTGCAACGAGCAACAAAGCACTGACAGTCTGTAGTTTGAGATCAAGTCAGTAAAGGAGACCTTTAAAAGCTCATCTGGAATTCTGCTCTGTTCCCCAGCTGTGCCAGGTTGGCTGCTTCTCCACGGCCCGGGACTGTAAACTTGGCTACTGTGGCAAAAAGCAGGAGAAATGGGTTCCCAGGATTGATTTGCAAGAGACCTTGGAGAGGTTTTTTTCTTGCAGTGTGGTAAAATAGTATAACACATTTGTTGTGTTAATACTTGAGGTGTTTCTGTCATGTGAGATCCCTTTTAAGGCATCTGGAACACTTCTTCTTGGTCTCAGACTCCTCTTGTTCCCAGGTGCTGTAGCACATGGAGAGGAGAAGCAAAGGTGCCAGTCACCCAAATGGCTCTTGTGAGATGTACTTGCTGTGAAGAGCAAACACTGACAACTGGTTGAAAGCCTCCACTATTATCTCAGCCTTTTCCTGCTGTTCCCAAGGACCAGACAAAGACAGCTCATCACTTGTCTCCTTGAGTGAACTGATGTTTCCAGCTCTTTACATAGTCCAGTGTTAACAAGAAACTTCAGCTCAGGAACAGCACTGTTTTCAGGTGTGTTTCAGCCATGGGCTGGACTGCAGAAGGCCTGTGGTTGTGGCTATAAAATCTGGACTGTGTAACTGCCTTTCATCCTCACACCAAAGCACAAGAACTTGGTGGTTCAGCGATGGGGTGTGAAGGGAATGTGCTGCTGAAGCAGCTGCTGAGCATAGGTAGTTGGCAAAGTCAGCAGCTGTGGCTGCTGCCACAGGAAGCTTTGGTGTCCCAGGCTTGCAAAATGGTTCCTCCATGCAAATTTGTGTGTGTTGGACAGAAGGTTTTCCTAGAAGGAGAAGACAGCTGCTTGAACTTGGCAGTTTGTGACTCACTGATGCCCTAACAATCAGTTTAGGCACACTGACTTGCTAAATGATGTCTTACTGTTTGCTTAAGTGCTTAATTTGGGATCCTTGAAGGAATCACAAGGTGGAATAGGTGGGAAAACACTCCCTTCATAGAATTTAGCCCTCTGTCATGTGGTTTTTGAAAAGCTCCTTGTTCTGCCTAACTTTAGTGTTCCTTTGAAGTAGTCTGCTCCAAATGAACGTGAGTGAGGCACAGGAGCCTTTTTCAGGCAGCAGCACATGGCTGAACCTGCTGTATTTTCTCCTGGAACAGTAAACGTGGAAAGCAGCAGTTCCAAGTTGGAGCTGATAGGCTCCAATGCCCCTTGCTAGAATGTGCTGTAGGCAGTCTCAGATCCTGGTGGTGTAAAAATAGAGCAGGAAGGGTCTTGCACAATTGGTGTTCAAGTACAGAAAACTGATTGTCTGCTTGGTTGGTACAGCTCCTGTGCTGCTCAGGTTCCTCGGGGGTGGTTCAGGATCAAGCTGGCCTGTCATGTTTCACAGGTGACCTTGGATGTGGGATGCCAGGCAGGTGGGACTGCAGTTCCAGCTGCTTCTCTTGCCCCTGTTGTTCATGATAAAGTGAATATGGTGGTCCAAGCAGTGCCTGTTAAATCTTAGCACTGGCAGTGGTTGTTTCTCTGGAGTCTCCCCTTGTCTTCCCCACTGAGGCTGAGCGTGTCTCTGTCAGAGGGAGAAGGTACCACATGTCAGCTAATGATTTGCTTAATAGCGTGGTTAAGCACCAGCGCAATCAAACCAGTGACAGAGTTAAAATTATCTCCTAATTAGACTGAGAATCAAAGAAATCCTGGCTTATAGGAAGAGGAAAGGAAGCAGGGGAGGAGTTTGCATTTAAATGCAATTCTAGGAAGGTTTGGGGCACCAAAAGAAGTTCGTCTCACCCCATTAAGGTGAGCCTGGCGCTTGTGTGAGTTACTTCTAGCCAGATCAGAATGAGTATTTTTAAGCCTCTTGCTGGGCTGTAAATAGCGTGGGGAAAGCTTACTGAAATCTGTTTGGGGCTGTGCAGGCTTTATTTCTGTTTTTCTTCGTACATTCCATTTATACACGGTCTACAGGTCCTTATTTTTCTTACCCAGCCACCACCTACACTAAGATGTGTAGGTTCGAAGTGTTGGTTCTGTGCAGGGCTGTTAAAGGGGGGAGTAGGGGGCAGTTTTACAGCCCCTCTCTGTAAACCTCCTGGTACCCAGGAGGGAACAAGGTGAGCCTCTACAAAACTGCAGGGGTCTGTGGCTTGGTAGCCTTGAGGTGGCTGCAAAGGAAATGTCCCCAGGGGCTTCTGCAGCCAGTGCCAACTCCCTGGAAAAGAGCTGCCATGACTCCCATACAGGTGGATCAGCACCACAGCGTGAGATGGAATTGGCTTTGCACACTCATGGTGTTCAGGCAGCAGGGCCAAGGGTGTTCTGATTTCCTGCTGGGATTTCTGCAGGGTGAGGGTTTTAAACCTCAGAGGAGCTGCCTCTGTCCAGGGAAATTAGGGATCCAACACTTGGGTAAGAGGGGTGACTTTTACGGGATGCTTTCCTAGAACTTGGGGTTTTTTTGAGAAACCAGGTATTTAATCCTCTTTAGGCAGGATTTCTGTCTGGAAGATGTAGAATTCCAAAAAAGGAGTTACATATCAATTAATAATAAATGTGCATGAGAAAGCTGCCTCTCCTAGACGTCATCCCCTGAACTGCCACACGCTTTCCTGCAAACTTGCCAACATGTTTCTCACCAGCCCCCAAAACCAAAGGAGCGGTGGTTGCTCAGTGGTCTGGGACATGATGCTTCTGAATTTTTCAGTGTTCTGGAGGGTGGAGGTTTTGGTAATCCAGAGAGTCATGGTGTCAAATTCATGTCCCCTCTCTACAGAAAGTGAGAAGAGCAGCAGTTATTGCTGATCAGACTTATTACGGTGTCTGTTGGTCTGTCAGACTTGCTGCTGTGTTGTTAACAGTACTGTACATATTAATAACAAAAAAGCCAAGGACCATGCAGACTGTGTTCCAGACTGTAAAACTGTTAATGTGTCTCTGTTAACGTTAGGAAGTTGAAATACTGTGGTTTTTGAAGTATGTGGTGGCCCAGCCCCTTGGTGTAAGTAGGGGCTTGTGACAACTTGGTGATGACCTTGTTCAGAAAGGCTAGAACAGGCCAAGGTTTCCCCTTGCCCCTCTTTCCAAATACAGCATAACTTTATAAATACCTTGTTAGCATTTGCATGCTGAGAACCTCTCAATGCCAGAAAAAACCTCTGGTGAACTTAAATTAATTCTGTTCCTCTTGCCCGGAGGCATATCAGAATGAATCTTTCTGGATTCCTAATGTGGAAAAGAAATTTATCCCCAGAGGAGAAGGGTGTGCCAGTCACCCACCATCCAAGCGTGATTCCCAGGCCGTACTCAAACTCCTGCAGTTATAACTTTGCCTGATATTTTTTTTTTTTCCCCCGATTTATGGTGATATTCTTGAATTACAGGAACACAGTGTAGAGATGAGATTTTGTCTTTTTAAACTGGCTTTGAAACACTGAAGTACGCTGTGCCTGCTGTGTGAAATAAAATTTGGGGAGGGGGTTGTTTGCTCTGTAACCTCCTCATTGATGATGGTACGAGGTCATTGCAAATGTCACTGCAGAAACAGTGCTTGTCTGTAGGCAATCCGTGTCTGGATGCCCTCTGGCTGAGGGGGATTTGCTGGGTTCTTATATTCCTGAGTAAATACGATTGCAGCTGGTGCAGTGTCCTGCAGTGTTGTAGCAAGGCTGTGACCTGTGTTCCTCCTGTTTCCCTGCTCTGTGCTCATTTAGCTACTGCTTTCCCAGCTGTGCTTTGTGCGTGTTTTTAGTTTCCATTGTTGACTGTTTCTCCTCAGAAATGAGTGATTTTGATGTTTAGTCTGAACTTGATGTAAGTGTTCCTGGTTTGCATGTCTGCAACAGTGGTCTGCTTTTCCACTGAGGATTTTTTTGCCTCCAGAGCTCTTTATGGATTCTCCTCGTATTTGTCTGGACAGCCACTTACACTGCTCCCAGCCAGCTATTTTAGTGCTTCCCTTAATGCTTTCTCAAGGGCTAATGCGTTTTCACTGCCCTGCTGGGAAAGCACGCAAGGTTGGGCTGTCCGGGTCAGTTCCAGAGCGCCATCAGGGCTCCTGCTCCCCAAAAGGATAAGCTGTTTGCTTGGAAGTGCCTGGACCTCATACCTAAGCTCATCACCTTGCTGCTTTGTCTGATTTTAGCAATAAGCTTTGTCTGCACTAAAAAACAAAACAAAACAAAAAAAAGAACACCAAAAAAACCCCAACCAACCCGTGGAAAGAGGGATCTGCCTTTGTCTCGTGAGAGCATTTGTGGATGTGCAAGCTTTTAGCAGAGCCTGTTGAAAAGAGTTGTGACAAGCAGCTGCAGCAGCTAGTTGTGGTTCACTTACAAGTTGTTTGCATCCAGTACCACCCATCAGCAAAGTAGCGGTGAGCAGGGAGGGATGAAAGCAGCTGATTGTCATGGAGGCCCAGCCCTGAACCACTCTTCCTTTTTGTCTGGCCCTTTCCAGTTTGTTGATAGGTATTTTGGGATGATTCCAAGCTGCACGTCCCAGACTGCAGAGCTGTGAACCCAGCAGATTCCACAGGCTTAGAAAACCAGGCAGAGTCCTACCAGCATGGCAGCTGGGGAAACTTGTTCTCTCCATTGTTTGTTCACCCAACACAGCCAAAATAATTTTTTATAAAAAAGAGGGAGAGGGACTTTTGTATGGACACATAGTGACAGGCCAAGAGGGAATGGGGTCAAACTGCCAGAGGGCAGGGTTAGATGGGATGTTGAGAAGAAATCCTTCCCTAGGAGGGTGGGGAGGCTCTGGCACAGGGTGCCCAGAGAAGCTGTGGCTGTCCCAGGTCTGGAAGTGTTCAAGGCCGGTCTGGATGGAGCTTGGAGCAACCTGGTCTACTGGAGAGTGTCCCTACCCATAGGAGGGAGTTGGAATGAGATGGGCTTTAAAGTCCCTTCCAACCCAAACCAGTCTGGGATTCTATGATTCTCTCTGGCCTCTTAAGGCTATCCCCATACAGGAGCAGAAACCTGGGATTCCCAGTTGAAAGAGCTTTAGGTCATAATTAGCATTGGATCAAAGGAAAAGTCCTGGTTCCCAGGGCTATGTAGTGCAGTGAGAAAGCATTAAAAAGGTTCTTGGAAAGAAAGTGTGGGGAGTATCTGATTCTGTGTGAGCTGAGCCAGCCTCCTCAGTTGGATTGAAAGCATATGTCTTGAAGTATGTTTCGAAGTCCTTATCTTGATGCCTGTCGCTTCATGGCTTCTCCACAGAGGCTATTTTGCTCTTTTTTGTGTGCATATTCAATTTTCCAGAGAAGAATGGTTCAATTTTCATTAACTAACTGAGGCTGTCAATGAAAATACAAACTGTAAAGGTGTCTCTGACAGCTTGTATAATTCAGAGCCAAATTGTAAATTGCATTCTTCTAGACCACTGAACACCTATCACAGTATATTAAACCCAGTTTAATTGATTTGGAAAAGCTTTAAGGAAGTGATCAAGCTAAAGATCTGTTACTTTCCATTCCAAACCCTTCTCTTCTAGGATAATCTCTTTTCCCAGGACTGTTTATTCTTAAATGGCCTTAATGACTAGAAAAGTGATCATTTTCCTAGTAATTTTTTTCTAGTGGTTCATTTCCAAGGCTTCTCAATCTCTAAATATGAGTTAAACCTCAGCCTTCACATAGGAAAGAAGTGTGAACTGAAAACACTTTGCAACATGTGTATCTCTGATGTGTGGTTTGCAGCTTTTAATTGGGCAAGAAGTTCAAATCGGCCTTTTGGGACAGGCTGTTGAAAATGGATTTGTTTTGTGTTGGATCCTCCTTGTGTCTTACTCTTTGGATGGAGGTGCGACAGTTTCTAAGGGGAAAAAACCTGTAGGTAGAGGTGTAAATGCAGTATATGTTCTGTGTTTTTAAAATAAATTAACAATACTTGAGCTGAAACAATTCGAAAAATTGCAATTAAAATCCTACTAAAACAAGCCTTGTGATCTGGGGGATAGAAAATTTATAGAAAACAGTATTTTTAAACAGAGGTGGAATTAAATGTTTGGGTAATCCTGGTTTATCACACATCCTGGCAGTGGTTAACTTGATAAGTTAGGAGAAGTCTTAGGTCTGTTTTTCTTGAAGATTCTTAAGTGATTTTAACTTGGATGCCTCGACTTAATAATTATATAAACTAAAGGTGGGTTTGTGTGTAGTGCGTGTCCATAAACCCAGTTTTGACTGGTTTTGCCAAGCCAGAGGAGGGAGGTTCGGGAAGGGACAGAGTGGATTGGTGCTGAAGGTGGCCTGGCCACGGGCACTGCCGTGGCACCTAAAGGGGAGCAGCCCTTCCCGAGGGCATCCAGCCTCTTGTCCCCCCAGGCTCAGCCCGAAGGAGTGACGGATGTGACTGAGCTTTGAGGGTGGCACTGGCTGTGAGATGAAGCATCAACTTCAGTTCATAGCTTTCCTAAAACCTCATCTGTTTGTGCCTCTGTTGTGCTTTCATGCATTTGGGCATAATTACACTGAGTTTTGTAGCACAGCAATGCTGTGCAGGAGGTGCTCAAATGAATAGCTCTGAGCTGTTGGGAGATGCTGTTGCAGTCATTCCCTTTGTCAATGGTCAATTAAATGAAAACCTTTTGATCTCTGGGCTTCCTGCTTATCTTGCCAGAGATGACCGATGATGAAGCAGTGAATGTTCCAGTCAGCCCCACTTGCTGCCAAGGCTGGGGTCTGGGGAGCAGTCCCACAGGTGATAAAAGCTTCTCCTCCAGAGGAGCGAGGAGCAAGTTTGTGTTTCTGAAGCCATGCACAGAATGCTGCAGGATACCCTATGGCTGCTGCTTGTGCTCTACGGAAGGGGTCAGCCCCACTTTCCTGTGGTTAGGGGGATGGAGCACCTCTGCTGTGAGGAAAGGCTGGGAGAATTGGGATTGTTCAGCCTGGGGAAGAAGAGTTTTGGGGGAGAATTGGGATTGTTCAGCCTGGGGAAGAAGAGTTTTGGGGTAACCCAGTTGGGGCTTTTCAGTATGTGGAGGGAACCTACAAAAAGAGAGACTATTTAGAGGGGAGAATGGCTTTAAACTGCCAGAGGGCAGGGTTCGACAGGATGTTGGGAAGAAATTCATCCCTGTGAGGGTGAGGAGGCCCTGGCACAGGGTGTCCAGAGAAGCTGTGGCTGCCCCTGGATCCCTGGCAGTGTCCAAGGCCAGGCTGAGCTGCACAGGGCTTGGAGCAGCCTGATCTACTGGAAGGTGTCCCTGCCCATGGGAAGAGGGGGTGGAACAAGATGATCTTTAAGGTCCCTTCGAGCCCAAACCATTCCAGGATTCTATGATTCTATGACCTCCTCCTCTTGCAAATAGACCAGGTGAGATGAGCTGAGAAAAGCTGAACCGGGAAACCTTCAGAACTGAATTTAACACACTGTTTAAGCGTCAGGTTCAAAATTAACGTGTTTGTGTTCTTCCTGCACATTATTAGTGTGTCAATAAAGATCTGCCTCTGCAGAGCACTGTGCTTTAACTTCTGCCAAGTTGCCTCTCCAGGCACGTACCTATGGCACACAGGAGGTGAGCGTTGCACCATCTTCTCTTTCAGGGCACAGGAGGGAGGCTATCCTGCAAAATAAGTAAAAGTACATCATTAACCAAAGGATATTAAACATGAACGTATAGGGATATTAAGTTTGCATGTAAGCATCCTTGATCTGTGGTCTGGTGGCACAATGAAATGGAGTTCTTTAATGGCTTTAAAACATTCATATGTTTTTGTTGGAATCTTTTTTGTTTCCTTCTGTTGCTCTGCTCTTGCCAGGGAACATAAGGGATTTAGAAGCCAGAGTTGCACAGTAACAATCCTTATGGCAGGCAGTGTATCCAGGGGGGGAAATGTCAGGCATCCACCCTTAATCAACTGGAAGATTCTTCCAGAGCTCCATGAGATGTATGTGGGACTAGCAAAAGGATTGATTTTTACTGTACTAATCACACCTGGTACTGAACTGCTGCAAACTGTGAATGTAGAAAGCAGGGAAGAATGCCAAGCTGAGTGTTCTACACTTTGGTATTTCTTCCAGAAAAAAACTGGCCAATGTTAATTGGCTGCAGGTATTTGTAGCCAAACTTGCCATTTTCTGCTTAGGACCCAAACTTGTGAAACTCAGAGTATATACAAAGCTTGTCTGGCACTTCTGGGCAGCACTCTTAAACTTCCCTGCTAAGTGCCTCATAAAGGATTAAATCCTAAAGCGAGTTTGGTCTCTAGGCTCCCCCTGTAAGGCTCGTAATCCAAGAGAAGGAACTGCTTTTTGTCTTTCAATGGTTGGACTGCCTGGACGTGACTTTGTGGGTGCAGCCTCTTGCTGTCTGAGAGTACTTACCTTTCTGTTCCACCACTCTTTGGACCAAACCCAGGTGTAAGGTTAGCCAGAGAGATGAGATTTTTTTTTTTTTTTTTTTTTTTTTTTTTTTTTTTTGTGTTGTGCTTTCCTGCAGGGAATTGATGGTGTAGGACTACTACAGTAGTGGGATGTGCTGGGCTGCTGTGGCTTGCAGGATGTTGCACCTCTCAGTATTTCACCTCCCAAGCTGTGCGTGTGCTGGCGCCAACTCTGAGGTCTGCAAGAGCCTGCTGTGTCTTTTCAAGAGCTGAAAGTGAGGTTCCCTCGTTTCGGAGTTTATTTCCCTGGAAAACCAGTGTGAGTTGGCTGCTCCCCAGCACGCACCGAGGCAGAAGGAACTTCCTTGCACTTGCAGGAATCTCGCTTCATAACTCTGCTTATTATTTCATTCTTGGTGCTGGAAGTGCAGGGGTGTGTCAGTGAGGTGCTGTTTCCTCACCGGGAAGCTTTTTGCAGTGGGAGGAGAGGGGCAAGAGCTCTCGTTTTAAATTGCTTCTAATAGAGACCAAAGGAGTTGCCTGATGGGGTTGGTAAGTGCGAGAGGAAGAAAATCAAACAGGAAACCAAACAACAAAACAACAGCTAAGCTGCCCTGGAGAAATCACTGAGGGGAGTCCATCTGATGTCTTCTCTCTTAGTTACGCAGTTTTCAGCTGTGAGTGGCTGAGAGAGAGAAAATCCCTGAAATTTGTGAGCTCAGAATTCACTGAATTCTTCAAACTTCTTTTTTTAAACAGTGGTTGACAGCCCCCTTAATTTAGATAAGAGAGTTATAAACCTTTTCAGTAAGACTCAAGTGATGAATCTGGAAATTAGGGAAAGGAATTTAGTTCTCAGGTTTCAAAGCTGACACAGGTTTAAATGCATCCTAATGTTTTCTTTGGGTTCTATGTTTCAAGCCTTCAGGATTCAAAGGAATTTAAATTCTCATCTTTTTTTTCCCCAGTAACCATGAGGATTGTATTAAATAAGTGGAATCCAAACCATCCTACTCCAGTAAAGGAAAAATACTTTCATAGTGAAACTGTGATCTGGCATCACAAACTGTCGGGGAGATGTTCCAGCCCTGCTTTGTGTTGCCTGCCAGAAGTAGGAAGGACTGTGTGAAGGTTGGATGAGAGGGAGCGTGGGGGTCTGGTGTACCCTGCCTATCATCTGTCTCCTGTTAGGAATAGGGTAATTCTCTGCAAGTTGTTGACACTTGCAATAAAATTAAGAGTATAGACCGAGAGAAGGTTTTGGTTTGGGGTTTTGATTTGGTTTTCAGTTGGGGGGGAAGTGATGTGGATGGTGGCAAGGGAAGCCACCTGTTAAAAGCGATTGATTCTGCTTGACTGATGTGCTTAGCATGTCAGCTCAACTTTTTTCCCTTTCATTTCCTCCTCTTCCCTCTCTTGTCTCTCGGAGGCTCAATCAAAGCCATCAAATGCAGTGGTGTTCCTGCTGCAACTCCTTGTATCAGTATCCCCAGAGCAGCAGTAATGCCTGGGAGAAAGGCACAATGAAGGATGAGGAACAGTTACTTCATCCCTGCTTTTTCTGCAGAGAACTAATCTCCTTCCTCCTACCCATTCCTCTTCCTGGACACTGTGGATTACCTGCTTCTTTTTAGGCAGATGGGCAAAGGAAGCAGGATGGAGAAGGGAGTATTTATAGTTCACCTCCTGTTTATGTTCCCTTCCTAGCAGATGTGATGGAGCTTTGTACTAATGCTGGAAGAAGAGCAAATTCAGGCAGGAATGAGAACTGAGGCAAATGAAGATCATTTGCTGATGTGTAGGTCATACAAAGTGCTCTGGAGTATATGGCTTGTGGCCATCACTGCAAGGGCACAGCTCCCGGGTACAGAGGCTTCCCCCCCTGCGTTCCCTCTCCAGCCAAATCCCCGGGGCTTTGCATGGAGGCAGTGGGAGCAGTACCCTTGTGCGAGCAAGGGATGTTTTATCACATCCCAGACTCCCAAACAGCAGCCCAGTGTATGCCTTGAGGGAAGTACTACACGGTTGTGTTGGCTATGTGAATATATCCAGAGGCCGTAGCGAGAAGCTGGAAAAGTCCTTCCATACAGGGTTGCAAATCCCTGGTAAAGTTTGGCTCAATTTCAAAGGATGATTGAGATTTTTTTTTTTTTTTTTTTTTTTTTTTTTTTTTTTTTTTGTCTCAAAGAGATATTCTGGAAGTAGGCAGTGATGTCCAGATACCTCAGAAAGAAAAGAAAAGAAGGGGGTGAGAGATGCAGGCAGACATCTCCATGGGTCTGTTCTGATCCCTTTGGAGATGTCTGAGGAAGGCGGGGAGGGTGCTGAGGGGGAATTAGTGGGAATCAGCTGAAGTTGGCAGGGCGGTGCCTGGGCGCTGGCAGCAGCTGGCTCCCTCGTAAGGCGCCGCCATCTTGCCCTCGCCACGCCACTGCCCTCAGAGGCGCGTGAGGGGCTGCTGTGGGCTGGGAGGGTCCTGTGAGTGCCCAGAGCCCTGTGCTGGCTCGTTTCTGGAGGGTTTTCTTAGCAGACTGGTTTTGTGGTCACTGGATGGGTTGCCTGGGACTGGGAGGGGTGTCTGGTGCTGAGGCGTCTCTGAAGGCTGTGTGGGCTGCCTGGGGCTGAGGGGTATCTCTGATATCTGTGGGGCCTCTCAGGGGGCTGAGAGGTGTCTAGGGTTGAAGGGTCTCTGACCTCTGTGAGGTATTTGGGGCTGAGGGGTCTCTGTGTAGGGTACCCAGGGGATGAGGGGTCTCGGCATGTACTGTCTGGGTCTAAGGGGTCTCTGAGCAGAGGTTGATCCTGGATAAAGGGTTGGGTTAGGGGGGGAAGTGTTCATTTCAACCTGTGTCTTGATATTACCTGCTTTAATTGGCAGTAAGTCAACTTTCCCTTAGTCCACTCTGTTAAGCTAGTGGGGAGTGGTGACTGATCTCCCTGCCTTTATCCTTTTATCCTGTATCCTCCCATCCTGTTCCTGAGGAGTGAGGGAGCAGCTGGCTGGGCAGCTGGCCCCAGTCAATCTACCACAGCTAAAAGTACTTAAATCAAGTTAGAGCTTATGTGCTGGTGCAAAAACACTGGCTGTGTTGGGAAGTCACACATCACATCCCTTGGACAGCAGGTTTCTGGTCAGGGCATGGTTTTGCCTTGAGTCTCCTTTACTTTGCAAACAGCTGGTGTGAAGGGGAAGGAAAAAGGGAGGACAGAAGGGGACTTGGTAACTGAGGATCGAAGTGCTGTTTAGGAGAAACTAAATTATAACAGATTGAGTACAGGAGCAGAAGTGAGGGAAAGACGGATAAATGGAGCCCTTCAGCATGTTTGAGGTGGGTGGCTTGGGTTGCTGCGGCTGCTTGGGGAAGCTCGCAGCAATTTTTGTCACTGAGATTTCAGCCTGGAGGCTTTAGGATAACCACTTTTAGAGCCAGGGCAGACATTCAGTGTTTCATGTAGTGAAAGTCAGGATAGAGAGGAAAATAACTATTGCTTGTTGGAAAAGGTGAGCTGGTTTGTATCAGACTTAAGGCAGCCTTCTTTAAAGGAGGCCCTTCAGAATTTGTAAAATAGATGTTGCAGGGGACACTTACAAATGTCTCTTAAATGCTTCACTTGTAATGAGACATTTTTACGCAGAGAATGCTCTGTTTTTCACAAAAGCTTTGCAGTTCTTGCTGTGCTGGTACTCCAGGTAATGAGTTAGCAGCATGTTTTATTTGGGTTCTAGAGCAAGATGTTCACCTTTTTTCATGCTTGGGGTGTTGTGGTTTGGGTTTTTTTCCTGGACAACCTCTTTTCTAATTTTAATTAGGGTTTGGAGACTCAATCTCCTAAAGTCGTTAGCATTCCATCATTGATAATTACATACCTGGAGAACATGGGGGGTGCTCTCTCTTTTCCCATCAGAGAGCACTCACTGTTAGCTAAAAGGTTGATTTTTCCAGCAAGCCTTTGGTTAACTTTGTCCCTGATGTAGTACTGAGAAAGCCACATTAGGACTTACAGAAATGCTGTTACTTTTACCTTTGGGTTGTCTAATGTAGACCTGGACAAGGCTGGAGGAAGCATTAGTTTTAGATAGAGGACTGGGACTTTTTTCCTCTTGCTCCTTTAATCATTCTGGGAGTGCAGCTGCTGCATAACTCTGAGCCTCTTAACATGCATCTTACTGCAGATAAGGCAGGAAATGAATGGACATGGAAAGTGAATTCCTGCGTGTGTTCTTGTGAGACACAGAAAGTTATCCTAGTGCTTAAAGCTTCTCATTTCAGTGATCCTGCTTTGGTGCTTTTTACACTCCCAAGCATCGCTTATTTTGGGAGAGGTGGACAAGTCTGTCTCAACTGAAATTTGGATGCAGTTATTCCACACTTCCTTGCTGAAAGAGGAGTGAGCTGTTGCCTGAGGGACAGATCTGGTCAGTAAAGCTTGAAAGGAATTCCTCTCTCTGCCCTGCACTGCTCCGATCCCCAGCTTCAGCCTTCTGACATCTTTATGTAGGAAGCTGTTGAACTGCAGACATCGGATAATGGGTTCAAACATTTCTCTCTATCTCAATTTTAAAACAACAGTCTCCCTTCAGGAATAAAAATGAGGGATGACTCCTTAAACTCTTGCTAACCTTGGATGACATATCGTGACATTTCGGTCTCTGCTCAGTTTTGAGTTCATTTGTTCTTTTTTTTCCCTTCCTACCCAGTAGAGACTGTTTCTGTAGATAAGGAATTGTAGCAGCAGCACGTATCGCACGGCACCCTTCAGAGCTGCAGGAGGGACAGATCTGTGTGTTCTAACAGCATCTCTCCTGTCAAATGTACTGGCAGCACACTGCTGGGGAGGGGGGTGTTAATGAAGCAGGGGTTCAGCCCATATTGGGATGCAAGAATTATCCAAGGGGTGAAGTCTGGGGAGACCTCAGCTTTTTGATGAGTCACCTAACATGCCCTGTTTTTTTCAACCTGTTTTGCCTTATCCCTGTTCTTGTTGTATGAGTGCAGGAGGCTTCTGGAGTGAGCTTGTATCTGTCAGATACTCATAGCCTTAAGGTACAGTCTGTGCATGTGCTACCTAGTGATATCTTCCAGTTACATGGTTATTTTGCAGTGGGGTAGTGCTGGGTTTAGCAGGGTTTAGGATTTTCTGGGAGCTGTGTTTTTGGGCTGCTGTTCACAGCTGGTAGAAAGGCTGGAGTCCTGCTGTGCACTGTTTGAAAAATGGATGATTAATGTTGTGTAGGGGGGGGAGTGAAGCAGTAAAAACATATCAGTGCTAGCTGTACTGTGGGATCAAGTAAAACAGGTCTATAAGTAGTCTTCGGGGTAGTGCTCTCTGACTGAGACACTCCCTGTGTGAATTCTGCCTGCTTGTTATTGTATCTGATACTATTTTTAGAAGGATTAAAATTCCTCTCCTTAGGTAAAAATTGGTTCTGAAAATCGATTTGCATGTGGTACCACTTCTGATCCCTGAAGCTTCTGACTTTGTTAATAATACAATAGTAATGCCAAGACAACAGAGCTGGATTTGTACAGGATGTAGGGCTGTAGCTGTGTTTTTCTCAGATAGTTTTCAGTATAAAACCTGTTTTTCTTCAGGTGGGAGGGGTAGCACATGGTGTCAGAGAGTCAAGAAGATTTGCTTATTTCACTTGCAAAAAGGCAAATTTGCCCTTTGGTTCCCAACACACAGGCGGTTTTTACAACATTACTTTTGCTGAAACACGCAACTTCCTGCTGAAGTTACAGCTGTTTGGTGCCCACTTCTTTTCCTGCATGCTGACTGTCTGATTTGACCCTGGGAAGCTGAAAATGCACTTGAAAGGAGGCAAATTGAAAATGACTGATTTTCATTGTCAAAACTGATAGAAATGAAGTGTAAGTACACTACATACCACAGTGAATTTCTAGAGCTGTCAGTGCAGTGGCCATCAGGGCCAAAGGTTCCTACTTTCAAGAAAGATTAGTAGAAACTATCCTTCGTTCGGATATCAGGCTTTAAAGGACAAGTGAAGTAGCAATTAAAGCCATTTTAAGTAGGTTATCAAAGGTAACCTCATGAAATACAGAGATTTGGACCATTTGGCAGAGAAATAATCAACAACCTAGGTTTTGTTTGCAAGCTTCATTAGAAATTTACTTAAGTCCTCCCTGTGAGATACTTTTTCTTTGCTGATTGCTAAAATACAGCTGCTAAACCTATATTTCTATAAAGGTATCCCAGACCATAGGAATGTCCAAATTGGACAACAGCTCTTGAAAAATCTGAGGCTAGCCACTGAAATATAAACCACCAGAGAGAGGTGAGAGCTGGTGTGTTACGCTTTTTTCTGGTTTACAGTTGGGCTGGTTTTTGCCAGAGTTGTAATCTCAGTGTTGGGGAAGGATTAGTGTATAACCAGTGTAATATAATCAAAAGATAGACTTTTAAATCAGTCTGATTCTAGATTTTTCATGGGCAAATGGGTCTCTTGCTTAGTTTGCAGAACCTACAACCCATTCATGTGGTTTTTTCTTATTGGGCTGTTGTAGTTTCTTATTTTTATAGCTCAGTATTGCAATTCTTGTTTTTTATGTTGGAACAATTTGTTCTTCTATGCACAGGCAGTTTTACTACTTTGTGTCTCGGAATTTGGCTTCCTTCTGTAAGGACATGAGAAAAGTAATGTTGGCATGGAAAACAACCAAGGAGAATGAACCTGTTAATCCACAACTCTGTAAACATCCCTCTTGGTTATGCAAAAAATTTCTTTTTCTTACCCTTTAAAGACTCATGCTTTGATATGATTTCTACTGTGTCTGTGTAGTAAGCTAAACTGATGGACCACGTGGCTTTAAAAATACATGTTACATTAAGGAAAACAAATCACAGCTGTTCTCAGTTCTCAGCTACGTGTGTGGAGAGAGAGGTGTGTAGAGGTGAACTTGGCTGAGGGGGGAAACCCTGTGGCGCGACAGATGGGAAGGGAAGAGGCTGTTCCTGACAGGTGCTCCTGGTTTGCGGCTGTCCCTGCTGCGGATCGAGGAAGTGCCTAGCACGGGCACGGGGGAAGGGGCCGGCGGGAGGGACGGGATCAGGAGGTGGCCCTGGGGTGCGAGCCTGCCAGACTCTGAACATTTGCCCTTTTTGCCGTGCCTGTGTTTTCCAGGTGCATCAGCGGCTGTCTCCTTGGCAGAGCGTGAGAGTGGTGTATTGCAGTACCGTAGTGCCCTCTGATGGTGAGTAACACGTGCACCAGCTCCTGCCTCACTGGACTTAGCCCTAACTTACATTTCATTCCCTGCCCCCTTTTCTGGTTGAGGCTTTTTTGGCTGGGCAGCAATCCAGTTTGGAGCTTAAGGAAGTGACACAGAACAACGTCAAGAAGAATTAAGGCAATGGGCAACTTTTCTATGAACTGTCCTTACAAAACTGGACAGGCTTTGTAAAGAAAGATGGAATTGCATGCAACTGTCCAAATCTTTTTGCCAGACTTCTTTCTGATGTAGCTGTGAGCCTGTATGATCCTTACCCTTCAAGGTACTGTCCTTCTTGAAGGAAGCGCCAGAGGCTGGAGCCAGGCTCTGTTCAGTGGTGCCAACCTCTAGGACACAAAGGAAAGGGCAGAAACTGATGCACAGGAAATTTTCCCTGAACATGAGGAAGAACTTCTCCTGTGCACTGGAGCAGATGGCCCAGAGAGGCTGTGGAGTCTCCCTCACTGAGGACAGATACTCCAGAACTGTCTAGACACAATCTTGTGCCAGGTGCTCTGGGATGTCCCTGCTTGAGCAGGGAGGTGGCACCAGAGCACCCGCTGTGGTCCTTTCAGCCTGACCCAGTCTGTGGTCCTGTGACTCTGCCTGCCCCCTTAACCTCATTTATGTAACAAAAGTGCAGTTCATGTCAGCTACGTGCCAAAATGGTCAAAAGCATCATTTGCTGCAGTGAGTAAGTTGTGAAGCCAAGTGTCTCAAACAAAGACACCAAGGCAATGTTATTCCTTTATTAAATCTGGGGCAGCTCAAACATTAAGCTTTTTTGATAAGGTTGTCAGAGCATAAAGCAAAAGGATGCACTGGTGGAACTTTAAAAATCTTGGTGTGCCAGAATACAAAGAGGAAAGGAGCAGCTTTCAGCTCACTGCCTGCTTAACATCTGCATGCTGTGCACAAGGAGTGGATCACTTGTGCTAACAGACATGAGCACTGAGTGGATCCTTGGCTTGTTAATAAGATCTGAAAGCTAATAAATGAAGGGTTCCTGCTTCCCCTGCCAGGATAACAAGTGTGCAAAGACAAAGAGAACATGACTGCTCTGGAGAGCTTACATGAAAACCTGGGGACTTAAACAGGTACAACTGTAGAGGACGTGTAAGGTTGAGAAGATAGTGTCTGTGTGTGCCTGATTTGATTTTACCTCTCCTTGTGTTATGCTTGAATATTTCTCTCATTATTTCTTCCAATAACTTGAGTTTTACCAGTAGCCAGTGTTCAACACTGACTTCTTCGGCCACACTTTCTTCTTTTACTATACTTTGTTTTGACCTCATGTGTTGCTCAAGTTGATCTTAGGCAAAAATGGAAATCTTAAAAAAAAAAAAAAATATATATATATATATATATATATACCCATGACCTGTTGCTGGTGCACATATGATTGAGTCAGAACTTTGTGGTGCTTGGATGGAACTCATACCTCAAAGCAACCCCACGCTTTATATAGCATCTAAAGCTTTTCAAATCCTCTGTGGTCTTATTTAGCACCATTCCTGGCTCGGCTGTAGGTGTCTGTAAGTGTAAGTGAAGCACACTTGTATAAAATTACTTTCTTTTACTTGTTCCATGCAATTAAATCTTGGCTTAAAATTTAGCTAGGGCAGATTAGCTGAAACCTTAGCTCTGTAACTAGTTGAGGTGCCAAATGCTTTGTCCACTTAGTAACTTGTGAAGTAGATGCAGAAGACACACAGGGCTGTGGGAGAGAAAAATGAGGCAGCCATATCACAGAGGGGCTTATTAATAACTTTTGCTGGAGTTGTCTGCTGCTGTCTGTTAGGTTTGTGCTATTGTGTCCTTCAGACTCCTTTCTTTTATTTGCCTCTGAGCTCTTCCTTTTTCAATGCAGTGAAAATCTGACCAGTATTACTTGTGTGGGAGGTGATGGGAGGATCAACCTGGAGTTATGGACTTTCCCCACCAGTGAATTAAGCTAGGAAATTACTTTTACAAGGGGTTTGCAAGGAAAACATAAAGCAGCTGTGTTTCCAGACTTACTGACCCTGTCTTTTGAGGGGGAATAATTTGGCCTTTGATACTTCACCTAAGCTGGAAATCCTAGTGAAAGGCTTTGTTTGTGCTCCTAATGCTGATGACTCCTCAAGTGCAGCTGGTCCTGGTAGGCACTTCCTCCAGAGCTGGCAGTCCTGGAGCTCTGGCTGTGGTGTGGTACCAGTGGGGATACATGGAAAAAGTGTCAATGCAAACACTGTTATCTCTTCTGCTCTGCAAAGAAATGGCCTCACTGCCTGTATTATCTAGGTAGCATTTTAAATTTAAAGAAAACCTGATAGCTGTCATAATAGCTGCTGCTAAGGAGCTCTAAATTCTCACTGTCCAAATAAATTAGCATTTTGCTTTATTTTTTTCCGGTAAATATCTGATTGTTGTCTCTGAATTCTATGCTTCAAAATGCTAAAGCTACTAAAATCCTGTCAACTGTCTGAGTCTTGAGAGTAGGCATTGATAGGTTTTCAAACACTGGGGCCTCTTAGGATGCTTTAGTCGTTTAGGTGTCCATACTTGGTTGCTTCCATCTAGTCTTTAAGGACTTGAAGGTAGCAATCCCTTGCAAGAGGGAAAAAGCCTTTTTATGCTTGATTCATTTCATGAAGGTGTGTGATAGTTGAGAATGAGAAGAGAATTCTTCTGGCTTTGTACAAGTGCACTTGGTACATCCTTTTAATAGCCATGATCCTTTATTTTTGGAAAGGTGTGTTGCCCTAAGACTTCTCCTGCTAGTTCCCTTTGGTAGTTAAAATAATATTGTCTTCATTTTTACTTTTGTTGACTCTGACTTACTGGTTTTGATGTTAGCTGCTTAAAATGACTTAGCATGTCAATCCATGAGTTCAGTGAGTTTAAGGAGACAGGAGTTGACCTAAGCTGCAACAGGTGGGGATACTGAGGCAGATGAGTTGTGGGTGGGTGTGACTGCACCATCCTTGAGACACAGCAAATGCTCTGAGCAATAAAAAAACCCCGTATGTTCTTACATAAGAAAGATACCTATAAAAGCAAGTAATTTTTAGGTGTGCTGTTATACCTTAGCAGCTACCTCACTTGAGGACAATTACAATGGTAAATTCAGTAAAGGGCTTAGGGAATATGAACTTATAACTTCTCTTTTCTGTGTATGGATGTCATGAAGCACAAGGAGCAGGTTGTGGCAGTAAAATAATAACCAGCTTACAGTTCATACAGGTCACTACCATGGATTTTAAAATGAATTACTGAAATCCTTAAGAATGCTTTCAGAAAAACTTCTGGCAGCTCCAAAGAAATTGAAAATCTTGTTTTATCTACACCTAAGTAGCGATGCCTGTCTGGAGAAGTACAAAGCATATTGATCCCATGAATTTTAGATGAAATGGCCTTGAGGCCTAAACTTGGAGTGCCGCTTTCCTACAGCCTCATGCTCCTGACTGCTTTCTTTAAATGTCTTGCCTCAGGACAAGGAGGAGGAAACCAGAACTAAACAAGGATAAAAATATTTGAAGTTGGTCCTTCCTTGATGTTTCCTAGTATACACAATCTGCCTTTTTCTCCTGAGCTATAAATCCTCATAAACAGCAGTGTTTTTGTCTTCCATAGTCCAAAATGCTTTTATTCTCAAAACCTAACCCAAACATACTGTGCTGCCATGTTATGGCTTTTAGATATCATGTTGCCTTTAGAATAAAGGTGACTGAGTTTAGTGTCAGTAACTTAAAAACTACAGAAAATGACTGCCATGTTACTGGAGTGGCAAGCTTGGCTATACCTCCATTTTTCTTTGGCCATGTCTCTTAGTAACATCAAAAGTTTAGTCCATTCAGATGACAATCAGGTTTGCCTCTTTCTCCATGGGACAAATGGAGAAGATCTGTTATCTTTTAATGATAAGCTTGTATTTTTGTTGTCTCTGTAGAAGTGACGGTGGTTTACCAAAACGGGTTGCCTGTGATTTCTGTGAGTCTTCCATCGCGGCGTGAGCGCTGCCAGTTCACCCTGAAACCCATCTCAGACTCTGTCGGGGTGTTCTTGCAACAGCTGCAAGCAGAGGACAGAGGAATTGATCGGGTTGCAATCTACTCAGCAGGTACTCTTGTTTACAAACTAATTGATTTACTTGCTTGCCTGCTGTTTTCACCCGGCCTTTTGCTTTTGAAGTAAAAGTTTGCTGTGATGTGAGTTCTTCAACCTTCCTGAAAAAGCAGAAGGTAGAAATGTCATTCCTAGAGTAAGAATATTGTGTAGTCAGAGCTGCTAAGGAAATCAGTCCTAATGGAGATGTTTTCTGGTGAGTGCCCTACTATTTAGTAGGAAAGATGCAAGCTATGCAACTGACGTTGATGTTCAAATCAGTTTGTAAGGAATTGGGTGGAGAAGGTGGTACAAGTGAAACAGTATCCTGCTTTAGCAATGGAAACTCAGTCATGTTTCCACCTTTCCTTGTCTTGGCAAAAAGTATCATCTTTTGGAAAGAATGGAAGCCCAACAGCTGGATTTGGGATGGTGTTACAACTTAGCCGTGGCATGTTCAAGTCCTTTGTTGCTCCTGCTTAATGCATCATCTGTGTTTTCCTTACAGATGGCACACGTGTGGCCTCCTCCACAGGCATTGACCTGCTTCTGCTGGATGACTTCAAACTGATCATTAATGATGTCACGTACCATGTCAGACCACCAAAGAGAGGTAAACCAGCCTGGTTCTGCTCAGCACTGGGAGTACATTTCAGTATTCAGCTCCCTGCTTCGTTGCAACATGCTTTATTAACTTGTTCAGGAGCATGAAGTGTTGTTTCTAAAGGGCAACCTTGTGGTTTCTAATCCTGCCCTTGGAGCCCAATTTAGAGATATCCAAGTAATCAGAATAATTACTAATGAAAAGCAGATATTTCATTCTGTTCAAAGCTAGTGCCCCCCCAGCCTCCAAGAGGAATAAACAAAGAAATATAATTCCTTTTAAATTCTAAGTTTTTCAAAAATTTTTTTTAATTACTGAAAAGTAATTTAATTTAACTCGTTCTGAGGGAATACAATACAAGATGGGAATTAGATTGAAACTTAGATTGTCTGGTTTGGAAGACTAAATTGTTGCTTCCCCTGACAGCTAACATTGTTTCCATTTAAGTGTGGTACTTCGACTATTGCAGATAAACCTCAAAACCTTGTTAGCTACCGAACAGTGAAATAAAGGAGACTGTGCCCTTAGAAGGTTGTGTCATGAAGAATCAGCTAGGAAGGGAAGGGAAACCAACCTATTTTGAGTCAACAAGAAAATCCATTTCAATAATATTCTTTGGATGTGTGTGAATTTCAAGATGTGAAAACCTGCAAGAAGATTTTGAGACACTTCAGTGTTACTGGTGGAGGCAGGAACTCGGTGTTTTTTTCGGCCCTCTACTCTTTCTTCTGGGCAGCTTCATAGCCTTCATAAAACACCAGGTTCTTGCATGCCTGTAGTTTTGTCTGAGGATTTAAATAAAAGGGATGGCTTGGGAAATGCTGTTCTGCTTGGTTCACAGATGGGGATTTTTATCTTCTTTATTGTTCTGTTTTTCTGGAATTGGGAGTGCAGTACTCGGTGAGATGCTCTTTCTTGCCTAAATGTGGGGTAGACTGACCTCTGCTAGAGATGATTTTTTCCCATCTCATTAAAAGCACCTTAACAGAAAGCTCTCCATTAAGATTGGATATCTAAACCACTGGGTATCATACACACAAAGAAGTTACTCTGCTCTGTCACCCATTGTGTACTGCTAAGTGAGCTCTGGGATCACCAAGGTTACAGGAAATTGTCTCCTAGGATGCACTTGCCAAGGAGATTTCTGTAGTTCGTGCTAAAATGAATGTGCCTGCAAATAGGCACTGAGGTTAGTTCTGTCAAACTTTTCGGCTGTTGCTTTTCCATTTTTACAAGATCACCTTGTATATTTGAAAATGTAAACACCAGAATACTGTAATTTTAAATAAGTACTTCTTGATGGTCACCTCAGTAGGAGCATTTGGATTTTTCTTCCTAGGGGAACAGGAGCCCTTTAACTAGAAGGAAATTGTGTATTTCGTGTGTCTTGGCACAGGCAACTGAGGCACTTTTTTTCCTTGAGCTGCTGGTGTTAAAACTTAAGCTGTCCATAGCTTTTTGAGTTGGTAAAATCATATTTTAATAACTTTAAGTACAAGCCCAAGGATGCTACAAAAATTAATTTATTTGGTTAATGTCAAAACCTTTTGCTTTAATTTCAAACTTGTTTTTTTCCCTGTGTAGTGTAACACAATACAAGTAGTCACAACTCCTTTATGAACTGGTATTCTCTAGGAATCCTTTTTGGTGTTTGAATGGAAAGATAAAGGTGTTTTTGAGTCATGGCCCTGTTCTTGTTTCTAAATACCAGAAGGGAGAAGTTCACTCCTTTGTAGGCAGCACAGCCAGGGGGGTGTTACCCACAGAGTATTGGGAAATGATTCTTGGCACTGGCACTCAAAATGCTGCTGATGAGACTGTTGTGGGGTCCCTAACCCATGATGCTCAGTTGCCACCGCCAATAATTCTGGTTGTTGGTGGTCTGTAGTCTGAATTCTGCCTGTGTCTTGACAGCTGGTGTGATGGATCATAGCTAGTTAGTTCATTTCTCTTATATATAAATATGATTCAGAAGCAGCTGTTGATATCTGGCCAGCTTTATAGGACATCTCTCTTTTCCTTGTTCTTACCAAATTTCAGGAATATCCAGTAATAAAGCCTGGTTTTCTTTTAAGGGACTTGTATTGTCTTAGAGTTTTGGAGCTCTTCCAAAGAATTCTTTGTTGAAAAGATAGTTCTGTTTGTTTCCGGTGCAGACTAATAGCGGTTTTCCAAGGGCTCTGTGGGTACAGGTGTATAAAGCAGCCTCTGTTTTTTCCTAGAGCTGTTAAGCCATGAAAATGCCACGACGCTGAATGATGTGAAGACATTGGTTCAGCAGTTGTACACAGCCTTGAGCATCGAGGAGCACCAGCTGAACAAGGAGAAGGAGCTGATAGGGAGATTAGAGGAACTGAAGGAGCAACTAGCACCTCTAGAAAAAGTAAGGAGTTTCTCAGTGTGTCGTATTTATCCTCCAAATGCAGCCTGAATGTATTTCCAAGTTTTAATTGGGTCCCTGGCATGCTTCAAATAGTTTTAAGATCACTGAACCAAGTGTTTACCAAACCATGTTTGCTTCTGGTTTCAGTGGAAATATTTTGTTTCCTTGCTTTAAGTAATCGGAAGTGAGCTTGCTAGTAAATAAAGTCTGGTGCTAGTGCAACAGAACATCTCTGAACACAGAGAAATAAATAATTTCCTGAGGCGTTCAGAGCATGCTTGGAGTAAATATAGTGACAAGATACTGATGGAAAAGAGGTTTAGGTTTGTTTGTATAATCATCATGCATAATCAAATCATGTTTCAATCCACTTAACGTTACTATTAATATAAGGGACTATTTTTACAACATTATTATCTCTTAACAATATTAACATAATGACTTCTGGGACTGCAAGGTGTTGTGTGTTTCTGCCTTCTGCAGGTAAGGATGGAACTCAGCAGGAAAGCAGAGAAGAGGACAACCTTCGTGTTGTGGGGAGGCCTGGCCTACATGGCCACTCAGTTTGGGATTCTGGCCCGCCTCACCTGGTGGGAATATTCTTGGGACATTATGGAACCAGTCACCTATTTCATCACCTATGGTAGTGCCATGGCAATGTATGCTTATTTCGTAATGACCCGCCAGGTAGGACTTGTTGTGCTGATATTGACACTTCACTAGAAGACTTTCTCTGGGCTCTGCTCCCTAGAAAAATAGCCAAGTTGTGCCTGTTAGAAGCTGCTTTGCCCCTTCCTTATCCTGTTGGAACCCAGATGCCACTTGATTAATTTGTGCTGGCCAGGGAGGTGGTATGTGGCTGTGGGGTATTCTGGTGGTGGTCCTGGCTGGTTGTCTTACCAGAAATGCTTTTCTGTGTTTGGTGACTGACTGCTGTAGCCAAACAGATTCATCTGCTGGCAGATATGGTCAGTACAGACAGGTATGGCTGCGTGAGGTACCTTCTGAGCTTCAAGGAAACCCATCCCTCTCACATGCCCGTGTTGGCCTTTTTAAAGACACCAAAGATCAGGCATCTTGTTGGAAATGCTTTTGTTTAGGCCTTTCACAGATCTGGCCTCCTGTCCAGATGAAGAATCTGTCTCTGGATCCTTGTAATTGTGAGAGATTCTCTACAGATTTTCTAGTGCAGGGTTTGTCTCACCACTTCCTAACCCCACCTAAATAAAGAGGAAGGGAGGGCTCAAAGTGTCCCTACTGTCACAAGGCCATCAGAACAGATGCTGCAGGTGTTCCAGCATGGTGTCCCAGGGGTCTGTCAGCTGCATCATTTCAGGGGCGGTGTTTATAGCTTTTTTCCCTCCTTTTCTCCCCACAAACTTGTCAGTACAGAATACGTTAATTCTTGTTCTCTCTGCATGGAAGGATTCACACCCTGGGGACAGGAGTAAGGTGATAGTAACTCACTGCTGGAGTGTAACAAATGGGTAGAGAAGCAAATGTCTGACTTGCTGGGTCTGGCTGGGATGGAGTTAATGTTCTTCAGAGAAGCTGGTGTGGTGCGGTGTTTGGCATTTGTAACCAAGACAGCCTTGATAACATATGAGTGCTTTTGCTGTTGCTGAGCAGTGCTGGTACAGCATCAAGGCCTTCTTTGGATTTTGTTCTTCCCTGGTTTGCCCCCTCCTAACCCCCCACTTCCCACCTCTGGCAATAGGATGGGGGTGGGTGAGGTGTTGTGAGGGAACACATCTGGGACACCTGCCCTGAACTGACCAAACTGATATTCCATACCATATAATGTCACCTTCTGTAATAAGTTGGGAGGGAGTTTCTCCAAAGCAGCTGTTCCTCAGAGTCTGGCTGAGCATTGGTCTGCTGGCAGGAGGTGGTGAGTGGTTGCTTTTGCATCACTCTTACGTTGTTGTGGGGCTTTTTTCCTCAGTTATTAAACTGTCTTTATAGTATTGTTTTTCTTGTTGTTTTCCTACCTTTGGATTCTCTTCTCTCTCCCATCCAGCTGTGGGGCAGTGAGTGACTGGGTGGGGGTTTAGCTGCTGGCAGGGATCACCCACCACTGTGCAAGCTTGGACCAGGCTTGTGCCTTCTGTCAGAAACTGATCATTCTCCCAAACGCACCTGAGACGTACTGTGCTGTGGCATCTTGTGTTGCCTCCCTGCTGTAGCTTTATTCCTATTTTCTCTCCTTTTTCTCTCCTCAGGAATATGTTTATCCAGATGCTAGAGACAGACAATACTTACTATTTTTCCATAAAGGAGCCAAAAAGACACGATTTGATCTAGAGAAATACAATCAACTCAAGGATGCAATTGCTCAGGTAACAAGAATTTTTCCAGAAACAACATAAAGAAATTACTGCTTGCTAGCTCTTCAATACTATTAATAGACACACCTCAAGCAAGAATGAATGTATTTTAAGTTTTCAGCCCATTTTCTTGTCACAGCCCCACTGCAGTCACTGATTTGGCTTTGATACTCCCAGGAACAGAATAGAACTGCTGGATGCATAAATCAACGTGAAACCTGTATCAGTCTTTAAGGGCCTTTCAGACACTGCTAGCAAGTCTTGAGTTGCTTCAGACGCTTTATGCCTCAGAGGAGTCTAATTCAAGATTTCTTTTTTCCTCAGCTCCTACACACCAGATGGATTTAGTGAGAAAAAAAGACTTGCATCCATTCAGTTCAGGACTTCCTGACACAGCACTTCAGTGCAGTCCTGGAAAATAATGTTCAGAAAATGTGGCTGTATTGTTAAAGTCAGTGGGGGCAGATTTCTCAGACTCTGGAGACAGATGCTTTTGACAGATTATCCACATTGTGGGATCTGTTCAGCAAAGGACTTGGATAGAGATACTTCCTTGTGTTTCTCAGAGCCTTATTGCAGAAGGATGGTGTGAGCAGAAAAAGCGGAGTTACCACGTTGTTTTTTGCTGCTCTCTATCATCCTTTATTCCCAGGCTCTAGAAATGACAGTGTAAGATATCCAGACGAGTTCCACCCCTGCCTTGGAGAAGGAACTGCATAAGGAAGGAGCCATAAACCATTCTGTGGTTTCTTATGCCATGCTGAATACAGATGCCATTGGATGGCCCTATTTTCCTGAAGCTTTTCTTCTAGAATCAACCATCCCTAATAATCTAGTTGGGATATTGCTTTGTGTTGGCTTTTTGTTGGCTTTTTTTTTTTTTTTTTTTTTTTTTTTTTTAAATATTCCAGTGAGTTTACAGGGATCCAAATCTTCCCTACCAAATTCCTTTAAGTGGCTGCATGCAGGCAAGTTCAGAGAAATACAGCTGAGAATGGTTTTCCCAAGTATGAGCCTGCAACTTTGTTTTACTCTTTGGAAAATTTCCTGCAGGACAGGGAGAAAACAAGGAAATGTGGGAAAGTTTTCCTTTCTCTAAAGGGAAATGGTATTGGGGGAAGTTGTTTTGGCTTGTGCTTTATAATGTGCCTTTTACTTTTAGGCAGAATTGGACCTTAAGAGGCTTCGAGACCCACTGCAAGTTCATCTGCCCATCCAGCAAATTTCTGAAAAGGACTGATCAGCAAAGAAGCTCTGAACCCCAGCAAAAAACCTGTTCATAGCTCTTGCCTTTTTTAATTAAAGCATTGCAGGTGGAAGCTGGGACATGGTGTGGGGGGTGGAGGGTTTTTACCTTTAATCAAGACAAAGGACTGTGAAGGGGGAAATCTCTCAAATCTGAAGATGGGACATTGTGGAATGTTAGTTCTGAAAAGGGCTTGGCAAATAGTCACATTTTAAAAATTTTCAGAATGGTGATTGTGTACAAATACAGGATTGGGGGGGGTTCATGAAAAGAATGTAATGCTGGGGTGTAGGGGTGTCTTCTTCCAGCTTTGCAGGGTCTGCCTCTTGAAAAGACACCAGCAGCCTGCTTAGCTTTTTAAATTTTCCTTTACCTGATTCTGATCTCTCTCTCTCTCTCAAAAAACGACAAAAGAAGAAAAAAAAAAAAAAGAACAAAGAATCCAAGCCACCTGGAGCTCTGGCTGGTGATCAGAACTTGCACTCCACCACCATTAACACGCACACTTCTGGTCAGACCCTGGTCTCTTTTATAAAGTTACTACAAGACTGCTTTCTACTGGAAAACCGTGAGCTTCCCCTTCCCAGCCCATCCCCTGTGCTCCACTGACTTCCTCCTTTGCTTATTTGTAGCACAGATTGGTTGTAGCCAAGTGAGAGAAGGAATGAGTTTTCTTCTGGACATTTGATAATCAATATTTTGGATTATTCCATAATAACTATATAAACTTTGTGTCCCAATGCCCTTGAGCTCCTTCTAGAAATCCATGGCAGCATTGCATGAGCGGTTTTTTATATTCAGTCTTAAGGGAGGGAGGTTCCCCTCTTCCTACCCCAAATCTGATAGCCACCTGGACTATGGAATTATGAAGGCTTAAAGGATTACAGAACTGTTGCTGGAATCATGACTCCTGCTTTTAAGTGAACAGTTTTGGAACATGGGATAATGAAAATTGGTATTCGACTGTTTGTGTAATGGGATAGAAGGTTTCACATATTGTCAAGGCATTTCCCTTGCCCAGAGGCTTTTTGGGAGCCTGGGGATCTTACAGTGCAAGACACAGAACTGCTTTGGTTCTGTAGCACTGTCCCCTGCTTAAGTAGCTTTAAGTGAACTTGGTGTCCACAGGTCAGAATTTCTTAGGGAGTGGCTAATGAAATCTCTTGTTCTTAGCTAAAAAGAAATAAAGGAAGGAAGGTCAACCCATTACCCTCTCTCCTAGGCAAGGCTGGCTGCTTTCTAAGCAGATAAAACATCTCTTCACTCAAAGCAGGTCAGTCTGGTTCAGCACCCTGCTGATAAATGCTGTGGAGACAAGATGAAGGTGGGAGAAGGACACTAAGCTTTACATGCCGAAAGGCTGGCTGCTTTTTTTTGATGGTTCACTACTACTCCTCACTGTGTCATGGAAAAAGAGGCTTCTGGTTTTTTTGGGGAACCATGTTTTAAAAATATAGGAAAGAAAATAATTCAGTATTAACTAGATGCCAGGTGCCTTGCAGATGTGGAAACACAGCTGAGATTGCTGCCTCTTCTCACTCAGTGGCATGTTGGACCGAATGGGTGCATGTTTCTAGTTTTATTTTTTCCCTTCCCCTTTTCCTCTGTCTTTCCATTTAATTACATCGTGTGATTATTTTTTATCTGTTTTATCCTGTTTGTGTGATGCGTTTTAAAGGGAAAAAAAATGAACACAATCCTGTAGCTGAATCCTTGGTGTGTGTTTGGGATGAGGGAGGGAGCATGGAGAAAAGTCCTTCTTTAAAAAAAAAAGAACAAAAAAAAACCTGAACATGTGTAAAATCCTGTATCATTTATGAAATATGTATAAAAGAGCAATGTACTTCTGGAACAATAAATAACTATTCAATTTTTGAATCAGTGCTCTTGAATAGTGTTGTTTTCCCTAGGTGAGAAAAGAATATTCCCTGTGTGGCATCTCTCTCCTGAGTTTCCTCCATTTCTTTTTGTTTAGGTTGTGTCTTCTTGACTGACCTTACCTCCCTGAGGCCGTGGTGATGCAGATGATAATAGCTTTCCTGAAGAAGCCTGGATGGAGATCTGGCTGCTAGGCCTGGCTGCCTAACACAGGGATCTTGGGAGCGGGTGAGGTAGAGGTAGAGAACTTGGTCTAGCAAAGATCTTCCTTTGGCCAGCATAGTAACAGGACAAGGATACATACGGGCGGGTAACGCCCAGCAACCTAAAAGTGGTACCTGTGGTGTCAGTGTGTTTCTGTACTGCATTCAAGTGCTGTTCTGGAGAAAAACTGGAGTTTCAGGCTTCAGTTCCTTTCTCTCTGGGCCGTTGAATGGTTTGATTTGTCGTGGTGACATATGATTTGTTCATTAACTTTGGGAATCAGCAGAGCGTGCTTTGTCCTACCAAGATGGGTTATCAGGATGAGGTGTTTGGTGCAGGTTTCTACCATGCCCATAGACTGCTTAAAAAAAATTTTCATCCATGATTAGCTAGTTTCTGAAACAGCCAACTCTTGTGTTTTTCAAAGCTGGAGGGGAAGGGCTGGAAGCTGTTTGTTGTCACCTCCCTTTAGTCACTGCTGACAGACTTTCCTCCAAGCAGCTTTTAGTCTGCTGCTGGCCCCACATGAGCTGCTGCCACCCTTAGGCAAATTGTTTGGCTCAGTTGCATGAGAATTCGTCCATTTTGGTATCCAGGAGACTTCATGACATCGTAGCACCGTAATCTCTATTTTAAAAGCAAGAAGATGCTGTTACAAAACTGTTCCTGCACATGCTTTAATGTTGTTCCAGAGAAGATGTGGGTAACAAAAGTAAAAAGTGTCTATGCTTGTGCCCTGAAATCCACAAGCCTCCCACTCAGGTCTCAGTGCCTTGGAATGCTAACACTGAAGGGAAGGGTGGGGTTTGTTTGCTCTCCTGATCCACACCGTTGTATCTCAACATCAACACACTCTCCTGCAACAGCTACTTCCCTTTTGGGAGCCAGGCAGGTAATAGGGTCCTGTCGTCCTGGCAGCACTTGAAGAGCTGGCAGTGCTGCCTAAATCTTAATGTGGCACTGCACTCTTCAGCCCCGGTGAGGGATGAGCAGCAGGGTGCATTGCACTGCTTGGGTGCTGCTTTTTCTACCAATTTTGTTATTCTTTTGTTTAATCTCTTCTGTGAGGGAGCTTTTAAATAAATGTATGACCAGTTTAAAGTTTCCTGGAGAACTGCATTGTTCCCTTTGCCACACCCCTGAGGCTCTACTTTGCAGGCTCCTGCAGGGAATGTGTTCATGGCTCCTCTTTCCTGAAGAGCAAAGAAGAAACCAGCCCTCTCTCGTTCCCCCTGTAACCCTTCCTGCCTGGCAGGCAGCAGTGATGATCACCTTGCTGCAAGTTCTTACGCTTCCATATTGGCTTTAAGAGGGTTTGCATGACGCTCTGGAGCTGCTGTTGGCTGTCAGACCATGGCACTGAGCCAGCCATGTGAAGCTGGCCAAGCTGCCCTGTCTGAGCCAGTGGACCAATTTCTCTGATATCTCCTGGGTTTTTTTGTGTGTGTGGAGTTATAAATGCAAGCTTCTTTCCTCTGTGTCCCATTGTATGGCTTCATTTTCACGCAGGAAGGAGATTTTTATATCTTAAGTAGTATTCTACCTTATCCCGAGAGATTCTAATTATTCCTTTTAAAAAAATCCGTCAGGCTTATTTTCTATACTGACATTAAAGGGGTGAAAAGTAAAATGCAGTAGTGAAATTTAGACTTGCAGTGCACCTAAGCCCTGAAGTAGGGGGAGCAGCTGCTCTTAGTCTGTGCTGCTGTGGCTCTGAGGGCTTTTAAAAAATGAGTTCTACTCCTCTTTCTGCCTCTGACAAGTTTTGCAGTTACTGGTGTGCTGTCTGTGCTCTAATTCCTCCATCTGAAGAAAATGGAGGAGTGTGGAAAATACGCTGGGTTCTGTAGGACCTGTGGAAAAACACTCTCAAAACATCAAATTCTGTGTCCCAGTGCTCCACTGAGGCAAAGGAAATAACTGCTACTCTTAACTAGGAGTGATGTACTTGCCTGGTTTTAATGACTTCTTGATACTTTACTTGTGTTGAGCTTGCTCATACTTCACTCAGCTTGTGCTCCCTCCCTGCTCTCCGCAGCCCTTCCCACTGGCACTGAGTCCTGGAACAAGCTGTTTACAGCACCAAAGGCTATCTCAAAGACCTTGACTTCAGTGCAATCCATCTCAGCTGCCTGTCAGGGCTTATTGTGAATGTACATCCTCCAATCAATCCTGGACGGGGAGCCTGTCCTGTGTGCAGGGTTCTCCTCCCTCTCTGTGGCAGGAAGTGCTGATTAGCTCTTCCTCCTTCTAGGCAGGCTGCAGGCTTCTGCACCCACAGTTGTGCTTCACACACCTCCCAGGCACTGGTGTGTCCTGAGAGGTGGCTCTGACAAAGCCAAGATCGCTTCAGCAAACACCAAAGCGTTTTTATTCATCAGTCCACTACAAACTGCACGAGGCTTTCCAGTCCAGCCAGTGCTTTGGAGAATTTGAGTTCCTTGTGTGAGCATGGTAAAGCCCTGCGGAGATCTCTGGGAGGGACAAGAAGGGTGGTTGCCACCTGCAAAACCAGCATTCTTTCTTGTGTTAAGAACAGATATACACTGGCTTTGTAGCAGGTTTAGAAAATTCCTCTTGAGTACCAAACTAAAGTCCCTGCCCTCTATTTTAATTTTGCCTTTCCTCTTCATGTCTTTTAAACTGGTGACTTCTTTTAAGAGGTAGTAACTTGAGCCTGATTCTTTTTGGGGTGTTGGGTTCATCAAGCTCTGGGGTGCAATTGTGGAGGCCAGGAACAACATATTTGCTGGAGAGTGCAAGTCTTACAAAATGCCCTAATGGAATTGTGTGTCTACTAGAGCATCTCCTTGCAGGGAAGTCTTCTGTTTGGGTTTTTTCCCTCCCTTTGTCCCCCAGACTAACTTTACAGCTCCTGGAGCTGTGAATATCACCCACATTAACTTGCCTCTGGTCGTTCTTCTCAGAAACATTTAGAGGCAGCACACTGTCCTAGTCATCTCTGGGAATGCTGGGGCATCTCATGCTTTAATCCATTTTTGAGAACTTGATAGGGCCTGTAGGTGACACCTTTGAGGCTCCAATTTGTGATGCTGCAGTTCATTCCTCTGTGTTAATTGTCAGCTGTCAGTCACTTACGTGTACCTGTCAAAACATTGTTACAGCAGGCTCACGTAGCAGCTACAAAACAAAAGCAGCTGGGGATCAGATGGTTCATGTACACACCTGTGACACAGAGCATTCCATTCAGGCTTGTCAGTTTTATTTAGCTGGGATCATAAGTGTGAATCAGCCTCTCAATGAAAGTGGCAAAATAGAAATTCTGGTGGCTTGCTGTACTATTCTGTGTTCAATTTTAGTTTCTCTTCTGGGAATTCACATAATCACCTCTGGAGGGTTATCTGCCTTGATAGCTTTGTGTAGTGGATCCGTTCTCCTTTCCTGTTGTTGGAAAAACCTTTCTGGTACTGCACAGCTGTCAGCACAATAGAACTGCAAGAATTTTTTATTTTTTTTTTTTTTTCCTTATGGGAGTAATAACAGTAATTTATTTGGAGGTTTTTTGTTGTTCCCTAGAGTTGTTCACCACTGAAAAAAGACTTCTGTGCTGGGGTGGAGCAGAGCAGCATATTGCACTTTGCTCCCAGGGACACACCCCAGCAGAGAGAGGCCATTGAGAATTTTCTGTAATGTGCAATCCCTACAAGACAAGCACCCAACTCCCTGTCTTGTGCAAATTCAACATTGTAAATAATGGAGCTACTTTTTTCCTGCTGGGATTTGAAGCTTAGTGTAGTTTCTTAGGCTAGCCTGCTGCAAAAATGCAAGATACCAAGGGAATGGGAAAATGCCCATACTTGCCTGATGGTGTGTGATTATTGTAGGCTTAGCTACACTCATTGCTGATGGAGAGCTCTTACAGTAAGAGTTGGTGGGGTGAGAGGGAAGAACCCTTTCTGGGTTTGCTGTAGTAGAGAACAGATTTCGGTGTACCACATCTAGAGCTTGTGGTTGTCACTTGCAACTCAGTCCAGTTTGGTTTGAACCAGTCAGGAGAGGTTCTCAACTACTTGGTTTTGCATCAAAATTAATTCTGTAATGCTGGACCTGGTTTGTTTTTTAAAGACAAGAGTTTGTATGACTGCTGCAGAAAAGTGTCTTTACTTGCCTTGTTTGATAATGTCGCTGCAGTGGTCAGGTTGTGTGACCAGGAGTGGCAAGGGTCCCTGCGTAGCCTAGGAAGAGCTTGTTTCCCTGTGGGACACCAGTCTTTCAGTTTGACTGATGTTCCCATTGTAGCTCTGCTCCAAGCACTCCTCTGCAATCTGTGCTCGGAAGGATCAGTCCTGCTCCTTTGACCACTCTTTCCTGCAGTTAAGGCTCCTTAGCCGCTGTTTTCTGCCTGGAGGGAGCCATGGAGTATGGCTTGTGGAAGGAGCAGAGATAACAAGCACCCATCTGTTCTTCTTTTCCATCCCTTTGGGATGTCCGGGTGTCCCTGGTTAGAATTCTTCTCTGGATAAGATAGTGGAGGTGTCACTGTGGGGCAGGTGCCAGAAAACAATAGCAGGTCAAGTCCAAAAAACAAGATTGATCAGTGAGTACGTCCCTGCTGTCAGTAAGGGGCAGAGCTGCTCTGGGAAGGTCAAGGCTGGAGCTGTACCCCACATCCCTTTGGCCTCTTCCTCTGATAAACTTCCAGGGGAGCAATCACACTTGCTCCTCTGGAAGCCTGGAGTCAGAAGCTCCACTGAGAGGAAGGCTGCGGGAGCCACAGCCTGCACCAGAGCTTTCAAGCCTCTGTCCCTGAGTGGTGGCTCTTCCTTGGCTGAGTGGGATGTTCCAGTACTTGTTTTTCTGTATCTACTTTGTCATCCAGCTCCAGCCAGTGTCTTCAATGGGTGAGTAAAGAGGCATTGCCTTATTTCTGTTTGCTATCTCTAAGGTTCATGCTGAGCCTTGGTATTCTTAAGTGGAAGACTGGAAGGTGGGAGAAATACCCCATCTCTTTGAAGGTGATGTGAAATTCCTTCCGGTTGGAAAGATCCTTCTGTTAGAGAGTGTGAAGTCTCCCATATTGGGAGAATCTCTATTGCCAAGGCACTGTGGGATTCTCCTCTCTTTGGAGGGCAGACTCTATGAGTAGAATTATGCTACCTTTTCACCTGCTTCCTTGACAAATCTGAACTGAATCTAGTGCCATAATGCAGTGCTGCTCCCTTCGTTGCTTAGCTGTGCTGGAGCAGAGACCTCCAATTACACAGGATTAATGGCTGCAGAATGGGGTGCTCACCAATGCTTGCTGGAGCCTGATTTGTCACCCAGTGTATCTGCTACCATGTCAGCCAGAGAACTAATGGTACCATCAAACTTATAAATGGAAAAGCTTTGCTTCATAGCTAATGCTTGTCAGCCTGAATTGCTCAGGCCACGCAAGAAGTATTGGGGAGGAAAAAAAACTGAGCCAAGAAAAATGAAAAATAGGGAGCTGGAGACAGTTATTCATCTCGTGCAAACCCCCAAGCTTGTTGTTTGGGGAGAGGAGGTGAGAGGCTGATCAGTTGCTTCTCTGTTTTTGTGGAATTTTTTTTCTTAAAAACTCAATTTAATTAAAATGAAAAAACCGTGCTGCCAAAGACTGCTTGGTGTCTGCAGGGAGGCTGGTATGGGGCAGCACTGGCAGTCCAAAGGTGGCTGTGAGGATCTGCAGTGTTCCAAAGAGCACTGTCTGCTTTTTCTGCTTGTTTGCCTCCCCCTCACTCCTGCCAGAAGCTCTCAGGGGAATGTAAGATGTGAGGGAATGCTACCTCAACTCCCCTGACGTGCCTTCTTCCAGCTCCCTCTGAGCTGCTGCATGTTCATCTCACTAAATTTTGTCTTTAAACTATCTCCTGGATGTTTAGGAGACAGCGTCATCTCCCTAGATGAGCATTCCCAGAGTCTGTCTACAAGGGATATTTCATAATTACATGAAAGCTAATGAGAGTGTTGGTATTTTTAGTGCTGCCCAGCTGGGAAGCTGACAGGGTGTTCCCGCTTCACCTCATTTGGCTTTTAACAGCATGGAAACCTTTTCATCTTAGTCAGTGACTCACCCTAAGGCCACACCAAATCCTCTTGTGGAAACCAAGGGAATTACACTGAGGGAAGCCTGAAGGAAGCTCTGTTCAGGACCCGTCTTTTCCTTTCGGGAGAAGTCAAACCAGCTTTTGGAGGATGGGATTTACAGCGCTGCTGCTGTCTGTGGGTGAGGGCAGGCAAACAGAGGCAGGTGAAAGGGAGAGCTCACAAGGGAATGCCTGGTGAATCCCATCAGAGGTTCCCTGCTGCATTCCCCTCTCTGCTGCTCAGGAGAACTAGGCTGGTTGTGGTGGCAGTGAATTAGCTCCTCTGCATATCTTTGAATTGTGGCACTAGAGATTACTTCATAACCCAGATCCACATTCCCTGTGCCAGCTCTGCAGCACTCCTGACTCTGGCAGCTGCTCCTACCTTTTATGCTGGATTTGAGACCAAGCAAAATGTGTCTGTGGCTGAGGAAGGCATAAGAGATGTTATATTTGTGAGATATTTCTATGAGATAGCACATCTGTGGGACAGATGTTTACGGAGGACACAGCTAAATAAGAGTGACTTTGAAGTCCATTCTCTGAAGCACTCGTAGTTCCCACTTTAAAGTCAGTGAAACAAATCAAAATAATGAACCAGGATCATTTGTGTTTCTAATAGGAAGAGCACAGTATTCCTCCCTCACCCAAAGTCCATCACTCTGTTGTCAAAACAAAACAGCACAGCTTTAGAACTTCCAAATAAATGTGCTGTGGAAAGTTGAGGCTGTTGCAGTCCAAGATGCGTTTTATCAGAGTGATTGGTTTTATTAACCTAATTTTAGGAAATGGTAGTCAATTTTCCTTACTCAGGGCAGTATTAGCTTTCCTTTTGCTTAATAGGGAATTGCTTGTCAGGGATAAGTGTGCTTAATCAGGTGTTAAATGTAAGGGAAAATGGAACCTCTGGACTTACAGTGAGGTAGCTGCCAAATGAGGGTTAATTAGGAGGAGACTGAAAATTTAATGAACACTTAAATTCTTCGTTTATGTTTTCCCTATGGTACTCTCACGTTTTAACTATTTGCAGAAGGTTCAGAAAGGCCTCTGAAAAGGGACGCACTCCTTGAGCATGAAGGAATCACAAGCATCACACTTGCCAGGAAGTCCGTGTATGTTTGTGTCTTGCCCCCACAAACACTTCACAAACTGCTGATCTCCTGTGCAGATCAGCAGGGTTTGCGGGCTTGCAAGGAACACAGCTGTGTAAAGGGTTGAACATTTTGCTCCCCAGAAGGTCCCAATTCAGACCTTCGTGCCTCTACATTTTAAGATAACGAATAAAAAGGTTTGGCAGCTCAGCTGTGAAGGCTGACTCTGGCTGTGCATGGGTTTTAAAAGAGGCTGCATAACCTGTTTGAGATACAGTCCTTTGTTCCAAGGCAGCTGGGAGAGTTACCAGTGACTTCAGGAGGGGCTTGCAGGTGCTCAGTTAGTAGTTGAACAAAGGGTTATTGTCCTGGGCTAGATCCAGTGTTCCCAGGGTGTATGTCCTATGGCAAAATCACTACCTGGACCTTAGATTTGCTCATATCTTGTTTTTTTCCCCCCGTCAGCTAAACAGCAAGTCAGACTGTTGCATAATGTTGTGAGAGCTCTGTTAATTTACTTGTTCCTCCAAGACGAGCTGTCAGAATTTTCCACAAGGCAATGAGTTTGCTGCTATCACCTTTTCTCCGCAGGGACCTCTCTCCGTCACAATGGTTCTGTTAAGTCAGGGATGGAGAAAAAAATGCTTTTGTAATTATCAGTAAACACCTTGGTTTGATATCTACCAGCTGCTCTCTGTGTGTGTCGCAGCCCTGGACCCCTGCTCTGCCTACATCAGCCTGAACGAGCCCTGGCGGAACACGGACCACCAGATCAACGGCTCGCACGGGCAGCCCACGTGCGACAGCGGCATCGACGGGGAGTGGTACCGCTTCACGGGCATGGCGGGCGACGCCATGCCCACCTTCTGCATCCCCGAGAACCACTGCGGCACCCACGCCCCCATCTGGATGAACGGCAGCCACCCGCGCCAGGCCGATGGCATCGTCCAGCGCCAGGCCTGCGCCAGCTTCAGCGGGAACTGCTGCCTCTGGAACACCACCATCGAGGTCAAGGCCTGCCCGGGAGGCTACTACGTGTACCACCTCACCAAGCCCAGCGTCTGCTTCCACGCCTACTGTGGGCGTAAGTCACCTGTCTGACTGACCCCCCTTCGTCCCTGGGAGGCAGGAGAGAGGTGGTGCCTGGCTCCTGGCTTCTCCAGGTGGTGGCCTGTCCATATAGGATCAGCAAGGCAGTTTCACCTGCTTTGTTCTGCTAGCAGGATTTTTCCACAGCTGACCTGGCCTCAGTGATTTAATGCTCCCTGTGGAAGCATTAAACCCCTGTGGTTTGTCTTGCCATGCTACCAAAGTCAAAATTTGCATCTCTGACTTGCAGTAATTAAACTCGATTGTTTCTCAGCAGCTTCAGCAGGTCAGCTTTCCCAACGTGGGCCAGGTCTGTAACTGATGGACTGCACACAGGGTGGGAAGCTGATGGGCAAATACTGTGGGTTTTTTGCATGCTCAGTGCTTTGTGCTGACATTGTTCTTGTCATGCCCTAGATTTTTATGATATCTGTGATGTGGTGGATTGCCAGGGCTCCTGCCTGGACACCAGTGACTGCACGTGTTCCCCGGGTACAACCCTGGGACCTGATGGACAGACATGCCTTGGTAAGGGTGGAAATAAGCTGTGCCAGTTACTGATGCTTTTCTTCCCTTTGTTTCATTGCTCACATCTCAATCCCTTGCCTTACAAAGCACTACAAAAAGTTAGGTATCCTGAGAGGAGTTTTCCCCTTGCTGCTTAGAACAGGTCTATCATTCTGCGAATGGTTCCAAGATATGACATCCCGTGACTGCATCCATTCTGGTGCCCCTGGAGCTCCATGTTTACGAGGCTGGATTTGCTTTCTGCATGGTTCAGCTGCTGAAGGCAGTAGCAGAGTCTCCTTGCAGGATCATGTGGTGTCACTGTGGTACCCAGGAAATGCTGTGCAGTCTGGCATTAGAGATTTCCTCTCGCACGCTCTGTTGAATAACTCTCCTCCAAAAAATGTTTTGCTGGCTGCTGTAAGGCTGCATACTAGACCCCACCATACTTCCTGCCCTTTTGGGATATTGTTCAGGGGCTGGGGCTTGAGGAGACCCAGAGAACTGTAAGTCCTACCACAGCTTCAATGGTTTTAGGCAGCCTGACAAGGGGGTATTCAGTGAGCTGGCACTTGGTGGCAGAGACCAGCATGGCCAGGAGGTGAGACCAGAGCGGGGAACATGGGCTTTGGAGTTTGTGGAGGAATCTGAGGAGAGGATAGCTGTGGTTGTGTGTGTGGTGCTGGAGGAGAGCACCTGGACTGAGAGGTCAGGAAAAAGATGGTCTGTGGGACAAATCAAGGGGGCTGGGAAGGGGTGGCTGTTGGGGAGCTGTAGAGCCACACTGATGCACAGGAAGAGGTAAGGGTGTTTGGGGCAGGAGAAATCTCATCTGTCACTTGGTTTGGTGGTGAAGCTGAAAGTAGAGTTGGTCTAGGAGGCTGTGTGGCAGGTCAGTCTGTTCCATAGGAGCTACACCTGACAAAGCAGGCGTGGGTGGTTTCTTTCTTCACACACCTCATGTCTGTGAGCACCAGGGCAGGGCCCACAGTCGTTCCAGTGTGTGGAAGAAGCAGCCTGGCCCTGCTGCAGGGTTATACTTGCTCACAGTGATTCTGGGGAAGGCTTTTGCTTAAGCAGCTCAACTTGTCTGCAGCCAAATGGCTGACTGAGCTGTCTCAGGTAATTAAAAGCATTTTATTAGCTGCTTCTGTGCAAGCCTTCCAGTCACAGAAGTGCCCTTGACAAGCACTAACACTCAATGAATGTGTGGCAGGCTCAGAGGAAAGGTTTTCCTGCAGCAGGGAGGCGCACAGGAGTCCTGAGCCTGTCTGTGTGTGCTGCAGCTGCTTTCATCTCCCCCCTGAGCAGGATTTCTGCACTGCTGCTTCTCGAGATTCCCAGGTGGCACAACACCTCAGCTGGAATGATCACCCTGGTTCGCCTACCTGCAGCCTCTCTTGTGTGGCTCTGTGATCTTTCTAATAGCTTTCTGTTGTGCTGAGTAACTGTGCAGTCGCATCTCTGAGAACAGCTGTGCCCTCCTTAAGGAAAAACCAAATAAATCCCTGTTTGTCTTTCCTAAACAGAGAATGTGCTTCCTTTCGCAGCTCCCCTGAAGAGGGGGGCTGAAGCTGTTGCAGTAATGCAGCAGAGAAGCCGTGGCTGCCCCTGGATTCCTGGAAGTGTCCAAGGCCAGGTTGAACAGGGCTTGGAGCAACCTGGGGTAGTGGCAGGGGATGGAACAAGATGAGCTTTAAGGTCCCGTCCAACCCAGACCATTCTGTGAATGCTGAGCAGCTCTGAGAATCTCCCTGTGTTTCTCCTCAGTACATTATGTGCTTTAAATCCCAGAGCAGAACAGCTCATCCTGAGTTACATTTTCATTTAGGGGTTAGATAAGGTCTTAGACTTCTTGTCATGCATCCACCAACTCAGTGCATTGCCTTTGATTTCTTCAATACCTGGATCCATGTTCTGCTAAGCTGTGGTTAAAATCAGCTCAGCACTCTCCCAATCCAGTCTCAAGATAACCAGCCTGTGTCCCAGAAGTGCTGGTTGTCACTGGTGTGGAAGAGCAGGGACAGATCTGTGTGTGCTGTAGAACTTGGAAGCCCAGTGAGGGGAATTTCTGGACCCAGCCCTTGACCAAGACAAGCTCTAGGCCCTTCTAACTACATCTCCATGCCTTTGCCAGTAGCCCTTTCCCTCTTCACCTTCTGTTTTTAAGCAGCTTTAGTTCTGTTTTTAGAAGGGAAGGTGTGGAGCCTGTCACACGTGTGAAAAGCAGAGTGTCTGTGTGAGTCTCCTGGACATGCTTCCTGCCTCCCAAAGCAGGGTACCAGCCAATTCTTTGCCTAAAATATTAGATTCACGTTGCTTGTGGAAAGAGACACCACCAGCAGCTGCAAGCTGTGGGTACTGTGCATGTGTGGGACCACTCTGAGAGAGCTCATCTCTGACCTGTACTTTTCTTCTTGTTTTTAAACTTCTGATACCTAGTAAATGCCAGCTTCTAAGCTGTTTTAATGAAACCCCATGTGAGCCTTGACTGATAACTCCAGCATCCTGGCCTGCCTAAGAGAAATCATTCATTTTGTGGCTCAGCAAGAGGAACGTTGGTCCCTTACTCTCTGTTTGATTTGCTTTTTACACATAGAGATTAAATCAGGTTGAGGAATTAGAATATCAGAGAACAAAGTACCTTAAAAAAAAAAAAAAAGGGCAGACAGAAACAGGGGAACTCTAGCCTTTAAAAAAGAGTCAGGAGGACTTTTCAGAGCTTTACCTAGAGCTTCAAAAGCTACTGTCAGTGTTACTACTGTTAGTGGGATTATTCACTGCATTCCAGAGCTTGTTTTTTTCAGATGAAAATGAGTGTGAGCAGAGCAACGGAGGCTGCAGTGAGTTCTGTGTTAACCTGAAGAATTCCTTCCGCTGCGAGTGCGGGGTCGGGCGCACGCTGGGAAGTGATGGGAAAACCTGTGAAGGTGAGGCTTCAGCTACCACAGGCTGCTGGAACTGTACAAATCGTTCCCTTGCAGCACTGGCTCTCTCTTGCCTCCTTGCACCTGGGATTAAAAGTCCCTAATATCACCTCTGTGCTTGCCAGAGGGGCTGATACTAAAATATCCCTCTAAGCAAGCAGAGAGAAATCTCCTTGTTGTTCTCCTTGCCTCATCCATTTCTGTGAGGATTTGCTTGTGTTTATCTCCGTGGGGGAAAGGCAGCAGTGGATCTGGAAGATTGGTTGTCCATGCAGAACTTGTTGCTGGAGTTGTTGGGATTTGGCTCTGAAGATTGGTGTGGTAGAGCTTTGTGGGGGCAGATTTAGCAGTGCTGGGTTTTGGCAGCTCACGTTAGGTATGGGGTAATGTCATGGCATTAGACTAGAGCATGAGGATCACTTTAGCTTCCCAGGATAGAGACTGAGGAGAGGGAGTGCCAATCTGTGGACAGAAGTTAAATTTGTGATTAGGGCTGCATTTTGCTCTTTGGTGTCTGTGGGCTCTACTGCTCTGTGCAGCTGCTGCAGTTCCTTCCCAGTGGTGGCACAGCCAGGTTGAAGACCCTCGATAAATTTAGACTGGTGACTTAAAGACCAAATTGTAGGTCTGATGTGTTGTCACTAACAGTGTACAAACATCTCTGAGCAGAAATAGGCAAACACAGCAAAAACTGACGTGTGCCTAATGTTTTCTGTGGTGAGCTGTGGAAGAGCACTGTGCCCCCTCACAGCAAAGCTGCTGTGTGGTGTTCACAGACGCTGTGGGGCCTCAGACAAGAAAAACAACTACAGATGTGCCTCACTTTTCAGCTAGCTAAAAGAGCTAAATCAGCTCTCTGAGCTCTGCCAGTACATCAGTCATCCAGGTAGTGACACTTCCCTGGGAAATGCTGCTGTGCAGAGTGCTCCTTAAGTACTTGTCAAGTTGTGTGGGGCCAAAAATGGTCTGTGGGCTTTGTCCTTGCCACATCCAGCTCTGAGCTGGTGGGGCATCACATAAATGAGCTGTGGGATTTTTATTCCCAAGCGCTGCACTCTTCTGACAGGGCTGGAATAGTCTGTTTGGAAACTCGTTTGCTTCTGCCATTCCCCGAGTTGGCTTTTAGGGCCTTTGATATATCATTTAATTTCCCTTCTGTAAGAAAGATGGTGCCTTTCACAAGTTTAACACTGCTGCTGGGGATTTTTACAATCTCGTTAGTGAATTTTATTTCTGAAGATGTGCCCTCAGCTTTGTGAGCCGTCAGAGAATGGGATGTGAGCTGTGAGCCACGTCACAGCTTGTTGCTAAAAAGAACAAATGCAAGAGATTTAGCTTGATTACGTGAGGTGGTGAGGCTGAGTAGAGATTAAAGTATCTAAAAATTTACATGATGATGCTTTACCCATTACTTTGACTCATATGGGGTGTTTGGACTGTTATTTTCCATGCATTGTATAGGATTGAGTGTGGGATTTCCATTCTTTTCTTTACATTTTAGCGAAAACCACACAGTCATTTCTGATGGTAGGCTCAGGGAGAAATATTCTATATTTATGATTTGCTTATCTTATGTACTGTTATTTTACTGAGAACAGTAGTACTTATCTAGCATATTCATCCCAAAGGGTTAAAAAAACCGATCAGTTAAGGTTATTTGAAAGAAAAAATCATGATCCTCTATTATTTTCTTTATAATAGGAAGCCAGCAAGAACTGGAAATGGCCTTACTTTCCTTAAATTTTCAGACTCTTCACAATGTATCTGGATGACCTTTCGGGCTCTTTTCTGCAGCTGCAGTGGCTAGGAATATGTTTTACAAAAAGCTCAGATCCTCAGAGTGTCCTCATCTGAACAAAGGAGATGTAAGAGAAGACCTGACAACTCCTCCAATTAGTTGTGCTGCCTTCTCCCCTCTGCACTTCAAAATGGGGGAAAATTAGGAAGTGAATCAACCTTACACCATGAACCTGTGCTTTCCCTGAGCCAACCTTGAAGCCTAAAACTCACAAGCTTGCAAAATTCCTGCTAAACAAACTCCTAGAAGCAGAGTTTTATTCTCAGCCCACGAAGGGGATTTGGTATGCCCACCCTCCCTCACAGCTGGGAAACCCCGAGGGAATGAGCACATCATCTTCTCTCTCTCCAGTGTTTCCTGCTGGGAATAGGAGCTGGCCACCTGTGGGGCTGTCCTTCCCCAAGGCAGCTCCCCTGCAAAGCTCAGGGCTTTCATTCTGCTGGTGATGAAGGGAGGGAGTGTGGTCAAAGTTTTAAGAGGATTTTCCTCCCCCTTTTGAAGTAAGAAACAACATAAAAAATTAGTTTAGGAGGATGTCTGCAGAGTCTGTTTGCAAGGGCATGTAGTGACAGGACAAGAGGGAATGGTTTTAAACAGACAGAGAGTAGGTTTAGATTGGATATTTGGAGGAAATTGTTCCCTGGGAGGGTGGGCAGGCCCTGGCACAGGGTGCCCAGAGCAGCTGGGGCTGCCCCTGGATCTCTGGCAGTATCCAAGGCCAGGCTGGACAGGGCTTGGAGCAGCCTGGGATAGTGGAAGGTGGCATCCATGGCAGGGGGGTTGGAAGGAGATAATCTTTAAGATCCCTTCCAACCTAGGCCACTCTGTAATTCTATGATTCTTGAAGTGCTAAGCTGCTGACTGCCCATTCAGTATGTCAGCTATAGCATGGGGTTTAATTTACTGAGCTTTTCCATAGAATTCCTTGATAACCTCATGGTGAAATGACAATCACAGGAAAGCGTACAATTAAAAAAAAGTCTCCACCTCATTTTCTTGGAAACAAGCTGTGGCCTTTGAGCTGTGTTGTGCAGCCTCTTGGCTGGTCAGAAGTATGCTGGGACCTGGAGGATGTGCTGATTTTCCTTTCTTTCCCAGAAATTGAAGGCTGTCACAATAACAACGGAGGCTGCAGCCATACCTGCATTGAAGTGGAAGACACCTACCAGTGTGAATGTCCCAGGGGACTCGTTCTGTCAGAAGACAACCACACTTGCCAAAGTAGGTCAACAAAATCTCCTGGCAGCCTCTGTCCCCCAAAAGAATGTCTGAAGGAATTTTTCTTCTTGTTTTTGCTGTCTTCTCTTAGTCTGTCCTTTCTAGTTGGGTTAATGGAGCTTTGTTACTGATGACAGACCGTGCAAAAGAGAGAGCCTGAAGATGTTGCTCTTCTATCCAGGCATAACAGCCACAGGCCCCAGCTTGAGTGCATCATGTTAATTGTAAGGCAGCGTTCTCTTACAATTAATACTGCTTAACATCTCCCTTTATACTGCTTTGCCCCAGCTGTGCACACCTCTGACAGATCTATACTGTTAGAACTGACATTTTCTATGCTCAAACTTCAAAATCTCAGCTAAAGTGGTCCAGTCCCTTCCAAGAACGGAGCTAAAGAGAGAGGCTTGTTTTTTTCCAAGTATGCCATTCCAGTAAGTATTCCTGTGCCTTGAAGCAGGGCACTAGCTTTGATATTAGGTGCTCCTGCTGCCCCTTGGAGAAGTGCCCGGGATAGCATGTAAAAATTGACTGTTGCCTCTGCTGTGTAGAGGCAAGGGCAGCGTTATCCTTGGAGAACCTTCCATCTGAACTTTCCATGGGGAGTCCTTCCTGCTGAGTCACTTGTGCCTATGGCATGCACATGGAATAAATAAGCTCCCTGTTTTTTGCAAAGATTACTTTTGCAAATATGTCCAGGCTGCCAGCAGTCTGGTGTTGCCTGGATGTCTGGTGACAGAATCTCCTGCAGCCTGATGTGTCACAGAGTGCTCAGGCATCAGTTGGTGGAGGGACAGATCCAGGGTTCATGGTGGCCAGAAGGGCAGATATGCCTCAGAGAAGAAGTTAGAATGATTCTACTTGATGGAATTTCTGCTTTTCAAGCCTTTTAGAAATGCAGGGCTCCCAAGGGTGAGCACTGCACGCTTGGGATCCAGCAGTGCTGGTGGGGAGGCCGAGGTGGGGACTTCCAAGAGCTGTGATTACACTCACTGATGGAAGGTTTGGCTGACAGATACAGGTCAGAACAGAGCGCTGTTTTTCAGTCCTGGGCCCCTGAGACAACCCCAGCAGGGCTGGAAGTCCTGCATTTCCCAGCCAGGGTTTCTGCTGCTTGTGAGGCTGCTAATGAGAGCAGCAGCACTGCTGGGAGCCAGGCTGGGGCTCGGGATTCAGCATCTCATAAAGTGAAATTGCCTGTTCTTCTGCATTCGTGAATTTATGTCCCCATGCTGTGGTCTGCAATTCTGAGCAGATATGGAACTGTACCACACATTTTTTTATGACACCTAATCAGGTTTATATTGGTTCAATTAACAGTGTAGAGTAGGCACAGTTGCCTGAACTGGATCTGCAGCCTCTCTACCCTCCTCTGCACTGTCTCTATGTTCAGAGCAAACATTAATAATCTTCCACAGAAATCACAGTCTACAGGCTACAGGTTTTCCACAAAGATACCAGCCAGCAAAATACTTGGAATTTTGCAGGCCATCCTAGAATTTTGCAGCCCATTCTAGTACCTCACTTATTCCTGTAGAGTAGGGATGAAATGCTCTTCTTCCCCTGTCCTCTGCCCAAACTTTTTGTGCAGGTAAGCAGGGTTTATGTTCGTGGCAGTGGGTCAGGGCTCCCCAGCACCAGAGAGCCTGTTCCGCTGAGCAGTCTGTGCAGGAAGATAACCTCTGCTCCAAGCTGCAGCACTTTGAAAGGCCAAGGAAGGAGCCAGAGGCTGGAATATGATGCCAGCAACAACAGCAGACAGAGAAATGAGCGTTGGACTCACCACAGAAGCTTCCTCCCAAGAGTCAGGTACCCAGAGGCATCGGTGCAAAGCAGAGTCTAAAGTGGAAATGAGGAGGCTTTCCCAGTGCTCACAGGTGCTCTGCGGAGTGTGAGGGGGAAGAACTAAAATGTTTGACTGGCACAGACTGGGATTTTCCCAAATAGCCACGGGTTGGCTTCAGTCAAGAGGTTTCCTTCCCTGGTTTCCGTGTCCGGGTGGTGGAGGGCACACCGACAGCTCCTGCAGCTCCAGAGCACAGGGAAAGTGGAGTGTTTTCTTTCTCCCACTTTGTGCCAGTCAGAGACACGTAGAAATAGAGAGATCCTGAGCCGAGTCAGTCCTGAACTTCAGAGAATTGCAGCTGGGATCTGAATCTCTTGCCCTGAATGTCACCTTTATAAAAGCAGTACATTTCTTGTTTGTTAAGGAGTTGCTAGAACAGCGAGCCTTTAAACCAGCCAATCAGTCCTCCAAAGGATGTTCCTCTCTGTCTGCATTGTGCTGTGTTCTCAAAGTCCCTTTGCTCCTGAGCTGTGCCATTTGACATGCTCAGTTATTCCCGCTTGCCTTCTGCTGCCAGTGGAGGGAAGGTTAAGGTAATTTTTAGTTCTTTAAGCTTCTGTCCTAACCCAGCAATGTCATTATGGGAACATATTGCTTTGGGTACTCTGCATACATTTTAGCATCTCACTTTGAAATTACCAACTTTTAATAAAAAATCCTCCCTGAAGGTACTCAGAGGCTGTTGCAAATACCTTAGCTGGGAGAGGGAAATTTTTAAAGGGGGTTGAAATGCCTGTTTTAGCAGTGTGCCTTATAAATACCCAGAATCCTAAATTATATAATTAATGACTGAAATTAAGGGATGGCAGGTCATAGGAATGTCAAGGACTGGGACTACAATTAATGTTGGCAAAAATCTTGGGAAGCTAGTATATTTGCAAAAAAGTTTTGTCGTGGGGTTTTAAAATTTAATAACTGTAAATCCTGCAAAGGGTTTGTTTTTCTGGCTGAAACCAGGATATATGCCACCAGTATGTTTATCCTGTCTCTAACTGAACAGATATGTATAATCCCAAGGAATACAGATACAGCAACTACTTTTTTATTGAAGATTTTTCTCTCTTTCTTCCTTTTTATTTTGTCCAAGTTCTGTTTTCTCCTGCTTCTTATTTAATGAAATTTTAATTTTAAAAAATTCACGCAAAGGCCTGTATTAAAATTTAAAGGTTGAAAGGAGGTGGAATGAGCGAGCTAATTGGGTTTGTTTGTCAGAGCTGGGTTTATTGCTTATAAAAATATTATTATGGCATTTTGAAGTGCTTCCATTTTAGCTCGGTATCTCTATGGCATTACTCTGCCTTGTTTCAGCATGTTCTGGGTTTGATGTAAAATCTGATTAAGGGTCTTTAGAAATGGCTTTGCCTGGGGTGTTGTGAATTTGATACCCATATCTGGCAAAGGCTCTTCCCAGGACACAGCAGTGCAAGAGATATCAATCCAATCTGTGCTGAGTATTAAGCAAAGCTGGAAAGCACAGCTGCAAGTGCAGTGATTGTCTTCATTGTTTTCTGAGACATTGCTGTGGCTGGAGAATTTGGGGCAGTGGCAGCTCTGGTTTGTGTTGTGTAGGTGAGGAATGTAAGATAGGTGGTTAGGTTACTGTGGTAAGATCATAATCATAAATGCTGTGTATGATGCCCCTTTTTTTCCCAGTTATAACTGGTATAACCCTTCCCCAGCTCACTGGTAGGTTTGTAGTGCAGACTCTTACTCTGGGCACTTCTCTTGCAGTCCCAGTGCTGTGCAAGTCCAGCTCTATTGAGGTGAGCATCCCAAAGGACCTAGTTGGAGGCCTGGACCTTTCCCTCATCAACACCTCGTGCAAAGGCGTGTCCAATGGCACTCATGTCAACATCCATTTCTCCTTGAAGTCCTGTGGTACTGTTGTAGATGTATGTATACTGTCCAGTCTCTGGGATTTGGGGATTTGGCTGTGGCTTGCTTGGGGAATAAAGTTGATTTAGCTGTACCCTCAGAGCCGTGTCCTGTGTTGCCGTGCAGCTACCCAGAGTAGACCTGGGCTGGCATTCCAAAGTCAGGGAGCTTGTTCCATCCCCCCTCCAGTGGAGTGTGTCTGACAGCATGGGTGCTGCTTTCTGCTCACCTCCTGCTTCACAGGGGTAGAAGGTAGTAGTGCCCTCACTCTTCACCCTCCTGCTGAGACAGATTCTGGTCTCCTGATAATGTTTCAAAGGTTAAACTGGCAACTGCTCGGGACCCAGAGAGCTCACCTTAGCAGAGGGGTAGCAGAAGTGCAGTGCACTGCAGCTGGCAGCAAACCGAGGTCCTTAGTTGGTCTGTGAGAATGAGCATCATTCCGGTTGGGGGCTGTAAATTCACCAGCTGGGCCTTCAGTAGCCACTCTGAGTGTCAGCCCAGAGAGGTCTTTCTCAGTGATCTCCCCTTTCTTCGCTGCAGGTAATAAATGATAAGATCATTGCCACCAACCTGGTGACTGGGCTGCCCAAGCAGACGCCGGGGAGCAATGGGGACATCATTGTCCGCACCAGCAAGCTGCTGATCCCGGTGACCTGCGAGTTCCCGCGCCGCTACACCATCTCCGAGGGCTACGTGCCCAACCTCAAGAACTCTCCCCTGGAAATCATGAGCCGCAGCCAGGGCATCTTTCCCTTCACTCTGGAGATCTTCAAAGACAAAGACTTCGATGAGCCCTACAGGGGTGCTCTTCCCACCCTTAAGCTTCGGGACTCTCTGTACTTTGGGATTGAGCCCTTGGTGCACGTCAGTGGACTGGAGACGCTGGTGGAGAGCTGCTTTGCCACTCCCACCTCAAAAATTGATGAGATCCTGAAGTACTACCTGATTCAAGATGGGTGAGTTCACTGTTCCCTCTCTGGCTGGCAGTTTAATGGGAATTGGCAGTGGGGCTCAGTTGTCTGTGTGATGCAGGAAACACTATCCCTTCTCCCCAGCAGCCTGTCTGCCATGCTTGTAGCAAGCACCAGCAGCCATCAAGCTGAAACCACCTGTCCCATCGAAAGTAATTGGGAGAAGCAGTGGGAGGCAGTGAAAGAGGCTCCTCTGAGTGCAGCCTTTACAGGACGTATTCCCTGTCACTGGCCTTGTGGATAATTGAGTTGGCTCCTGTAGAAAAGATTCTCTTTCCTGATGTCCTCTCTCTGCCAGCCCATGTGCAGAGCCCCCATGGCCATGTGCTGCTGCCAGGTAGCTGCCGCAGCAACCGGAGCAACTTTCTGAATTTTCTCATAATGGCTTTCTTACAGCACGAGCCACAAGAGTCCATTGCTAGTCCAGGTAGGAGCTCCAGGAGAATCCCTCGCGTTGCTCTCCCTGATGCCTGTCAGTGTAATAAACCTAGGGTCTTTCAGTTTGGCTGTAATTTTTTGAGATGTTTGGGGTTAGTGATCTTTCCAGGATATGCTAAAAATAATTTTGTGCAGATCTGTGGGTTTACTGTAGTGATTTTTGCATCAGAGGTTTGGGAAGCCTCTCTGTGGGCTCAGCTGTGGCTCCTAAGATGATCCCTCTTTCCAGACACCTTTTTGGGTGCTAAAATGACCGTGCCATGCTACAGCATTGCTGTGGAGTTTTGCATGCAGCAGCTTAACCAGATGGCTCTGAGGAAATGTCACAGTTGTGAGGTCAGTCTGCTGTCCTCTAGGGAGGGAAATCCAGCCAAAGGAATATCTAAGACATACCCAAGAGCTGTAGCCTGGTAGTCAAGGGACTGTGCTTGTCCAAGTCCTGTATGTTGCCTGCCAGACGATTTAATGATGACAACAATTATGTCCTCAGCTGCCAGACTAAATCATCCACTGTTACAGCTGCTGATGGCAAGTCCTGTGTGGTTGTCTTGTAGCAAAAGGGGTCCTGGCATGTAAAGTACCCAAAAATACTGTTTTCATTTCCTTCTGATGAAGGATTCAGCATTAGCCTGCTCTCCCTCCATCCTAGGCTGAAGTCCTTCTGTGCCCAGCATTTCTGGGCTTTATGAGCAGATCTGTAATGGAAAAATTGATTTTATCAACTCCCTGGCTTGGCTGTTCCTGTGGACCCTTGACAGAGTCAAGGTTCCAAACATTCATTTGTTTCTCCCCATGAGTGAAAATGATGGCATTCAAAACAGCAGCCAAAACCTGAGCTGGATAGAGAAGGGAGAAGGCAGGAAATATCATCTCTTGAATTCACCCCAGAACTCCTTGGAGGATTTATGGCACCAGCAGTTTCTTGGTACCTGCAGAGGGCATTAAAACTTCACTGAAGGCACAAAAGTGGGCTGGAGCCTCATCCAGCTGCTCCACTCTGCAGCTGTCACTGCAGACCCCAGTGTCCCCAGTGATTCAAAATTAAACTAGCTGAATACACTGCTAAGTTGTCCCTGCTCCAAACACTTCTGTTATAACCCAGTTTCCTTCTAGCAATCCAGCCCCAAAAGCCCATAGCAATAAAGATGGGATTTTTATGTTGGTTTCTGTAGGATCAGACCTGAAATAGTTAACTGCATCTTCCAAAGGGAAACTCTGTTTAAATTGGAGGGGTTATACCTTGGACTGAAGAATGGGAAAACTCTGTTTACTGCTTTCTTCTCTGTTAATTCCCTGCCTTCTGAAAACAAAATGAAACAAAGGCATTGACCGATGGCACAGCTGATAAACGCTGAAGCTCTCTGGGGCATCTGGAGCGAGGTCATGTCACTGATGAGGTCAGGAGCTGTGATTTGGCAGAGCACGAGGTGGTTAAGGTAGTTCCATTGCAAAGCTCATCTCGTTACGCCTCAGGCTGCCCCATTTGTTAGGCTGAGGTGGGTATTTTGTTGTCCAAGCCTTCCTTTTAACCTTGCAACCCTGAGTAAGAGGGTCAGAGCACAGCTCCCCATGGCACTGCCACTCTGCTCCCCAAACCTAAGCACATTATGCACAGGGATAGGGTTATTTTCCCCATATCCTGACCAGGCTCACCCCTTTTCCTTCCACAGCTGTCTCTTCTCACCTCTCCAAAGTGGGAAGCAGGGTCTCTGAAGGTTTCCTAGGCGAGTGGGATATGGTCTGGCCCCACAAATGCAAAAGGGCTCATCCCTGTGACTCAAAAGGTTTCTGAGCTGGTTTTGTCTATGTATCCCTGATTCCTTCATGTTGTTCTTCCACTTTCCCTCTCCCTAGCCTCAAATCACTAGGTTTCCTTCCACTAGTGTGGAGAACCTTTGGAAAACCTGGGATTCAGGAGTCAGTTTGAGCCAGTGTCCAATAATCATCACAGTTTATATGCTCACAAATGAGAACATGCCTATGAGTTGACTTCATGGCTGCAGAGCTTGGCCAGTCACCTATGAAAAGTCTTTAACTGTCATTCCTTATGATCAGATGCCTTCTTTAAAAAGGAATTTTCGCAATGTAGAGATTCCCAAACGTTCCAGTGAAGGCAGAACTGCTCTTTTACAGCTGAACATGTCAAACATTGGCATTGCTGACAATGCCATGCACACGTTTCATGTAAAGAGGGGAGCTGGAGGTTGCTGCAAGAGCAGGACTTTGAGCTACACCAGTACCTCTTGTCTCTTCCACCACTGCTTTGTTTTTTGGTTTTTTTAAAATATCTTTCAGCGTCCACATTTTTGGAATTAACTTGCTAGAAAAGATGAGCTGCATTGCAATGCAATTTCACAGCAGCATCAGGGCCTCTTAAGATGCACAAGGTTTTGCAATAACCAGCAGTAATTATCGAGCCACCGTAACTTTTTGTCTGTCAAACTCTAAATGGGCTGTAATAGTTTATAGGTACACTGCACCTGGAATGTAACTTGTTGTAAAAGCAGCTTATTTTCTTGCAGTTCTGTGACCTCTCATAAAATCATGTATTGCTAGTGATGGAAAAACTGAAATAATAAATTTTTGATGTAGTGAATTTGGGCTCTTTGACCAAGTCCAGCAGGAAGAAAAATGTAAATGATATAAAGCAAAGTAAATCTGGATTTTTGTTGTTTTCGTTATCTGTCATATTTTAGTAATGTGGGTGCAGGCTGCTTCATTTTAAGCATAATTTATGTGCATATGTATGTGTGTACAGTAAGTGCGTGCCACATTCTGTGGTGTATAGCACTGCAGACTGTTGCACAGGAAGGTGAAACAAGGACAAACTTGCCTGCAGCTTGCTGGCAGTCCCTCTCTGAGGGGACTGGGCCATGTCCTGCCAGCCCTCTGCTGCTGAGCTGTTCCCTGTCTGGAGATGCTATTAGCACTGCTGCTGTTTTTCCCCATCATTCCCGAATTTTCTCCTGTGGCCAAAGAGGAAGTAGCAGAGATGGTGGCTGAGCCTGAGAGAGCCAATCCCTCCTTTTCTTTCTCTGGTTAAGTAGGCTGGAATGTCTTTTCTCTTTCCATTTCTGGAAAACCCATTAAAGCCTATCCCTCTGCTCCCCTCAGCTGCGTTTCTGATGAGTCCGTGAAGCAGTACACGTCAAAGGACCATCTTGCCAAGCATTTCCAGGTTCCTGTGTTCAAGTTTGTGGGCAAAGACAACAAGGTAAGCTCAAAACTCAACTCTTAGGTATTTCATCAGTCCTGATACGGCCGAGAAGCCTCGGCACTAAGTTGGAAAAGGGTATGGAATGGCTGGCCCAAGACAGGTGCTGCTGTGCCTGTTCCAGCAGTTGCATCTTACAGGAGCCTGACACAGGTACTTGAGGAGAGATTGATGAAAACAACTAAAATTAAAACATGAAGGACAGTTTTGGAACATCAGTGCCACAGCAGGCTAAAATCATTGCTGCTTCCAGGGTGGTCCACCCTTGTATGCTGGGTGAGAGAAGTGTTCTCAGTCACCAGGCACATTTCACAGTGTCCTATCTTTAAAACAACACTGTTTTTAGTTTGGGATCTCTTCAACCTTGTGTCTTCTCGAGCTCTTGTGAGTACAGATGCCAGGATTCCAGACAGAAGGCCACCACAGTGCTTAATTCAATGTGAGACCAGGCTGTCTTTCTGGGGCAGAAGCTCTGTAGTGGGAGGACAGTGGAAGGATAATGCCATTTTTCCAAATGCAAATAGCTTTCCTTTTCTATGCTGGAGGAAATCGGATCTTCCAGCCATTGTTATGCTCAGCCAACACTGCCTGCTCTGAAAGGTATAAAGCTGCTGCTCCAGCTACCGGAGAGCCCCAGTAGGGTTAAAACAGATGAGATCTTCTAAAATTCAGAAATTTTCCTTGGCTATCTGATTGCCCCTGCTGCCTCCAACCTGCATCCTCCCATCCTGCCAAAGGATTCTGCTTCAAACCTCTCCATTGACCAAGTCTCTGTGACTGCTGCTTGCAGGGATCTTGCTTGCTCTCCTTGTCATTGACAGGGCAGGGAGCAGCAATCCTGTCACTGCCTTTGCTGTGCAGGAAAAAAGGCAGCTGTCTCCTTGCTCTTTGCATTGTCCTTCCCTCAACTTAGCCCCTCATCACCCTGCGTTTCCCTCCTTTTCCCCCTCGGTTCCCTGGCTTTGTTTTCCCAACTCACTTGAAATTCTCTTGCGCGTCTCCATCAGTCCTTGCGAGGCTTCACGCATTCTTGACGTGCAGCTCCTGCCAGTCCATGCAAGCTCTTCCAAGCTGATTCCTGGCATTTTCATCCCTTCCTCTGGAGGATCATTTCATGCCTTCCTATTCCCTGTCTCTCCACCCTTGGCTCTGAGATCTCAGCCAGGCACTCTGGAGAGGGCACGCAAGGAAGCACCCGGAGCAGCCAGGTTGGCTGTGGATGGCGATGGTGGGCACAGGCCCTGTGCCCTGGGAATGGTGTGGCTCGTGCTCTGGCAGCAGTGGCAGTGGTTGCCAGGGCTGTGCACTGACCCTGCCGCTGTGTCCCCACCGCAGGAGGTGTTCCTGCACTGCCGCATCCTCGTGTGTGGGGCGCTGGACGAGACCTCGCGCTGCGCCCAGGGCTGCCGGCGACGCGTGCGCAGGTTGGCGGAGCAGGAGGAGCAGGAGAAGGAATCTGTTCACGTGGCAAACCACATCCTGACAGGAGGCCCCATCAGAATCGACTTTGATGACTGACACCCGCCCTCTGGAACAGCATCCCTGGCCTTCCTTATCAATGCCTCTGTTGTGGTGGTTTGAGAAACGGGAGGTATTGTTGAAGCCCCGCTTGAACCTCAGGACTCATTTCCTTAGCTCTGTGGTGATTATTCCTGAAGTATTTTGGGCCCACGAGGCAGCCCTTGGAGCGTGACCTGCACTGCAGAACAGTTTGGTTTTATCTGCATTTCTCCCCAGCACCCCTTCAGCTGAAGGGTCCCTGTTTCCTTGCAGGCTGGAAATGTTACCCAATTTTGTCTTTCCCTACATCCACCTACAGGCCCCAGGACTGTTTGTCCTTGACTAAACAAATGTTATCCAAGCCCTTCTTGCATCAGACAGTACAAATAGTATCGTAGCTGAGTGTGTTTGCTGTGCAGCTCTGTGAGTGATGCCGAAGCCTTTGGGTGACTGTTAATAAAAACATGTATAAAATATATTTCATCATGTGTAAGTTCTTTGGAGCAATGCAGTTATCATTACAGGCAACTAGAGCTCACATCTATCACAGGCACATTTAAATGTGGTTTTAAATAGCAAAAGGTATTTAATGAGATTTGATTTTTTTAGTGGCTTTTGATAATTGCATGCAGTTTAATAGTGTTTCCTCTTGTATTTAGTGTATCATTATTCTTCTTCCTCTTCTCCCACCACCAAATATGTCTTTCCTAAGTGCTATAGCACCTTGATTGTAAGAGAAACACCATTAAACATCTATAAACACCCCCCTCCCACGTGTGCTGCTACCAAGTGTTTGTTTGGGAGTTGTGATGCATTGCCCTGGTTAGAGAGGCCATGGTTCCAGCAAAGGATTAGAGGAATGCACGTTAATTATTTATAGCAATCATTGGTCGTGTGGGCAGTTCTCGGGACAGGGCTGTCCCCAGTGAGCCTGGTGGCAGGAGACACAGTTACTGGTGATCGTGGTGGCATCGTGGTTGTCAGGAATCTTTTCGGGCTGTCATGCTCCTTCCAAAGGAAATGTTAATGGACATAATCGGCTCAGGCTCCTCTGGGCTTCATTGAGCTGTGTGGTAAAGGATTAGGGATGTGGGGTGAGAGGAAGGAAGCACAGCCAGCAGTGAAGGACAACGTAGGAGAGGCAGGGCTGGAGGATGAGAGGGGAAGGGTCCGTCTCCACCAGTGGCAGTGGCACTGCAGTTCGTTCCCAAGGTTTTCTGCAAGAAGCTTCTCAGTGTGCAGCTCTGTCCTGCGTGTTTGGACATCTGCTGGAAGCCCTCCAGCCTTCATCACCTGTGTTCTGCTTTGCTTGGAGCAGCCAAATTGCTGCAAAAGCTAAAATTTGCTGCTGCTCTCAAATGGAAGGGGAATCCATTTGAAGGCACCATTTAGAAGGGAGTCACAAATCACCTCAAACATTTCAGCCTATTTCACAGATTTATTTGTTCTGGCAAGTGAGATTCCAGTGAGGAATGAACATTTAATGGCTGAGAGTTTAATATTTTTTCTAAATAGCTTCATGGCTGCTTTTCCAATCTGGGAATATGTGTTAGTGTAAACAAAAATGTTTCTATGATGATAAGTGGGTATAAATGGAAAGACACTTTTCATGTGTTATCTAACCATATGTGAAAGAAAAAGGAAGGAAAAAGGCTTCTCCTAGGGTTGCTGTTCTGCTGATTCATGTCTGCACTAGGACCACAGGGGCAGTTTCCCACTGTCACTTCTTTGTTCAGGCAGCCTTTGCTAAATATATTTGTTTTGATAAAACAAGAGCTGGGAAATTAAATTAATTATCTGGTGCTTTCTGGAGAATCAACTGGTCTTGTTTGTCCATATGGAAGGGGGGATGCAGGGGAAGTGATGCAGGGAGAAGTTCCTTTCTTGGCTTATTTCAGTTATTGTGCACATTATTTGCTTCTTTCTGACAAATTCATGTGCAGCAGCTTTTCCACTCTGCAGCTGAAAACAGTCCTGCCAATGCACTGTCAAGAGGAAGCCATGGGATGAGCAAAGTGGTGTCTTTGTGTCCCGAGCAGGGTGGAATTGAAGATGACCCAAGGTTTGTGCAACAGCCTGGAGAATCCTGTGATCAGCTGCTTCCGTGGCTGTACATCACTGGATAGCAGGAGTGGCACGGAGGGGAAGCAGTTTAGCAGTTTGGATGCAGTTTTACTGGAGCTCCTGCGCTGGTTTGCTCCCACTCAGGACTATCTGGTGGTTTGCTGGACTCACTGCCACCACTTGAAGGTTCAAATATTTCCTTGTAGAGCTGCTGGTGGGGTTTTTCAGATTACCACAGTGAAAAATGAACTTCTTCAGTATCTTGCCTGCTTGCAGCAGTCTGTAGGGTTTGGGGATGAATGGTGGTCTGGAAGCATGGAGAAATGAGGATTTATGTTAGAGATGTCTCCAGTGCATCAGTGACAGAGATTTTGTTCAGAGCCCTTTGATTTCTCCAGTGTATGTCATCACCTGCCAGCAGTTGCTTGGCTTTAATCTGATATCACTTGAACTGAAATAATTTAAGACATTTGCCATCCAGTCAGCTATCGAGCATAGACAATATAGCTATTTTCATTTATTTTTTGTCATTTAATCATAAGAGTACGTTCACATTTAAACTGGCCACGGGCACCATTTCACCAACAAAATACAAAGTTTGGGAAGTGTCTGGAATGAGGAATATTTCCTTCCCATCCCTAACCAAAAGTATGTGTTTCTTGGATAATCAAGGTTGTCTGTCCAGCCTCATGCTCCGAGAGAGCGGTGAGCCTTGGCAATGCAGCGTTCCCTCTCCAGTGGCATTAGCCTAGCTAGGAAAGGTTATTACATCTGATCAGTGTTGAAGTCCTCTGTGATGGAAAGCATCACAGTACACCCCACAGTCACTTCCATTTTCCTGCTCTGGGTACCGGTGGGCTCCTGTTGTTCCAGCTTGTTTGGGGCCAGCTGAACGTCTCATTGCTGTTTGCTGTAAGGCAAAGATGACGGGCAGGAGCAGGAACACATGGCTTAAATAATTTATCATTTTGTCACATTTTAAACCCATTTAAACTGGAAGAAAAGCAACCAAGACAGACTCTTTCCACTCTTATTAAATCACCCTTTTGCAGCCTTAACTTCTCTGTGGCAGATGGAAGAACATATCCATAAATACGTTTGCAGGAGCCGCTGAAATATTTACGTGGCTCGGCACACGCACACCCAGTAGCAGCTTCCTTCCAACAAGAAACCCAGCTGAAAGCTGTCTGCCGGTGTTCTGTGGAGATGAAATGCCATGCACCACTTTAAATTCTGGATTTGCATGCAACGAAAGCTCCCCAAAACAGATTGGGAGTATTAACCACGTTTTAGAAGGAATGGTGTTTGAGGCTGCTGATAGCAGCCCCACAGAGGTAGCACGTAAGTCCTGTCGCCTGACAGATAAGCATACAGAATTTGGAATATCTCATCGAAGGCCACTGTGAGCTTCTTATTTCCCTCATGCAAGTGAACGGAGGTGGATACCCAGCCATTTTGTGTAAAAAGGGATCCTAAGGGCAAAGCTTTGTTAAATGGTATAGGAGAAAAGTAATTAAATAGAGAAGAATGACACTGGCAAAGAAAAGTGGCTTCCTCTCCTGAGGCTGGGGGAGAGGGCTGTGATTTCACATCTGATAAATGGTGGCCTTTGGTCCCAAATATCAATTATGTACCACAAACACCTGAAGCCCTTCTCCTTAACTCACATTTAACAAATCTCCAGATGTCTTAAATCAGTTTAGGACCCACCAAGTATTTAAATATGCAGGGCTGTCAGGCTGTGTAATGACAGGATAGAAAATGCCAGGGATGGGTGTGAGCAATGTCCTGAAAGCAAATTACCCCTCTTCAGTCTGTCACCAGTGGTGCAAAAATGTAAATAGCATATCCATGGACTGGGAATTTCACAGGGCTTGCAGAAACCTAATGCCTTCACTGCAAATTAGAGAGTTACAGGGTCGGGGGAGGTAATAGTGTGTATTCAAGGTGAGCCCCGTGTTTATAACCAGCACTGCATCCTGCTTGCCACTCCTGATCGGTCCATGGAGAGAACTGGCACCAGGTCCTGCCGGCTGGCGGACTTGGACAGGGGCGGTGGGGCTGTTGAGCTGCATCTGTGGTGGACAGCAGGCACGGCTGCTCTGTGTTCACAGGCTGTCTCTGCTCTGCCCAGAGCTTGGCCCAGGTCCCCCATCCCGTGCTGGGCCCGAGGGCTGACAGGAGTCACTGTGCTGGGGAGGGGACGCTGGCAGCGGCTCCCGGAGACTGGCGGCTGCTCTTCCTCACAGTTCATCCCGCTCCTCCTCGCTGCAAATGCAGGCGCTCCTCTGGCTGTTCATGAAGGGCCGGCAGCCCAGGGTCCAGACGGCATTGAACACCGTGTCTGCCATGGATTCGCAGGCTGTGGAGAAGGAGAGGATGGGCAGGTAAGGACAGGCACTCTGGGGTGGCTGAGGGCTGGGTTGGGAGCACCCCAGCCCAAGCCCTGCACTGAGCTCCATGGTGTTTGCAATTGGAAGCGTGGGTTGTCGTCTTTTCTCTCTGGGAACTGCATTTTTATAAATCCTGAGATTCCCTTCTCTTTTCTCCCCAGGGTGGCAACTCATTTCTTTTTCCCCTAAACCCTTCCTTTCTTGCCTCTTTCAGGCCTTACTGGTTGATGGATCATCTGGGGCTCTGCAAACAGCCCTGTTTACCAAACAGATTTCCCAGGAGGCCTCTACATTACTCCTTCTCCTCTCAGTTTTGCCTATGGCCACTATTAACCAACCTTTCTGTGCTCTTTTGGAAATTATGATGCCAGCTGCCAGCCAGCATGAAAAAATCCTACAACAGCTGACTACTAGCCCCTCCTCATCCCAAAACACAACCCTGAAATTGGTTGTCAGTAAATAAATAGGTTAATATTAGGTCTTTAGAGTTTATTTACTGGCACCAACACTGACTGCTGTATGCATAATGAAGTTGGGAAAGCCTTGCCTTTTGGGACTGTTTTCTCCTAGCTCAGCCTCTCCAAGCACCTCAGAGCTTCTGTTCCCTTAAGAGGCTGCTCAGTTGGCAGGCATTGGAGAGGCTGTGGTGAGTCAGTGGGAAAACCACTGGCAGATAAGATGGCAGATAAGAGCCAGGATGGCTGTGGAGGAGGACTGTGACAGGAGCTGCTCAGAGCAGCCCTGGGGACAGGGATCTGTTGAGCACAAGGCGAGGGGAGGATGGCTCAGAGGTTCACTGTGCCTCCTGCAGCAGCCAGGACAGAGATGCTGGAGGAATCTACTCCTACCTGGCAGAGGTGGCTTGGCTCAGCCCAGGAGTGAGGGCTCTGCTCCACCTCAACTCCCTAGGATCGAGGTGTGCTTTGCTGCTGCAGGCAGGAAGCAAAAAGGAACCATAAGAAAAAGTGGCAGGGGAAAATCTGAAGAGCTAGGAAGAAGTTGGCTGCATGAGGACCTGTGGATAAGGGTGACCATGAAAGACTGGCTGTGCTTAGCCTGTAGCACTTATATATCAGTCCACATCTTTGTTTCCTCTTGCTGGCCTGGGCACTCTTTCCATATATTTATCTGTGACTAGACAGGAAGGCATCTGCACTAGTACTGGTGTTGTGAGACTTCCCACATGTCCTAATCAGGCTGCACCTTTGGAAAACAAATGCATGTTTAAGGATACCTTAGAGCAGGGCATCAGCAGGGGTTACCAAAAAAGCTCTTCTCAGACTTGCAGGCTGAGGCTTTGAAAATTAGGCAAAACCAGAGTGGCACTTGAGCTGCTGGCACATCACTAGAGCTTCGTTAGCCCTTCTGAGCCATCCAGAGCTGCCTGCAGTGGCTCAGCCACCACCCAGCCTGGTGTGTCCCTGGTGCCATCATCATCTCTTATCTGTGACCAGATCCCTGAGAGCCCTGTCCCTGGCTCTCCCAGTTTTGTTGGCCCTTGGCCACGTACAGATTTTGGTGTGTGGCTCACTGGCCCTGGAAAGCTTTTTGGTGTCCCGTGAAGGTGTCTCAGCTGTCTGGGAGTGCATCCAAGTTTTGAAGGAATTGCTTCCAGGGTTGTTTGTGTTTTTTCACACATTGTAATGTTTTCTAAATGCAAATAACCATAGGTCTCCAGCCTTGGGACAGAAGTGTGTGGCAGAGAGGGCAGATCTCTGTGTTCTCACCCACCTATGACCCACCTGTGACAAGTGCAGGACAGATGTGCTGCTCCCCACTGCAGAGTTCTGCTTCTTTTTGCCCACGCCCTCCCCCCCGTGCCTCCCTGCACAGGGAGTGTGAGGTGGGAAGCCTACCTTGCACCTTGGAGACGAAGCCCAGGCTGCGCTTGAGGTCGGAGCAGATGGAGTGGAGGCACCAGCGGAACTTGGCGTCGCAGCGGTATTTGTTGGCTCCACAGGTGTCATAACAAACGTCCAGCTGGTTACAGCACTTGGTCATGGCAGGGATGCCCAAGTCTAGCTGGGGAAAGAGAAAAGAAGTGTCCCTTGGCTGTGTCCTGGCCTCAGGCTCACGCAGCTGTGGCAGGGTGAGGTGCTGCAGAGCCCAGCCAGCTCCTTTCCAGAAGCTGTTCCTGATAGCTGGGGCAGCAGGAGGGCACATGTGCTGCTCCCTCGCCATCTAAAGAAGGATGAGGGAGCAGCACAGCGGTGTCAGGGTGCAGGTTCAGCACAGGGTACATCACATTCTCTTCTCCTCTTTGTGCCCCAGGGAATCAGCATTTGGTAGAGAGGTGGGAAACAGCCCTCCATGACCATGTTCTAGTTTTCATTTGTCAGACCTCATCAGAGAGCTCCATGTCCTTGCCAACAGTGCTAAAGGCCCCTTTTCTCTTTCCTCTTTTTTCCCCACAACCTGACAAGGTCCTGCTTTTTGGCCTAATAAATATGCCATAAGTATTTTTAATGCCTATTTCTCAGAGACGCACTTGAGGCCAAGGACAAGCACAGTGTGGTATGGGGAGTTCTGCTCCTTTGGGGTAAACAGTAAGCTTAGCTAATAACCCTGGGTGTGATGGGGCAGAAGGCCTGTCTCCTGAAGAGACTGGACTTGTTAGCTTGTTGTAAATTATTCCTCTTTTTGCCCTTCCTCATGTAAAATTTAGGAGATGAATTGTTCCTTCCTTGCACTCATGATTGCCTGGGTACAGAGGAGGCACCACAGAAATGCCCATAAGGTTTGCAATGAAATAGAGTTTCAGGAATTAAACCTAACAAGAAAAATGGGCTGCAAAGAGAGGGGTTGTCAGAGCAGGAATCTGCCTAATTGCTGCAGACTCCATGGGCAGCAATAATGCATGAGCTAAGTAGGAATCCCTGCTCTGAGAGCCTCCTGGGAGTGCTTTTCTTGGTGATTCCAATATGATTTCATTAATTGCCTTTAAGATAACAAGCAGGTGCAGAATTAAAGCTGGTGGGTTTAGTTTGGCGCTTGGCAGAGGCAAAAAGTGTGGGGAGAGGTGAAGGGGCAGGTGTGGTAAAGGGTCAGGTGTTGCTGTGAGCACATAGGTTATTGTCACTGAGCTGTCCAGCACAGCTCAGCCTTCTGCTTCCCCAGAATGATCCGCTGGCGATGTGAGGGGAGAGCCGCATCCTTTGGGAATGCTGGCTGGGACAGTACATACACTTCCAGGTACCTTGAGCCCCAGGAAATGGGAGCTACAGCCGTTGGGTTCTTGGGGCTTGTAGTGAGGCCGTGGCATTGGAGCCTTCCCTGGGAAAGAAAGGACAGGACAAGTGTTAGGAAAGCTGATCTTCCCAAGACTAGGTCCAAAGAGCAAGGAGTGACAGGCAGCTCCCCCTTGGTCTGCAGCCCCAAACACTACTGGGTACAGGACATCAAGGGGTTTTCTTTACATCCTCAGTTCATTCTTGGACTGTTGGTGTGCTAGGCCTTGCATGTCTGATCTTGCTCTGAGTAGGTCTTCTTGGTCCATTTTCTGCCCGTGGTGATGCACTGCCATGTTTTGCAAATCATTTCTATGCCTTTGATCTCTGCACCTTCCTCACTCTGCTTCTTAATATGCATAAAGGAGCAAGAACTCCCTCTGTGAATAATTATTTACCCAGTGTAGGCAGACTCCAGCTAACAGCCAGCTCTTACAGTACCCTCAGCAGCATTTTAATCTGATTTTTGTAGGGGAGCCTGGGCAGTGCCTGACCACCCTCTGGGGGAAGAACCTTTTCCTGGTATCCAACCTAAGCCCACCCTGACACAGCTCCAGCCACTCCCTGGGTCCTGTCCCTGCTCTGCGAAAACATAAACTGTGAATGCTCCAACAAAAACACGTGTGAGCTGAGCCTTCTGAAGCCCATCACATCAAGGGTTAAGTTTCTGCTTCCCTGAGCACTGCTGGAGAATTTATATAGACATAAAATGGATCTAATTCAGCCCTTCAGGCAGGGTTGGGTTCTTTTAAACTTCATTTCCCCTTTTTGCTTCTTGTCAGCACCAGGAATTATTAAAGGCGCTTTCCCCATTTTTCTGTTGAGGTACCTAAAACGCCAGTGGTTAATACAACCATAAATCTGCTGTGCCCTTGGAAAGGCCCTACAGCCAAATGCCCCAGAAGGACTTCGGTAGGAGTGTTCCCAGCACCTCTCAATTAAACTTTGCCAGAGCTGTTTCGCTTAAATAACAGATTTGCTACAAATAAATAACAAACTGAAATCCTGACTGGCTGTGAGATGCCAGCAGGCAATTTTCCCTTTCCAAAAGAGCCTAGTTGGTTTTTTGGAAGGGAGTGGGAACTAGGACTCAGAATTCAAATGTTCCTGAACTGGTGCAGGAGGCAGAGGAAAGTTCAAAATCCACTGTGGGTTTTGCAGGATGGAGTTAAATTTGAGTGAATTGCTTGGGATATTGATGGTAAATTTTGTTCCTGCAGCACAGTGACAGTTAATGGGATAAGATGGGAAGTCTGAGTAGGAGTGAGACTTCTTGGGGATGTGGAGATCATAGAACCATAGAATGGCTTGGGCTGGAAGGGACGTTTAAGATCATCCCGTTGCAATCTCCATTATCTAGTTCTAAGCCAAAGATAGCTGTGTTTCCAGATCTTCAATCAAGCCAAAGTCACAGCTATTATAATGTTTTAGAGAGTTGTCCTGAGGAAAAAACCCCTCACGTGGGAATTGTGCTGATCCACAAAACATCACACTGCCTTCAGGATAAGCCCTTGTAGGAAACCTGTCCCCTCCTCCCTGCAAAAAAAAGAGAGCTTTAAAATTTGTAAAGTGCCCCTTGGTACTCTTTCTCAGCTAGGTCAAGTCCAAGACACCACAACTAACCTCTCTCCCACATCTTGTTTTCTAGTTAGCAGGGAAATAAAACCAAAACAGGAATACCAGGTGTTCCTGCCTCTCTATGAGCACCACTCAGTGCTCCTGTTACCATTTATTGCTTGCCCATCCTGGCCATCCAGGCAAGAAGATAAGATTTCAGGGCACTGCCTTGTTGGCACAGCCCTAGAACTGAAGTTGAGTTTCCCTGATGCATTTGAATGCCTCCAGGCTGTTGTAGCTGTTCCAGGAGGCTGGAAAGCAGCCAGCTGGCTGGAACAGCTGCCAGCCATGCAGGAGGCCTCAGGCACTGCAGTGCTGGGACATTGGCAGCGGGAGGTGAGTGTATTCTGGGTGAATGGATGGTCTCGGGGTTCCTTGCACTTTTGGGTGGTCCACTGTTGTTTGTGTGCCCCAGACAGGCTTTGGGGAGAGGTGCCTGCACATACCCAGCCCTTCAGTGCCCTGTTGGAGAGCCTGGCTCTGGAGGCTCTTTTCCCACAGCCTGCAGGTGCCCCCTCATCTTAAGCCCTTTCAGGACAAATCCTGAGCAAAGCAGTGAAGTCCTGCCTGGCCAGGAGGAAGCTATGAGGGCTTCACTCTCAGCTCAGGCTGTTTGTTTCTCCTGAGATGCCCAGTGAGACTTTGTAAGCAGGAGGATATTTGTCAGTAAATGCTAGTGTAACCCTAACGTCCTGATTTAAGGGAGTTATCCATCAAGTTGGTTGTTTTCAGACCTCAGTAGCTGCTGAAAAATCAGGAGTGTCTTACAGCTGGAACAGCCAAGTGCCACGTGCTCAGCTGAAGATGAATGTGGCAATCACAGGTGAGTCCTGACCTTTACCGTGGCAAAGCTGTTATTGGTATCTCTTGGCTGAAATGAAAGTAAGCAGAAGGAATAATTTTTGCTTCATGCCTGGGAAAAAAGCAATCAGGCCCTGATTCAGCACAAAGATGGTTTGTGTTCATCCTTCCAAGCACAGACTGGGTCTCACTGTTTTGGGATCATCCCAGCATCCTCTCTACTCGCAGTTTGCAATGTCTGTGCCAGAGATTAGCAAAGACAAAGGGTCCTGGAAGGGTCCAGCAAGACCCTTGGAGCCACGTGGGCAGCATTTCAGTAGTTTCCTCCTTCAGCCAGTGATTAATGAGTTGTTCAGCAGAGGATGAGGACTGGGCTAACAATATGCTTGTTTTCCTTTCCTAGGTGAAGCACTTCTCCAGTAAGATGCAGGATGCTCCTGGGGTGTGAGCAGGGATTTGTGCTGCTCTCTGGAGATGCTTTTCACAAGGACAGGCAGGGAGAGCCCTCTGGATGTGTCCAAAGGCAGTAACTTCTGCAGGATTTGGTGAGTCCTGAGGCTCCCTGAAACCAGCTCTGAGTATCAGCATTACCTCAGGCACACTGCAGTCCCAGCCACGTTTTTCCCACTGCCAGGGGTTTCGGTTTCTACATTAAGAAGGGCACGTCCCTCTCTGCTCTGAATCTGGAGCATGGTGTGGACCTTGTTGCTGTGGGGTTTGGGGGGGCCACCTCTTCCAGGCACTGGGGACACACATGGCCCTCCTGAGCTGCTGCAGAGAGGATTGAGGGACCAGGACCACTGTGGGGCTGTGGTGATGGGCTGAGGTACCTGGCTCCCTCCATCCCATGGGGCTGAGGTTCCTGACTTGCTGCTCCCTGTTTGCTCTTAGAGTGGGGCCTGGGGAGCAGAGCTGGCAGGAGAGGGAGGCCACATTAGATGGATATCAGGGAAAGGTTTTTCACCCAGAGGGTGGTTGAGCACTGGAAGCACTTCTAGGCTCTTCAGGGCAGTGGTCCCATGACTACCAGAGCTCCAGGAGCGTTTGGACAACATTCTCAGGCACAGACTCTTGGGGTGTCCTGCACAGGGCCAGGAGTTGGACTCAATGATCCTGATGGGTCCCTTCCAACTCAGCCTCTTCTATGATTCTATGACATTATTTACGAAACAAAAGAAAAAACACAGTAACTTTCAGACTCGCTTTAACCTTTCTGTGGCCCCTCTGCCCCTGGCAGGGAGCTCAGGTCCCAGTCCTGCAGCATCTGTTTGTCCCAGGGCCCTGGGAAGAGCAGGAGGTCCATGGGATCCATACAGACTGAGACAGAGTCAGTGGGGTCTCCCCAAAGCATTGAGTCTGTCTGCAAAAAACAATGCTCCGGGGAGGAGCGGGGTTGAAATTCCTCTGCTCACAAGCATCTTTCCCAGGTGGTCACTAGGGGTGTGGGCTAAGCTGTGGGGAAAGGGGCTGACAGGCAGCTGTGGATGGGCAGGCTGAGGTGACAGAACACTGCTGTGGGACAGTTGTAGGAGGCTGAGGAGAGGGTACAGTCTTTGGGAAAACTCCTGGCTGGTTCCCAAGCAGGTTGTTTCCACAGGTACCCTGGTGATGGCCCGTGCTGCCCCTGTCACCCCACAGACCTGCAGCTCTGTGCACCCCGTGCCCTGCCCTCCCTGGGATGTCACCCCCTTCATCCTGCCCCCAGGACAAACCAAACTTTTCCTTTTTGGTAAATCACTCTGCAGTCCAAAGCAAGCAGGGCTGCCTCGTTCTGCCTTGAGTACTAAAGGTTCCTCCCGCTGACATCTGGTTCGCCTCCCTGTTATCTCTTGTCCTCCAGCCCAGGCATTGGCCAGCTCACAACTGCTGAATAAGGACACTCCGAAGGTTGCTGAGATTAGGGCTGCTGGCTCAGCCTCCCCTCCCTGTCCTGTCCCAGGCTCTAGGCAGCTGGACAGCCCGGGTCCCTGTGTGCCCTTCCAGGAAAGCCTGCGTCCTCTCCGGTTGTCCCTGTGCATGCAGCACAGCGCCTTCGAGACCGGGCTGTTCTTGGCGGAGAGGGAGATGGGGGTTCAGTGTCCCTGTGCTGGCACTGGCAGAGAAGCTGTGACTGTGACTCCTGGGCAGGAGGAGCTGGCCGTGGCCGCAGGGAAGGAGAGGGAAAGAGGGGAAAGGGCAAGGAGAGAGGAGCAGCAGCAGCAGCGAGGTTCACTTACCATATCGACATCGGTACTGACAGACTCCATTTTTTCCCCCAAGCAGTTCCAAGAAGGAGTCGAAGTAGCTGTTCACCGTTTCAAAGCCGTCCCGGATGGTCTCGATGCCCCAGTCGGAATAGGATGACTCTGCCTGGGAGTCCTGGTGGCCGGTGCTGTCCTGTGCTGCCTCCTCGGTGCACTGCCCCAAGCCCAGGGTCAGGCACAGAAGCGCTGCCTCCAGCAGCAGCCGCATGCTGCAGTCCCGATCCCGGAGCCCCGGGCAGGGAGCAGCGGGAATGGGCTGCGTGTGTAGAAGGCACTGAGCTCCCCTCTGCCTGGACTTTAAACGCTGCCCAGGGAGCCGGCGTGAGGTCACCGCAGCCGGGGTGCAAAGTGCAGCACCGAGATCCGGACCGCGTTCACCTGCCGGAGCTGGGAGTTCGCACGGTCCCGCGGGGACAGCCTCAGTCCCCCCGGCGCCGGGGCTGCAGCTCCCCAAAAGGGACCTCTCCCTGCATGGGCCACCTCACTCCCTCCCCAGCCTGGTGGGAGATGAAAAAAATTCCTGCTGCTCAGGCAGCCTGAAGAGCACCCCTTGCCCTTTCCCCAGGCCTCCTGGGCACACGGGGGTGGGATGAGACCTTCACCCAGCCTAGCTGCTGGGTATATTGCTCCTAGCAAATCCCATGGGCTCACAGAGCCTCGGAGGGGTTGATCCAGCAGTTTGGAGTAGTTTGGGGTTACAAACACTGCATTCAGGGTAATTCCTTGGCATCACCTCCAGTTCTAGGATCGATGTTGTAGATGAATACTTGCGTTTGATGTGGCTGCTGAGGGCTGATGTTATATGGCTGGTTGTTACAGCTCCTATGTAATGTAAATTAAACATGTAGCACAGGTGAGCCAGAAGGAAAGGTTGGCACTGAAATCTGAGCCAGGGGATGGGTTGTGGGCAGCTGCAGGTCTTGGCTCTGGAGTGGGACAGGCCTGCCAGGACCCAGGGGCCTGCTCAGCTGGTGGAGGGTTCAAAGTTGCGCATTAAAAAGAAAGCAACCAAATGAACATCCACAGCAAAAGACAAAGCAAACCACTCACAGAGAATAGAGAAGGGAAATGGTGTGGGAAGGTTCTGGCTGCTCTTAGAAAGCTTTTCAGATGTGCTCCAGCACAGCAATGCCTCTCAGGAGGAGCTGGGCTGCAGGCATTTTAAATATATGCCAAACACAAATGCAAATTCTGGCATTTTATTGTTTTGCAGGAGATTCAGCCCTGCTGTGTTGCTGCTTCTGGAGGGCCAGAGCTCCATGGCACTGCCTGTGTCTCTGCACATGGCCGTGGGTGACAAACTCCAGACATGGGACAGCCAAGTCTTGGTTTCTTAGGCAGGTGAGTCAGAGAAGTGGGGAAGGGAGCAAACAAGCTGGTTAGTCCCTCTCCTGGGAAATGGTGTGGAGCCAGAAGCAGCTGCTGCCTGCTTGTTCCATCTGCTCTGAGGCCCATGGCTGCCAGGGCGGAGTTATGGGTGAGGGGATGTTTGGGAATGCAGGAGGTCCCAGGGGAACTTCAAACCAGCTTTGCCTTTGGGAAGATAAACCCAGGTATAGAGAACCCTGGAATGTCTGTGTCACCCCTGGCACACAGCAGAGGGGGCGCTGGGGAAGTGAGGATTTCCCTGCAGGAGCACTGGAGAGCTCGGGCCTCTCCTACTGTTCAGACCATGCTGGGGATTGGTCTGTCAGACATGGGTGGAAATGGTCCCCGGAGTCTGTTGTCAGGGAGCCCCAGTGCAGGGAAAATTGGATTCAAGAGTCCCATGCTGTGTCTTGCAGTGAGCGGAGCCCTTGATGTCTCTGCTGGTTCAATCCCTGCCCCGCCTGATACTCCAGTTTGCAGTCCCAGTGCTCCCAGCCTTTGCCAACAGCCTGGCAGAAATTAATGTAAAAAAGAGCAAAACAGCTATTCGAGAATAGCTTGGAAATGTGTAAGAGCCCCTGGGTGTCTGTGTGTGGTGTCCTGCTTTTGTGGTGGAGCCTTTTAGGGTTGCTCTAGAGGCAATTCCAGAACACAGCTTTCTTTGTCATCCTCGGGCCCTGGTGACTGATCCGTGTGCTGCTGAAGGCGAACAGAGAGGGAGAAAATGCTGGCAGGACTGCAGAGGTTGCAAACCACAGGGAATGTGGGAATGTGGTGTGAGCAGGACATGCAGCCTGGAGCGAGTGGCTCTGGAGCCCAGGCCGTTTGCAAAGTCAATTGGAATTAGGAAAGCCGAACAGGGTGGGGAGGGAGCAGCTGGCAGAGAGCAGAGAGCCTGGGTAAAGAGGAGTCAGAAACTTTCCTGCTAGTTTGTCACTGGTCCCGAAGCAAAGGTTTGTGAATAAAAAGCAGTTTAACTGCTTTTCCAAGACGTGGCAGCCCCTTCGCCCTGCCTGGGGGATGAGCCGCTCTCCTTCCTTCCTCCTGCTTCCTTCTTTCCCTCCCCAAGGCAGTCTCCTGGGAGGTTTTCAGTCCAGCTGCAAATAGCTTGGTTGCACCCAGACTTCAAGATCTGAAGACCAGGAAAAATGTCGGATTGGGTAAAAGCAACCTCCACAGTTCCCTCGGGGAGTGGCTCAGCAGCTGCAGCAGTGAGGAACTCCCCGGCTGTGGATGTGCACAGTGGGACCCTGCAGGCTGTCTGGCCTCGCTTTGACCCACTGCAGTTACAAATACCCCTTCCCTGGGCCAGCTCTGAAGATTTAAAGGGATGCAGATGCTTTTTGCTACGGTGGTGAACTCTGACAACTGGTTTCTGAACCTGCTCCTGACCTCGGGATAGGCAGCTCCTGACTCGGTGCATTCATTTCTGCCTCCGTAATGCTTAAATATAGCGCAGCCCCGGGCCGTGGTGAGTCACACATTCCCAGGGACACTGTCAGGCTGTTGGCAGCGTTCCCGGCTTGGGAGGGAGAGGTGGCTACACCCGTCCTGTCCGCTCCTGTGGCCCCCGCGCCTGTGGGAATGAGCCCCGTCCCCGACGGAGCTGGAAAATCCCTCTTGGCTCCGCATCAGGAGCCAAGCTCCGGCTCCTGTGGGGCATTCCTCATTCCGAGCACACTCCCTACGTCGTGACTGTGCCAGGATCCTTCCCGTGGCATTCTGCTGGGGAGGACTTGGGAGAGAGGGACGGGAGCCCCTTTTCCATGGGCTTTGGCTGGCTCGGGGAGTTGCTGGTCGGTGTTTAGCAGGGGGAAGGGGCAGCTGGTGGTTCAGGTTAGTGCGCGATCCGTGGCTGCTTCAGAGCCCGCTTTGGGAGCCAGGTGAGTCACTGATTACCGGAACGAGAACTGCGGGTCGATGATGAAATCCCCGAGTCCCTCCGAGCCGGGTCAGAGTCCAGCAGCCAGGGAGGGTGGGCGGGGGTGGTTAAAGACCCCCTCCCTCCTGGGGGCCGAGCTCAAGTGTGTGGGCAGGTCCCTACAGCCTTGTGCTGCCCCCCTGCAGGAGAGCGTTCTGCCCCTGTGCTCAGGTGAGACCCCACCTGCAGAGCTGCCCCAGCCCTGGGGCCCAGCACAGCAGGGACCTGGAGCTGCTGGAGAGAGTCCAGAGGAGGCTCCAGGATGAGCAGAGGGATGGAGCAGCTCTGCTGGGAGGAAAGGCTGGGAGAGCTGGGATTGTTCAGCCTAGAAGAGAGAAAACTCTGTGGAGACCTCAGAGCCCCTTCCAGGGCCTAAAGGGGCTCCAGGAGAGCTGGAGAGGGACTTTGGACAAGGGTCTGGAATGACAGGACACAGGGAATGGCTTCCCAGTGCCAGAGGGCAGGGATAGATGGGATATTGGGAAGGAATTGTTCCTTGGGAGGGTGGGGTGCCCCTGGATCCCTGAAGTGTCCAAGGCCAGGCTAGATGGGGCTTGGAGTGATAGTGGAAGGTGTCCCTTACCCATGGCAGGGGGTTGGAACTGGATGAGTTTTAAGTACCTTCCAACCCAAACTATTCTGGGTTCTATGGTCCTGTCAGACCCGGATTTCCTTCCTCTTTATCTTATTCCTGCCCTGTGACATTCACAGGCCTTTTTCCCTATCTCTGACCTTATCCTGCCTTTTCAGCTGCAGCTGCTGTGGGCCTTACCCTTGCTGGGTTCCTCCCATGGTGGTGACCCCCCATGGTCCTGCTCCAGGTGCAGCTGTGCCAGAAGAGCCCCAGGGACCCAGGTAGGATGGTGGGAAGTCACCGGTTGCAGTAGGCCAGGGCTGATCCAGAGCCCTTTCCTTCCCCCAAGACCCGTCCTGGCAGGGGCAGGGCAGCAGCTCAGCAGCACAGGGTGGCTGGGGATGGAACCCAATCACCTTTCCAAAACAAAACAACGCTGGTGCACTTTAGGCTGATTTCCTATGCCACAGCTGCCCAATGTGTGAGCACATGAGCAGTGTCCTGGGGCAGCTCCCTACCTGCAAGCCAAGTGCTCCACGGGCAGCACACGGCTGCGTCCCACAGGCAAAAGGGTCAAGGCCTCTCACCAGCCCTTGCTGTGCTTTGTGCAGGTTCCTGATGACCAGAACTAAGCATGAGCTCCACTGCTCTGCGGGGTGAAGCTCAGGAACGGCTGTGGGTTTTGGTTATGGAGGAGGCCAGCCTGACCTTCCCACATGTGAGTTTATTGTGCTCTTGGAGACTCTGGTGCTTTCCTCCCTTCACTAGAACCATTCCAGGATCAGTGGCTGGTTGACCTTCTGGCTTCAGGAAATAGGTATGTCATCCCTGGAAAAGGGACACTCAGCAGCTGACCCTGCTTTCAGCCCAGCATGATCTGCCCTCCCCTCTTGCAGTCCTTTAGGGCTGTGTGTTCCCAGCGGAGACACAAAGTTTAGTGTTGAACAGGAATTTGGAGTAGGAGCAGCTCCTGCACCTGCCCACTGAGATGGTGCAGGGAAACAAAGGAGCTTAGTTTCCACAAATGGTGATAAAACTTTGTGTGATCAGATTTATAGCAGCCACATACGAGGAGAGTTGGATGTGGAGGATTTCTCACTGCTACTGGCAGTGGCTTTTATTTTAAGCCTGTTCACTTTTTTTTTAAAACATTAAAAATTTTATTACAAAAAATGTAACAGTAAGGCAATTTCTCAGTTGTCAGTCACTGTGAGCCCAGACAGTTTTCAATCATGTTTAATACAAAACTAGATTCACACAGGAGCCACGCCAGGGATCCAAAAGCCCTTTGAGAAATGATGGGGTAAGGCAGAAGCAGCAGCACCAGTGTAATCCCTTACACAGTCAGCGTTGGAGGCATGGACACCACTGCAGTGGAGGAAACAGGGATTGTCTGCAGTTTGAAAATCTAATCCAACCCTACTGCCATAACCTGAAACATTCCTGATATGCCTCAGCAGACTCAAGGTTTAATTTTGAGGGATTTTTTTTTTCCCCTTTAACCAAGTGAAATTTTCTACTGTCACAAGTAGAAAATTCTTTCCTGAAGAATTATCTGTGAGTGGTTCACTGCTTTAAGAAGTCGTGCACCAGAACATTTGTACTCCCCAAGCAATGCCTGAGACTGATGCTGTTTAATACTGGAAATACTCACTGGCATTGAGGTGAGGGAGGGAACTGCTGACCAAAATTCCCCATCTCTGGCTTTTTTTTCGTCCTTTGGTGATTGTTGAATAGAGTTGGGACAGCAAGAGCAAATGCTTTCCACACCTGTTCCTGATGGCAGTACAGGGATTTTGCTTTGTGCTCCTTTACAAGGTAGGACTGGCATTTATGGATGCCCCACACTGTTCACAGGACCCTTGTACTTGCAGGGAGGGGGTGGGAGTTACCTGCAGCCATAGTTACCTTTTTGGAACTTTACAAACTAAAAGAGAGGGGAAAGAGAAAAGAGAGAACCATGGAGAGGAACAGAGCCCGATGAAAAAGTGAGAAAACTCAGATAGGCACAAATGTTAGGGGTTTGGGGTTTTTTTAATTATTACAATTTAGTGCTCAAAGATCAGCTCTGCTAACCCCGTTCTGGGGTGAATTTATTTAGATCAGCTCCTGCTCTCGGTAAAGGAGCAGTACAGATGTGAGGGGGGGACTGTGCACTTTGTGTTCTCAAGTTATGGATGGACCTTGTTTTCCAGCTGCCAAAAGCCAGGCAGAATTCAGGAAGGTGCAGGGCTAGGGATGGGCAGTTCTGTGGGTCCCACTGCTACCAGGCTCAGTAGAAATTTAACAATCTGTTTTCCAGCAAAGACTTTTTAAAGTGTCTTCTAAAAGTATGCAGTTCCTCCAACTATAGTACCTTAAACTGCATTCCCAGTATTCCAGAGGTATTTCTAGCACGTTTAACAATAGGTTTTGTACATTTTGGCTCAATTGCCAAGATTTTATTGAGGCAGAAAATCCAATTAACCAAAATTGGAATTTTTCCTTGGTAAAGACTTCAGGCTTGACCCCTAAATCAGTAAAACTGAACTGTTTTGGTAGAGGCAGGTGCAGCACCCTTTGATTTTTGTCCTCATGCTATTGAGATATTTGGATATTCTGCTAAAAATCCTGCTGTGGAAAGGAAAGGGTTCAGGAAAGTGAGCCTGCATCTAAGAAAGGTTCAGGACTATAAATAGGCTGAGAGTTTCTCCTGAAACCTCGAGAGCTGGGAGAAGGACGAGGGGTGGGGAGCATTCTGTGAGGACACTGTGTTACCTCAGCACCTGAAGTCTCAGAACCAATTTGAAATTCTAGTGTCCTAAGGCACAACAATTTTGATTAATGACGAGGGGAACATCCCCGTCCCCACTGCCTGAGAAGCAGAGGGAAGAGCTGGCTGCCAGGACAGAACAAAAGCAGCATTTGTTCGTGTGGACAAACATTGCAGAAGTGGAGGGAAGATGGGCTGTGGGTGTTCCCAGGCCGCTCTGACGCTGTGGAAGCATCCTGGCTCTGCCTGTGGAGCTGCTGGCTCATGTGGTCAAGCTTAAGAGCCAAATTCTCCACAGAGGCCGTGAAGGAAGAAAAGTTTAAGAAGTGGGGCTTTTGTGGAAGTGGAACACCAGGCTAAAACATGGTAATAACCTGTTTTCCAGAGAAAAAATAAAACATGCCCGCAGTGGTCAGGCACTCTAGGAGAGCAAAGAGTCGAGTGTCTGGGAATTGAGGAATAGGAATGGGTTTAATTCAGCATTCCTTAGAAAGGAGCCCTCCCAGGGAATCATCCTGCCCTAAGGCTGGCAGGGGTGAGGAGGACTCCGGACAACCCCTGGCTGCCCACACTGCTCAGAGGGATGATGGTGACAGGAACACCACACACAACACCACTGTAAGTTGTGGCCCTCGTCTGTATTTTGTCCTTTTTTTTTTTCCAGTAACACTCGTCAGCCTCAGTATTTTCTGTCGGTAAGACCTGGGGGGGATTTGGAGGGAACTAAAAGCACGTTTGTCCTGTCCACAGCTGACACAGCGGCGTGGGTGGGGATGGACCTGTAGTGGAGTGTTTGTTAGTCAGTTGTAAACTGCCAGCTGTGTGCATTTCACACACACTGAGTACTCTAGAGGCCAGGCTGCGTCATTCCAGCTCCGATAACGTGCACGGCCGTCGGAATTCCTGTCCCCGCTCGTGGAGCCATTTATTGGATACTGCAAAGACACAAAGGTACTGGGTCACTGCACCTGGTCAGCTCCTCCTCTACTGAACCTAAATATGCTCTAGGCCAGCTTTTGGTTAAGCACAGGATTATCTTAATTTTCTGATGGTTTTTAATCACAGAACTGGGGTTGGAAGGGGCCTTAAAAGACTTTCTCATTCCAACCCCACTGCTATGCACTAATGCGTGAAGTTAGTCTAATAAAAAAACCAACCAAACAACAAAGCAACAAAAAACCTTCCAGTATGGCTGCAAAGCTACAAAAAGATTCTTAAAGTAGATACAATATTACATTTACTTTATACATGTAATGAATGGAATATATTTAACATACAGAGAGATACGAGGTAGATAAAGTAAATTAAATAGATTTCTTTACAAAGAACTTAATTTCTGAAGTCCAGAGGAAAAAGAAAGCCAAGCCACCCCCCAGCACAGGGCAGACTCGGGTCGGAGGCAGGTACTCACCCCATTTATTTCCCACTAGCACCGGGCAGGCCGCGTGCCGCGTGCTGTAATCGCCTTCTCCACTGGGGAAGAGGTTGTACCAGAAGACAGCTGTTCCCTGGGGAGGGCAGGGAACACTCAGCCCTTTGCTCTGTACAACACACACTTTCACACCAGCTCACTGAAGAGTAAGGCAAAGGTGGCTGCATTTGTGTTTCAGATTCTCCTTTGGAACTGAAGGCTCTTTTCCATATTCTAACATTTGCTTCCTTAGGAATAAGTCTCCTTTGACCTATTGTATGTCTATAGACTTGGCTCTTAATTTTTTTTAAAATCCTAAGCCACTTTCATTCAACTCCTGACCAGTTAAAGAAAGCCAAGATTATTTACTAAAGACGAACAGCAGGCCAGCAAAGACAAACCTTGCTTGACGGAAAAAACTGACAGGAGAATCTCCTAGAGATGCCTCAAGACTAATCAACTGATAGATCTGAGTATTTTCAAGATGTGTTTTGAAGCATTTAAATGTTTTGCAGTATCAACACATGGAATGTCAGGGCCCTTGGAATCACCAGCACAGCTCCAGTTGCTGCACTTAAGGAAAATCACAGCACTGGTATGACAGCACAGAGGTGCTTACAGTTATTTTAAAGGTTCACTTTAAAGCTCTGTTTGGTGCCTGTTCTGTTTGAGTAGGTGGGGAGGAGTGGTTTTATCTGCTGGATAAATCCTGCTCACCTTTTTTGGCCAAACGCTGGCTCCCACTTCAGGGAAGACCGTGGCTCCCCCTGCTGACACATCGCTCATCTGAACAGGTGGGGAAGCACAGGTGAGTTCAGGCTGATAAAATCTCACTTTTTAGTAAAAGTGAAGTTTAATTTCGACGTAAACCCCTTAAAAAGGCCAAACCTGCTCTGTTCCCAGTGCAGTCCCAGCCTTGTCCCTCCCACTTGAGTGTTAAGGCAGTGAACATGCTGTAAATTCTGATGCAGATACAAAAATAAACAGGCAGGCAAATAATTTCAGCTAATGCTCAAATTTGGGGGAAAAATCCTCCTTAAGACACATGGAAGAACCACAAAGTCTGGGTAATAACACGCCCCCCCCCCCCCCCCATGTATTACCCCAAAGTTAGTGGCTGCTTCACTTGCAAGTCCCTTCAGTAAAAAAGAATGAAAAAAAAAAGCAGAATTAAATCATTCAGTGGTACAGAATATGCAGTGACAGATGGCAGAAATTTATCACTTACATAAAACAACCAAGTAGCAATTCTGTTGCCTGTTCCCAATTCCTTAAAAGCATCTGGCTCATCTTTCTGTGAACAAAAGCAGGCAGATTCCATCAGCATTTCTTTCTGGTTGCTGAGAGCAGCCAGTGACGCACAGCTGCTGAGCCAGCAGCACGCAACAGACTTGTGCAGAAGAATTAATCCAACCCCCTGATTTGGAAGGAGGGGAGGAATGCAATAGGAGTGAATCTATTAATTTAAATAAACCAGGCACTTTGAAATTCTGTCAGGGAGGGAGGAAGGGTGGGCATTAAGCCCAGATTTCTAATGGGCAAGAACAACTGTGCTGTCTGAGGCTGAGTCTATAAATCCTCCTCACAGCAAACTGAATTATTTAATTACACTCATCCCCCCTTGTCCTTGGCAGCAGCCAGGGCAGCTCTCAGTCCCAGGGGCAGCTGGGACACCTCCCTGCCACACTCCACTTTGGATTCCAGCTGGGAAGCAGGGAGGAAGCCTCAGTGACAAACCAGGCAACTAAGACGTGTTTAGCACTTGGCTTACAAGAATGAACCCCCATTTTGATGAGTTTTGACACCAACTTCTGTCACACCTCTGTTTTTAAACCCACCCCCTGAGGCCACAATTTGTGTGCACTGAAATTCCAGCAATTGTTACTCCAGGAAACAACCCCAGGGCTTCCAAACAAAACCTGTTACTCAGTTGCAATGCCTTGGAGCACCTGCTTACAGAGCAGAGATCCTGATTCAGAGTTGGTGGCTGGGATTGGCAAGATTAAGGTTAATCTGAAGGAGTTAAACCACACAGAATTATGCCCAGTAAATAACCAACTGAATTTCAGCAGTCTGCAATTTAAACTGGAATAAAACAGGTGGACAACTTCAATCAAGAACTTAAGGAGAGTGAAATAAGACTTTTTCCAGTTGTCAGGAGTCTGCTGGCACTCATCTTACAGGTAACAACCTCCACAGGTTCAGCTGGTGGTTTAGAGGGCTTTCTCCACGGACATGGATTAGGAAAGTGGAAGAGCTACAAAATTTAATGCACGTTGAAGAACAGAGAGTGTGCCCCAGCCCAGAAGCCCAGGCTTCACCAGGTCTAGCTCTCCTCCAGCTCTTTACTTGCCCGTGCAAAGTCAAAGTGGGGCTCATACTGTCCTCCCACTCCATAATTTGCCACCTGAAAAAGAGAAACACAGCGCTTGTGAAGAAGAAAGAGGTGAAGACAAAACAGGACTTACCCTTCCAAAATCAAAATGAGGCTCATACTGGCCTCCTACGCCGTAGTTGGCTACCTACAGTGGAAGGAGAAGCACAGGATCTAGTAAATCAGTATTTATCCAGGCAAGAGTTCGACTGTCAGCTACAGCCTTTGCACAGATGAAGTTTAAACACCAAGTCCCAGGAAATGTCGAGCCTCTGTCAGCTACAAGAGCACATCCAAGACTGGCACTGCAGGATGCAGCGTGCTCCATGGAAGGAACCTGGTGCTTCCCAGGCTAGAAAAGCATTTTTCTCCTACAGAAAACTTTTCAGCCTCTGTTCTCTTCAAAACGTGTTACGGTGCTTTTACATCATCAAATTTAAACCACTTTTTGACCTAAATTTAAATGTGTCAATAGAGAGGGTCACCTGTCCTTCTTGCCAATTGGTTATAAAAAAATAACCTCATTTTTTAACCAGCTCCATGGCCATTTTATCACCAGGAACCTTGACAGAGGGGCAAGGAGCAGAGCAGGTTTCAGAACCACTTTGTGGGTGTCCTGCTTCCCAGGTACTCAGGCTCTGCTCACAGTCAGGGAAGCAGCTGCTCATTTAAAGGCCTCAAGCAAATAAACAAAAGCACTTCTAAGTTACAATTTTCTCAAGTTACACATACAGCCAGTGTTCCCCACACCCCAGGGACAGCAGGCACACTGGTGGCCTTCCTTGAGTACAAGTCAAGCTAAACTTTTAACTGTCTCCAACAGCAGCAAAGTTTGACCCTGCAGCCATGAAACTCAGTTAGTCTAAATGAAAAGGAATTACACAGCCAGAGTTTCAGTTATCACTGTTTCCTTTCAGCCCCAAAAAGCCACTTCACACTGAACAGCTGCTCTGCAAAGACAGCTTTGTTTCCTCCTCTCTGTAAATAAGTGAGTTTTTGTGGTCACCCACCCTGAGCAAGCACAAGCCATCCATCCACAGTGAAATGCTGACTGCCATCCAGCACCAAACCCACCCTGACACTCACCTGCAGCTCCTCTGCTGTGGAGACATCCAGCCCTGTCAGGTCCTGGATCCTGGTGTTGATCCGGGACACCACCGGGCTCTCGTACCCCGACAGCCACGCGCTGAGGGGGGGACAGTTAGTGACACGTGACAGCAACAGGCGGCACGGCAGCAACACTTGGAGTTACTTGGAATGTCAGATTAGTTCTTAGGACTTGTCAAGAATTTGGTAGCATGACCAGGTGTGCTTCTAGGGCATTACAAAGCCCTGAATTCAATGAAGGTGTTTTCTAGAAAGACCAATTCCAGCACTGGTTTAAGGGAGCTCCCTAAGCAAGGGCCTGCATTCCCACACTGGGCTGAAGGAAATGTTCCCAACAGTGCTTCAGGCTCTTTTTTAAACTAGGCATGCACAGTTCTGCTCTTACCCCACTCCCACCAGCTAATGCAGCCCCCAGGGGCGATGGGTTTTGAAGCAAGATTTGGGAGGGTGGGTTGCTGTATTTGTCTGTGTAGCTGTAACTCAGCTCCCCGAAATGTCACACACTTCCAGGCCAGCACTCTGTGAGCTGCCCTTTCTCATCACTTAGCCCTGCAATGCTACTAAAAATCACTCTGAAAACAATTAAATAATGCATTAAATTGAACAATTTCTACCAGAACAGCCTATTACAAATCTGGTATTTAGCACATGCTTCAGGTACACAGATTTTTAAGGGGGGGAAAACCCCAAACTAACCCCTTTTTAAAAAAAATATAAATGTGGAAGGTCAGCCTCAGTTTCAAGGGCATCTTTCAAAATGTTTGCCTCCTACTGTGTATTAGAGTTTTTCAACACCTGCTCACCTGATGCCTGTTTCTCTTGCTGCTTTTCTCATCCCATGCCAACCACTGCACTAATATGGGTGATAATACTGATGATTTGGGGCTCATTTTCCCCCATTTTGTTTTTTTGGCAGGAAAACAGAGACAGCTATTTCTACCTTTTTTTTTTCTAGCAGCTGACTCAGCTTTTAGGCTCAGCAGTGCTTCCTGCTGGACAGAAATCTCTGTGCCCAGAGCCCAGCTGGAAACTATCAGTTGCAGCATCCCTGTATTTTTACTCAAATCAACCTTCACATCTACACTAAATTAAAGTTTTCTTTAATTTGTATTTAAAAAACCCATAAATCCCCGAAGACTTTGCCTGGGAGGAACAGCAGCCTGATACATGACACAAGGCACTGACACAGGTTACAGAATCTCTATGAGCATTTTCTCAATGACAAATGAACTATAAGATGATAAAAGAAATCACATTTCTCAAGACAGACATGCACAGACCCATCCACTGCTGAACGCTGTTAGTACGAGGAGATGTTACAACACAACCTGCTTTGATTTCAGGTGGCAGAAGAATGCAAAGACATGGATATGAAGCATTTACCAAACAAAAACCCCAAAAAGCAGCCATGCTACACAGCCATGGTGACCAGGTAATGCTCACAAGCAGCCCTAACCTCACATTTAAGGCACAAGAAAAACCCTGACACACCTACCAGCTTCAGAGTGTAGGCTCTCTCTGCTTCTGCCCAGTCTGTTAATAAAGGCTTAAAGGAAAAAAACCCGAAGAAAGGAAAACCCAAGCATTCTTGCTGTGTTGGTTATTCAGAGTGGCAATGAATGCTTCACCAGGAGAAAACTGCAGCCTTTCAGGAAGGGGAGTACTGTATGTATTTTAAAAATAAAATTAACTGCCTCAGCATACAAAGAAAGCCTATGAAAGGTGGAGGAACAGGGAATTGAAACCATATTCCAAGTGCCAGCCTGTCTGCTGGGTGCTGAGCTAAACCACAGGGAGGCCTACAGGGGGATTTAACCCTGAAGGTGTTATGAAACCTGCATCCATGGCCTTGCCTGCTCACAGAGTATTCCAGCTGTCCCACATTCCCTCCTCCGGTGCTGCCTCAGCTTGGTCCCTCGCTGATAGAAGTGCCTCATTCAAAACAGTTTCTTCACACAAAGTTGGCTTTTCTCCTGCCCTTGTCTTTCAAAGAAAGACACTCCCTGACCAGTGGTGCAGGAGGTGCAGCATTAACAGCCTTAAGCATGCTCAGCAACCTGTTTTCTTTTGATATTTACGTAATTCCCCGTCCAGTAACTGCACACAGCTCTGCTCTTCCATGGCCATCTGTCAGATGAGACACTGAATTTGACAGGTTCATTGCATTCTGTCGTATCTTTGACCAGCTGCCACCTCCGAGTCCGTGATGGGCCCTAACAAAAAGGGACAACTCCTGGGAAGCCCAGGCAGGGCAGCTCAAGATGGCACTGAGTTACAGCAGGATTTGGTATTTTGTTAGTGACCACCACACAAGTTTGGGGTTTTGCTGACCCACTCGGCTTTGTAAAGAGCCATCCCTGAGCTGTTACAAAAACCAGAATGCTTCCATTAGCGTGCTGAATTCACACCAGGGGGGCTTTTAACAACTTTTGTACGCATTACAAATGGACAGGAATAATCACATTGACTCATGGAATCGAGAAATGACTTGGTTGGAAGGGACCTGAAAGCTCATCCCATTCCACCCCCTGCCATGGGCAGAGACACCTTCCACTAGACCAGGTTGCTCCAAGCCTTGGCCACTTCCAGGGATGGGACAGCCACCAAATGTCCCATATTCCTCCCTCTTATAATTCTGCGTGGGGCACCTTAGCGATTTTTAATGGCACAATGCTTCTACACAGAAATAGACCAAGCAGTACATTAAGGAAAAAACAGACAATTCTCTGGAGCTACTGAACACACAAGGGGCACATCCCCCCAAAATCTCATCTCCTCAGCTGCTCTGGTCAGTCTAGGAGCAGACATTACACCCCAACACTACTTCTGTAAGTCACTGGCCACAAAATACTGGCATTTATGTTTAAAAGCCTTCTAAGATACACGTGGTGTGCAGAAAAGTACCAGCAGAGACACAACATGGAGCGAGTAAAAGCCCAGCCTGGTATTTCTGAAGTGGAAACTTTTAACATTACGTGCTGCAAGCTCTGGCTGCCTGCTGGGAGGAGAGAGAAGGGGGAAAAGGCAGTTTTTATCTTTAAAAGCAGTGTGTGAGTGGGTGGGTTTATCCTGGTGCTGCACACACGGCTCGGTGGTGCTGGCAAGGTGCCCCCCTTCACAGAGCTGCCACGTCCCACCAAGGGAACAGTAGCTCTCTCAGAGACAGGAATGCTGTAATTTAGGAGGGCATGTGCTGGGAAGGAATGTTTGGAGGGGGAAAGCAGTCATCTATTAAAAAAAATAAAGTGAGCATTTTTTGGTTTTCAGGAGCAATGATTCACCGAAACCCAAACCAGCTCAAGCAGCTCCAAGGGAAAGATGTCTCTGGAAGTGCAGGAGAGCAGCAGGAACAGCACAGGCCCTCTAAATCAGGCTGGTGGGGGTGGCTTCTGCCTCCTACTCCAGATTTAGGTGTCAAGTTCTCTTGGAAAGTCCATAACCATCCTGCAAATCTGCACATGGATGAAAGCAAAGGCATGGGGAAGCAGGAGAAGGGCAGTCCCTCTCTACCCTCCAGGCTGTTCCTACCCTCAAAAAATGGTGTTCCCTACTTCTTGGATGTTTCTCTACAATTTTAATTCCAGCTTCCAGTGAGATACTGAATTTAAAAACTTAGTTCAGTAAAATACTATTTACTTCTGAGAGTTCCTTGGGTACATTGGAAGGAAGCCCCACAGTGCCACATTTTTGAGCACCAAACCTTAATAAGAATTTAAAGGTCCGATTCCCCAGGCTCTGTCCTGGGTTTTTAATTGGCCTTTAATGCTGGGTAGTGCCTTGTGCTATTTTTTCTGACTGGCATCTGCAACACCTCAGGGAATAACGCTTCCTACTAATGAAAAATCGCAACTCTAAATAAAAAGTTCCTTCACTAAGCCTCATCTATTTAAATAGGCACCAATTATGCATCCCAATTTCCATCAGTAATCTGGTCACCTTCTGCAATTCCCATCATTAGCACATCAAGTTTGACATGAGGGGATCCGAATGGATGAAGGAGTTTCCTCAGTAAATACCCCAGAGCTGTCTGGCACAGAGGACAAACCCCACAAGTGCATAAATGAAATACACAGTGACAAATAACCAAGATAGGTAAGACATGGACAGACCCGAACATTAAAAACAAATAAAAATGAAATGCAATGCATGTCCAACAAGAAGATGAACGTTCCTGAAGTCGCTCCCTGGGGGCAGTTTTAAGGAGCAAACATGTAAGAGCTTCCCAGACAACTCCCAAAGGATTCCCACCACCTGCGTGTGCCAATGAGCACACAGACCCACGTGCTGCAAAGGTGCGAGGCATAAAAATAAATGTTTTCAACTTGCCACTAGAGTGGCCTTAAGGACCTCAGCTCCAGTGGTTTTCCAGTTTTCCTGAGACTTATCATCATTCCTGAATCAATCACCTCCCTGTGGTCCCGTATTTGGAAGCACTTTTACCTCTCTGAAGAAATTCACAGCTAAGGCCCTTCAGCTCTGGGCCATTCTAAGTTCAGGGGTTTGTTCAAAGCAGCTGAAAGAACTCTGGGTTTCTATTCAAGCAGCAGCTACGTACCATCATTTCAACAAGGAAATCCCTTAAAATCATCACCTAGCTTTAATGTGCAGTGCTCCCAGGAATTACAGCAGCTCCCTAGCTCTGAGCAGGTGTGGATACAGAAGCTTAGGAGCAGAGGTGAGCCAGGCAGGTGCCCCATTGCCCCGGGCCCCAGCAGAGCCCCACACCCACGTTTAGAACGTTAGTCCCAGCGCACAAGCCATGCTCAGCCAGAGAGGGCACTTCCACCTCGGAATGCCACCCCTGACAAGGAATCCCTACTTCAGCAGACCACGTGCTTTGTTATGCGACAGCTCAGCTTGCTTTAGCCCACTCTCTTCGGAAGAAAGGCTGAAGAATAAGAGAAGTTACACAAAATCCCTGCCCGCGTTTAGCGCTGAAGCAGCACGGCCCCAGGACACACTTCCTCAGACAAGGAATCCCTTCCCCTTACCTCTTAGAGACTCTGTAATGTGCTGTGGTCAGTTTCCCAGTCTCAGGGTCATGAACAGTAGCACGGCTCAGCTACAAAAAGAGAAAGGACAAGGCTTACCCACCTCGCAGGCTGCTTTTTGGCCAAGCCCCAGGTGTTTGAAAGGGTTCCGATTGGTCCGGATGCGATGCTCGCAAATTAGCAATGGTTGGAAGGGCAACACAAGCTGCAGCTGCCATGTCCAAATCACAACAAATTGGTTGGAATAATTTGGTTAGATTGTCCTTTCACTTTTTTCCTCCCTTTACTATTTTTCCTTTTTGTTTTTTTGGTTTAAAAATCAAGAACTTTCTGCAAGTAATTTATGATGCTGAGTTTCCCAGACGATTCCTCCTCACCCAGAAGTTTAACTCCTCCCAGAATTTTGGCTCAGTGCTGAAGGCCTGTGCAGCAAACCTTTAATTACCGTGGCTAAAACCAGGGGAGGGCAGGCAGGGGCAGGTGGTTTCTTTCAGATCCAGCCAATTTTGGAAAGCACAGGCTAAATTCAGCACTTGTAGTACTTAACAGACAAGCTGAAAAGAACCAGGAGCCCGGTGGAAATGAGCCTGTGTTCTGCCAGATTTGTGTCAAGCAGGAGGTAAAGGAGCCCAGCTGGGAGTGTGGGATTATCCTGGACAAGGAGATGTGTGTTTGTGTGCACAGCAAGGACCTGAAGCATCTCCTACACCCAAAAAGGCACTTCGAGGTCTGCTACATTTTCCAAAGAAAGGGAGGACAATTCTTGGTTGTGAGAAGAGCAAGAGGAAAGGAATATATAGATTAAAAACAAAACCAGATTCTACTGAAGGTTTTGTAGCATCTTGTATTTCTCACACTGACTGCAGAGACTTGCTTGAAAAAACGCACACTGAGAAGGCGACCAAAAAGGAAAGAACAAATCAAAACACGCCCCCAGAACTTCCAGCTGAAGGAAAAGACTGAGGAACTCAGCAGTAACAGCCTGTTACAGATCTCAGGGAATCACATGGTGGACTACACAGCTGTCTCTTCAGCCCACCTCGTTTCCCCATAATGAGCAGGATGTCCACACTCATTACAGGCCCAAAACCTCTGGCATGGAGCTCTCTTACCTTTTGCTAATTCTGTAATGTGCCGTCTCCAAGGCTCCCGTTATGGGGTTTGAAATGGTGGCTCGCCTCAGCTGTGAAGCGAACCATCAGAAGTTGCATTACAAGCACAATCTGCATCCCAGCAATCCGACCATTCAGAAGCCTCGGGAGGGGGACAACGCCACCAAGCCACCACCGCCACCGCCCCGGCACCGCTGCCGTGGTCTGTCTGCCATGGAGGGGTGGGGGGCCACGGGGAATGAGGGGGAGGCTCCAGTTTTACTAAAAGAAAGGTCTCTTGTTTGGTTTTTTAAGGTTTTCCACAAGTCCTGTTTCCATGTCTGTAGCGAGAACATTTCTACAGCAGCTTTGATTTCTTGTGCAATGAAACGTTCTGGGAGCAGCACAGTGGTGTAGCACGTGGACAAGAGGTGCTTTGTTACACTGTCCTGCCCCTGGATGAGGAGTTTGACAGGTAAATTGAATCCAGGCAGCACCATAAGCCAAAGGTGAATAAACCATTCCTTTTTGGGTCTTCCTGTACCAAAAGCAGCACCGAGCTCCTTTGGGCTCACACAAACTTTTGCTTCACCCATGGTCACATTTACACAGAGTGGGAACTCCTGGCTCAAGGCCTTCCTTTCCCTCTGCTGTGCTCCATTTACTTCGTGCCTTCCCATCTGTGTTAGTATTCCAGCTCAGAACCTCACATCACCCTTTAACTTGGCTCATGTACTACCAGACACTGTCCATCACTCGTAACTGGAAAGACTGAGGTGCAGAGCCCAAATTTTGGAAAAGGCACAATGTCATGCCGACTCCCAATCAATCAGAAGCATTTCTTTACTGTTAGAATGAACTTAACAAATCAAGGCCTCTCCATACCACCTGACAAGAAAAGATACTGGGAGCTCCCAGTATGCTGCCTCTCCTCTCCTCCCATGCAGACACATAAAAAACCAAGGCACAAACTACAATTCCAGTGAGACTCCAGAGCTGAATAATGAGGCTTCGTGCTGCCAGCACGGCAGAAGGCTGGGCACAGATCAGCCAGGACTGTCTCTTCCCAGAGGATGGCAGCATCCCGAGCATGAGGAAGGAGGAGATGACCTTTCAGTCTCCAAGAACACAACCATTTTGCTGCTGAGCCGTGCAAGGCCTCAGCCACAGGGAATATGGGGAACAGTAACTGCATACAGATGCTCCTGCGTTAAAGGTCTCCAAGTCTTTGCCACGAGCCGAATGTTTGACAGGAAAACAACGACCTCAGCAAGTTCAGAGCTTACAGTCCCATGTTTACAGGTTTGCTACTCTGTAAAATAGTGGTCTGGTCACATTCCCCGGGTGTGGAATGCATCACGCAGGAGCAAAGGGGCTCCAACACCTACAGACCAGCAACAGGGGCTCTGATTTTCAGCCCTGCACCAAAGCTGCCTGGCAGGGGAGCAGGAGGAGATGCCTCACAGGTACGTGAAGGGAAAAATTTATACTTTCTGCTTGCAGTTCAGAACGTGCCTCAGAAACCACAGAACAGAATCACTGAATCACTGAGGTTGGAAAAGACCCCCAAGATAATCAAGTCCAGCCTCTGGTCCATCCCCACCTTGTCCCCAGCCCAGAGCACTGAGTGCCATGTCCAGTCATTCCCTGGACACCTCCAGGGACAGGGACCCTGCCACCTCTGTGGGCAGCCCCTGCCAAGGCCTGACAAACTTTTCAGTGAAGAAATTCTTCCCAATGTCCAGCACATCAGGCTTCAGGGAGCTTTAAAATCACCTTCAGGCTCCCTAGCAGATGGTGCAGTGGCCAAGGACAGCCTCACCCCCCAGCTGCCCACGTACCACCACAGCTGCTCTACCTCACGGCAGGCCAAGGCAACAGTTTCTCCTGCACTGAATGCTCTTATTCCCCTAATCTCCATCTGCTCAGCTCATTCTGGACAAAAACCCATTTAGGCCAAAAGGAAGAAAGCAGGAAAATTACCTTTCTATAAGCTTAAGTCTTATTTTAGAAGTCACAGATAATTGATGGAAAAATAAATTAATATAACTAACTACATCTTCAATGTATATTTGTGGATGCAGGGTTGCACCAACTGGATACAGAAGGCAACTCCATCAGTTTGCTGTTTGCCTTGGACACTCCTGTTTTCTCAGACAGCAGAGCTGCCCTGGATTATTCCTCACTGAGAGACAGGAACCTTTGCATCCAGTGTCTGAAACAGGGTTGATGAGCCACCATCGTCAATAAGAAGGCAAAACCCACCACCTAAGTCCTGCCCTCTTAAAGCACTTTTGTCTGCAGGCAGCTTCCAAGCCTGGGAGACAGAAGCCAGTCTTATGCCAAAATGGAGAATGCAACCATTCTTTCTTGTCTGTACAATAAGGTTGCATTCCAGGACCATAGGAATGGCTGCCTTTCCCTTCCAGACTTAAAAAGGAAAAACAAAAGCCAGAAAACCAAAGAAAATTCAGGAATGCTCCAGTACACCCTCACTGCTTTATGTTTGCTCTCTGTTGGAGAACGTTCTCCTCCTCATCTGATCCAGCTGAAATTGTGTCTGCTGGAAGAGTCTGACAATCCTGCACTGCTGTGACCTGGCTCCAGTCGTCACAGAGAATTCCCAGCTGTCCCCAGGCTCCTTCAAAGGCAGGCACCCAGAGCTGCAGGGTGAGGCAAGCGGGGTGCGAGCGCAGTGCGCACACGCCGGCGTGCCCGCGGAGCCGGCCGCGCGCTCCCACCGTGCAGCTGGAGGTCAGGGCTCCAAAGGCACGGAAGTGTAAGGCATTTACCCTGGGCTTGGCGAGCTCCTTCACGGTCTCGATCTCCTCGTCCGAGATGATGTCCAGGAAGCGAACGATCCGAGGCTTGTCCCACTCGTCCTCCTGCTTGACAGGGCCCAGGATGTACCTGGGATTCCTGTTCCCGTCGTAGTAGCGGCAGAAGAGCCTCTTTTGTCTCCGGGGAGTCTGGAAGGGAGGCAGAGCAAGAGGGAGTCAGAGAACTCCAGGGGACATTGATATCTCCAGGGAACAGAACATGTCCCGGACACACAAACAATTCCCTCTCCCTGCCTTGTTTTGGGACAGGTTAAAGAGATTATTTCAGTTTGAGAAGCCAGTACTGGCTGCACATTAATGTTACTGTGCAATACTTCGACAAGCATTACTTTACACAACCCTACTAAAATAATTTTATTGCTGAAAAACCCACCCTTATTTAATTCTGCATGTAACCCCAGACTTCCAGCCTCCTCATTCAATTAATGGCACTGATGGAGCACACCCAAGACAGCCAGCAGTGCCTGAGGCAGCGTTACTTTCTGTCTACTGGACAGACTGAAACGGGGAAGAAATCCAACTCATGATCCTCAGCTCTGCACACTCATCCAGCTGCTCTAACAACTTCCTTGCTTGCACACCACACACAAATTCCTGACATTGTTTGGTTTCAAACATTTGAGAACGGTCTACTCCACTTTACCATTTTGAGCCCCTCCCCACGGCACAGCATTTCGTACTTCCTTCTCTCGGGCAGGTAATCCTTTTTCTTAACCTCAGTTTCCTTCTCCTGCTGGTCTTCTGAATCTGTGCTGGACTTATTTGCCTCTTTCTCTTTAGCCATGATGTATTCAAAGTATTTCATGTTCCCGTTTGCTCTTTGATGTTCAGGATCTGTTGACACAGAAACAGACGGGGATCACTGGCAGGTTTCCAGCCCGTGAGGAATCCTCCAGACGTGGTTATTTACAGCAAGCAAAAGGAAACAGATGCACAGGACTGCTTCTCAAGCCCTCACTGCACACAGGGGTCCCAGCAGTAAGGAAAAGGGTTTGGCCATTCCAGCCCATCTCACCAGAGAGGGAGAGACAAGGGAGAGAGCTGGGACAGCATGACTGGCTGTAAACCTGAGAATTCCCTGGTGGGATTTAAGATTTCTGGTGACAAAGCTTTTTAACTTACAGAATTAGCTTCAGTTCTTTAATAAATGGGTCTCTGTAGCTATGGCTATGTTTGAGTTAGTGCTGAGCTTCCCAGAGCATCCGTTACACAGTCAATCAGCAGAGTATTTACAGAAGAAGAAATACTTTCATTTTTCATGAAACAGACTCTTATCTCACTGTCTTGTATTCTGTATTTCTTGTTTTTACACGTGTTTCATCTTCAGCATGCTGAATTCGTATTTAAATCATCTGCAGAGATTTCAGTATCACCAATTTAGTTTCAATTTCATTAATTTTGGTTTTGCCTCTACCTAAGGGGAAGTAATCTCAACGCAGGAAAGCAAAAGGTAGGGAGAGAACCAGATTTCAGGCAGCAGTGGCTCAGGTAAGGGGATAGAAGCCAATAGTGTCAGGAGGCAAAGACCCTTCAGCAGAAAGGAGCAAATCCCCATCTAAAAAAGTAAAAATGCACTTTACAAATGCACATACAAGTCAGAGTCTGGGCCAGCCTGCACTCCCCAGGACAAACCCACACAGAGCTGTGTCCCTGTCCCCATACCCAGCTCCAGGAGGCGCCTGGTGAGGGCCATGGCCTTGCCCAGGTCCCCCTGCTGGTACACAGCGTAGCTCAGGTAGTCCAGGATGTAAACTTTGTCTGCAGAGGACACTTCTCCCTCATCCAGCTGCTTCAGGGCTTGCTCCATCCACAGCTCCGTGTGGTAGTAGTCAGCCTCCGTGTAGGCAATCTTCCCCAGCTCAAAGCAATCTTCAGCTGTTAGAAAGGATTTGTGCTTCACACCTGGGTATTTAAAACAAAACAAACAGATTACACGGGGTTCCAGACCAGTCCTCTGAGAAACATTTGAGTTATTTCTCATTCCTCACAGCAGGGTTTTATTTCTGCTCTCCCACAGCTCCTTTCTGCAGTAGCTATTTGTTGAAGTCTCTAAAGCCTGTAAATCCTTGGCACACAAGCACTCAGATGCAGCTTTCCATTGCCAGAATAGCAGCAAACAGCGAAATGTCTCTACCACTAGTGAAAAATCAAATCAAACAAAGCTTCCTTCCTCAAAACCCCAACCACTTAGAGCAAGAGCAAAAATAAGCCAAATTTGAAGTTTCAGAACACTGTTTTCAAGGACATCACATTATCACTTTCAAAATGTTACTGAACCACGACTTGTTACTGACAACTTGGTGGGGGAGGAAAAGGAAAACATCAGGGAGTAAATTCCCAGCTGCTTGAGATTTTTTTCAAGTCAGTCATTTTTAGAAACATTTTAAGTGACCTCTGAAAGATTAAAGCACTAGTAGGCAAATTACAGATTCCTGGTTTGCCTCTGGAAATACAGGCCCTATGAAAAACCAAATTTAATCTTGTAAAAGGAAAACAGGACCTGCCAGTGTTACAGCTAAAATTACATCTTAATCCATTCTGAGTTTCTAACAGCAGCTCTGCAGTGCTCAAACAGGGCAGCTGTTCTGCTGTCCGTTCCTGTTCCCCCACTAAACACCTTGTGTCCATCCTGTGATGGGCAGCAACTGCAGTTTCCTGAGCCTGAATCTGCAAACTCTCAAAGGACACAAAGATTTTGCAGCAGCTGAGATTCTGGACCAATAGAAATTCCCTGGAAATGAAGAAAAGGAGCACAAACAAGCGACCACATGGGGAAGTATCCCTTTGGAGCTCTCCAGAGCCCAGCCTATTCTCTTTTCTACTCCAGACCTTCCAGGTTCTGCCATTACACCTCACTGCACACAGTCTGGACAGCTCATTGCCTCAAGAGCAGCAAAACTTCTTGTATTTCTGTGCTGTTTGAAGAAAACAGCAATGAGCTGCTCATTGCATTAGAAGGAATCTGTAGGTCCTTGAGAAGGTCTTGAACCAAACCCAAAAGCAAGGTTATACATCATAACACATAAAGCCAATTACCCTTAATTTTATTAGGCATCTGACCACAACGAGCACTTGCAAAAACACAGATGGATTGTACAGAGCTGATTTTCTGCCAGCTGGCACGGGACTATTTTTGAGCAGAGGAAACAAGGAAGACTCAGCAGAGAAAGTTTTCTGACAAAAAAAGAAGTTGTGTCTCCTCCTGCACAGAGCAATCTATTGAAGATCAGCTCAGGCAATGCCACACAGGCTCAAGTCTGTGCATGCACCATCTTCTGCTCCTCAGTTTGTACAATCCCTGAAGTTTAAACTCAAAGGAACTTGTTAACATGCATTAAGTTGTGCAATAAATCCAGGTATCTGCCAGTGCAACGCAAGGAAAAACCCCCTTCTAGGCAAGATTTTATTGTTATTGATTTTTATTAAAAGCTATTGGCACTACATTATCTTACCACAACTAGAAGAAGATGCAGATTTCAACCAAAAAACCACCTTTTTCATTACTTTTAGCCAGCTCAAACCCCTTCCCAATGTTGCCTTCAGGCTGAGCAGTTAAACAAGGTGCAGCAGAGCAAATGATTTGTAATCAGGACATTCAGGAAATGGAACTAACAAACATGGATGGCTCTCACCTGGCAGGTTCCCTCTTGAGAGGGTGTCTGTGTCCAGGTTGTAGGTGTCCTGGAGCCGCAGAAGGGCCTTGGCTGCACCAGTCTGATCCTCATCATTCGGGAAGAACTGCCTCTGGATTGTCATGTTGGAGATAAAGCCTGGGAAAGACAGGGAAACACGTGGTCACCTCTGTCCTGGGCATTGGATAAACTCCCTACTGCAGGGAAAGCCAAGACCCACCTTCACACAAGTCTGAACTGAACTCATGGCACAGGCTGCGCAGCTGGCTTTTGGTTTGGGTTGTTTTGAAGAAAGCAAAGGAAAAATCAAAAAAGAAACACCTGGTTTTTTGCCCCACTCATTCAGAAGGGCTTAAGACACAGTGGTGCAGATTTCTGGCTGGCAGGTGCAGAGCCTTTCCAGTTGCCATATTCAGCCCCTCTCACAGCAACAGGGAAGCTGAACGTGCTGAATCCTTATCAGAGACTAATCCTGGGTCTTTTTGAAAGCTCTGCTTTCTTGCAATTCCTTACTAGAAACCTCCACCTGGTATTAATTAGCTGTTGAGACAGTCTCTCAGGTCAGATATAACCATCCTGGCTTCCTTTTGCTAAGCGTCTTCCAGAGTCAACTATTTCATGTCCTGTTCCTTGCTAAAGAGCTTCCACTCTTGCTGAAGAAAAGAGGCAGCAATTAAGTGTTTGCTACAGTAATTCAGATTAGTTCCACAAATGCTCAGTCTCAAAAGCAGATTTAATTCAACCCCTGAGGTGTGGAAGGCAACATCCAAGGACCTGCAGTGAGCCTGTGATGCTGGTTTTGGCTGCAGGCACACTCACCATCTGACATGTCCTTGAGGACCAGGCTCTCCAGCTCGCCCCACTCTGTGTTGAGCCGTTTCATCAACTTGAATGCATTCACAGGGTGGCCCAAAAACCCCTCTGGGTCTTTCGTGGCAGTGTCTGTCAGCTGATCCAACTTCTCTGCCCATCTATAATGAAAATACTCATTGAAGTGTCACAGAAGTCTGCTGGTGTGCTAGAGAACTGATTTCAAGCTACTCAAATGTCTTCATTAATAAAAAATCCAACAGAAATGGCAAGTTTTTACATTATCTATATTTAGAACTCTTCTAAAAGGAACAAAAAGGACTACTTCCTTTTTTTTATTAGATCTTCTTCCTCAGCTGCAGCCCAAATCTTGTGCTGCTCTTGCAGTCTCTGTAGGAAGGAACTCCTTCCTCCAAGCCCCAAAAGCACTGTGCCAGCACTTCCATTATGGGCTGTCATGCAGGACTAATCAGAAACAAAGCTTTACCCGCACTTTCAATCTTTCAAACGCCCCTTTTCCCCCCTAAGGCTTACAAAAAACGCAGTTCAATGCTTGTCTCAAATTATTTTAGGTTTAGACACACACGCCCCTTGCCTCTCACCACAAAGCTCCTTTCCATGCTGAAAGCTTGGATTAAGAAACATGTAGTTCTCACACTCCCAAATGAGGAGCCCAGATCCAGATTCTGGTGCTGCAGCTCCAGCTCGGACTTCTCTAAGTGCCACAAGTCATTCACAACCCCAACGTGCCCCAAAACAAGCACAGCTTTCAAAAAAAAAAAAAAAAGAATAAAAGCAGAAGCAGATCTACAGCATGAAGGCCATGCAGCAACGCCCTGCAATCAGGGTAAATTGATGTTAAAGAGCCACACCCGACAGAGAATTCCAAACCCCAGCAATAAAGCAAATAGAGGATCTGTAGCCTGGAGGGAACTCTGTCCCGGAGCTGAGTTCCTCTTGTCGCAGGATCTGGTGTGCCTGAACTGAACCTGCAGGCTCTCCCTGAGGCAGGGAGGCGTTTACAGCTGCTGGAGCTGCCTCTGGGTGCATCGGCTCTTCCCACTCGGTCCCTCATTGTTTTCCCACACTCTGACAGCCCCTGTGCAGGTCCCTCCAAAACAGGGCTCCAGGTGCTGCTGGGGACCAACCCCAGCTCAGAGCAAGCCAGAGACTGAAGAAACCAACTTCAAACGGTGCCCTGGCACTGCACAAGGTCAAACCCTCCCCGCACCTCCCACTGCAGGGCTGTCAGCCCTAAGGAGGGGCTGAAGCAGCCCGACCCACACGCACAGGGCTGGGATTTCCTGCAGGTTTTTCTGTTTGACAAAAGCCCCCGGGAGGCCTGAGCCAGCCTCGGCACTTGGGTGATTCACCAGCTGTCACTGCCTTTCGGCTCCCAGCATCCTTCAGATGCCAACAAACAATGCCGGCATGTTTTTCCGGGTTCTTTAATCGCTCTGTGACAGTTTTTTAAACTCTTCTGACCTGACAGGGAGTGCCTCTGATACAGTAGAGACAGAGCTGCAACACTTGTACAATGAGCTGTGTTTACACACTTTTGGATGCCCAACTGGCACTCTCCCATGTTAATTTGTAGCTGTAAAGAATACACTTACAACATTTCAAACCTGTCAGCAATTCCAACCCTGTATTTTCAGCGATAAAGAAGTATCTCTCTTCCTGGGTGGTGGACCACCAGAAGGTAATACACAAACGCTAAAATAAAAACCATCCCTCCATCTAGAACTGTTCCAACACCCTCAAGACAGATTTATACATGTGTCTGAAAGCAAGGAAACCATCCTGTTCAGCGATAAAATGTTTATTTCTAGCTGTGATAAAATCTGACATGCTGGGCTCTGGTCTTATTTATACACCAAGCAGTGCTCAAAGAGAACAACTTACAACAAACACCCAGCAAAACCTGCTACTTAAAGCTTTGCCTCAGAGGAAACATTCCATAAATTTAATCAGCCTTAGGAAGCACTTTTTGCATAAGGGTGGATGCAATTATTAGCCATCAGCATTATGAAACCAACTGCTTACTTTTTGATCTGCTCCAGCTTGCTTTCCTCTGCCTTGATGTAATCTTTGAGTGACACGACCAGATCTTTTTCTGTATTAATTAAGTCTGTCATATGACCTAGAAAAAAAATTAGTTTGGTGAGTGAAGGAGAAACACAAAACCCTGAGAATTAAAAGCATTCTTCCTCTTTTCTACTTTCTTCCATCCCCAAAAGTCCTTCTGCGTTTACTTAAATAACCCTGAAGGAGTATCTGAGTAAGGCCTTTTATTTTTTTTTTTTTTTGAAGGAGAAAAATCTCCTGCTGGACCAAGCTTGTTGCCATGGAAATTAATGTAATACTGGATATTTATTAATAGAACTAATTTAGGATTCATTTGGAAAAGGAAGTAGTTTGCCACAGAGTAATCTTTCATCCGAGCATACATAATGTAAAGCAAATAAAGAGAAAGCTACAGAAACACACAAAGCCTTCATGTTTGATAAACAAGGCTAATCCAGGGCTTTATTCTTGTTTTTAAGATTATATCCATGACTTCAAGGGCTCCCTGGTATTAACTAATAGTTGCTTCACCTCCTGCAAGCAGGCAGCTGAACTGGTTCAGCACGAAGGGGTACAGAGCCCACCCTGAGGCCACCAGAACCCAAGGGTGAGTACAGGCATACTGCACCATCATGTGCCCTTGGCAGCTGCACCTCTTCCTTCCACATGTGGGCAACACGAAAATTCTGTTTAAATTCCAGTACCTGTAAGAATAAATAGTGACTACAAAGCCTGGCCAGGGTCACTAGACTGCCCCTGGACTGACTTAAAGCCTGCTTCTCCCAAAAGAAAAGTCCGTAACACGGTAAGAACTAGGAAGTGCATTTAGTTCTGCACCAATTAAGGCCTTGGATGATTAACACATCATTGCAAAATCAGTTTTGAGGGCTGTCAAGAAACTCTTTTGGCTACACCAAAGCAGGCCTCACCAATGGAAGTGAAGAAGTCCGTGTGGGCACAAGAGAAAGGCAGCAGAAATCCCAGGGCTAGGGCACACCAAACCTTCTTAAACGCCATTGCTCAACAGCTCTCACCTCACCACACACCTGGGAGAGAAACACAGAACAGGTGAAAAATCCCCGCTCACCAGAGAGATAAATCCACCTTCAGAAGAGGCAGCTCTGTGTCTTGGGGCTGCTTGAGGCAGCAGAACCCTGACAGCTTGAGCAGCTCGCACAGACTGAGTCCCTTCTGCTGACTTTTATACCTGCCTCGTGCAGCCAGAGAGGAAAGAACAGCTCAGGGACAGCGTGCTCACCAGCACTCTTCTTTTTGGCATCCAAGTCATGCTGCAGATAGAGCTGCTTTGCAAAAAGCACTGAAAAAAACCCTCAAACACTGAAAAAAGCCCGCAGCACCAAGTTAAAATACCCATTCTCAAGTTCATCCACTCGATGCGAAAAGTTTCCTTTTTTCAGTCAGAAAGATGCCAGTGGAACAGGTCTAAATGAAAACCCGACACGAGCAGTCCAGGGAGGGAGTTCTGTGCACGCTCCTGCTCCTCAGCTGCTGCCACCACGGAGCCAAGCTCCACACCTGACACAAAAGGCTGCTCTGTCCCTGGATCCTGGGTCAGGTTGTGGCAGGCTCACAGGCAGTGCTTTCTGCAGGGCCAGCTGCCAAGCTCTCAGCCTTTCAGGATCCTGATCCCTTCAGCAGCCCAGGATTGCCTGGCTGCCGCATACTTTAGGAGTAATTATGCTGTCGTGGAATTCACAAGGTTTACTTTTTCCCCCCAAACAAAAGCTTGAACTCCCACATACTGTATCTGCTCAGAAAAAATGAACTCCAGTGCGTGGACTACCAGAAATCGGTTTACAACTCTTCCAACAGCACAACTAATGAAGAAAAAAGAAAGACAAATAGCAACAAGCTCAGTTATGAACTGGTTTGGCCTGTTTAGGAACATAACTTTTATCAAGCAAACAACATAGACCCAGGTGTGGCATTCACACAGGGAAGGCACAAACATAATCAGGAAAGTTCAAAAGTTACACCCAAATAAAAACCATCCCACCCACAAGTGGAGGCATTAACAGGGAACATATCCCTGACTCCAGAGTGCAGGATCTCTCCTCAGATTGCACTTGAGGGTCAGGAGGCAGCTCCCTCCTCTCCACCTCCAGCACCCCAGAAGGGAGTTGGATTTACTCTGGGGTTTGGATTTAATCTGGGGACTGCCTCCTGGACAGGACAAGCACAGTTCCACTGGCACCAACAGGAACAACAGGAAACTCGCACGAGCCTAGAAAAGCAGCACAACCTCCAGCTCTTGTAAGTCACCCAAAATCTGCATGACCACAACTGAAGGGCTGATGCATTCCAACACATTCACGGGCAGAAAGCGAGTTGTAAAGTGAGAATTTGGAGAGGGAAGCCTGGAGTTCTCCTTTTCCCCCCCTTGAGCCTCACCAATGCTCTAAAGCAGCCCTGCTGTCCACAGCAGCATTCCTCACCTCTTCCTCCTGGCTCATCCTCCCCCCAGGCAGCCAACAAGCTACACCAGACTGTTTCAAACGCACCTAATAAAAACCCACTGATGTCCACCTCCATTCTTACTGAAAACACCACTCAATTCCTATTTCACCCTGCAGAAAGCCAAGTGCCTCCTGCTCCTTCAGCACTCGAGCCAATACATCTGTGAATCAGTGACAAAGCACAAACAGCTTTACTACACCATAAATATTTGCCAATTCTATCAGTACTGGGAATGCACTGAGCTCTTTGTTTACTGCCCTCAGTGAGCCACAAGAGAAGCTCCAGAAAGTTTCCTTTTTTACTGTTAAACTTTTTAAAAACAAGAAGAAAAACCAACAAACAAAATCACCAAAAAGGTGGAGAAAACAATGCTTCCTCTCCACCTAGTGCTCCCAGTGACAGTGTTCCATCTTGTTTTTCCTCTTCTCCAGCTGCCTTTGCAGCCTGCTCCAACACCAGGCTTCTCCAAAGGCTGTTGCAACCCTATTCCCACCTCCTTATCTCCACAGGCACACAGCAGGAGTGACCAGCAACAGCCACAAAATGCAACACGGGCAACTCTAAGGGGGTACAAACAGAGTTTCTCATACTTAGGCACTAGAAACTGGATCTCCCATTCTTGGAAGAATTTCAAAAGGAAACAGGACGAGCCCATGCACAGCCTAACCGGACCTCCAAGCTCGCCCAACTTAAGCTCAATGACGTCCAGGGGTCATCTTGATTTTCCTTTCCCAGATTTCCTGTCATTTGCAAGGTCCCAGACTCCCGTAATAGCTTTCGGCCACCCAAGATTCCTCCCCCCCCCGGACGGAACCCGAGCTGGGCAGGACCCGAGGCCGCGCTCGCTGCCCTGACAGCAGTTGCTAAGGAGCAGAGCTTTCCAGCTGCTGCGGCAGGAGCAGCCACAGGTTCCCAGTCAAAGAAAACACAGCTCAGTTCATGCAGACGCTGGAAAGCTCTTGGACTCACAGGCTGCCAAACAAGTAGGCTTTAATTTCTTCCTGTTGGTGACATGAAGTAAAACAAGATGAAAATCCTCTCTCCATTATTGCTGTCAGTCTCGCCCTCCTCCTCAGCCGTGTCCCACAAAGATGGCAATTGAGCTCTCGGGGAGGAGGGGATCACTGCCCACGCAGGGAAGTGGGAGTCCAGCTGACAGCTCCAACACGGGAGCTCCTGCCTCCCCTGGGAAAGTGCACTCACTAAGCTCTGAAACAGCAAAACATGGCAGAGCAGAAAAACGTGAGTGGGGGGGAATAGCAAAGAGCAAACAAACACATAGAGAGAAGGGAAACAAAGCAGCAAGCAGAGGAATGGCACTGCCAAGAGAAGCACAGGATTCTCTGAACACACAACAAACACCATTTCAACTTAGAGGGGTTTTTTTGAGGACTTCCAAAGAGTTCAGCTCTGCTTTACAAGTAGAAAGATGCAAGCAGACAAGTGAAGACAAACAGCAGAGTGACATATGATATAACCTCATCACAACCAAGGTCCCACTAATCAGTGCCCAAAGACTGAATATGCTCATTAGACAAGTCTCCTCACTGCCTTCTCCAAGCTCCCAGGTGCTTACCAAGATCCAGAAAACAGGATAAAAAATGGAAACTGAGGGGGTACTCAACATGGAACAGCTCTAACTTAATTCCAAACCAGCTTCTTTATTTAGGTAAGAAGTAACTGGCCTGCTCAAGATGAAGTCCACTGCAGGGCCAAGAGACAAAATTGTATCAGCAAGATCCCCAACTTTTGATTTAAAGATGGGTCCATTCTCACAATCCCTACTGGACCCCACTGTATGTAAAATAATAATAATAAAACCCTTTAAACAGTTAAGCTGAGTGGAGGGGAAATGGAAAAGATGGAACCAGAAGTGATAGCTGCTCACTGCCCTAAACCTCTCCTGTCTCAAGGACAACCCAAGTTACAGTCTCATGACACAACGTGACTGAAAATACTACTGAAAAGGAAAGAACTTTCCCAAAATAAGTACTAAGAACATTTAGCAGTCATCATTGCTTAAAGGTCTCACAGGACAGAAGCACCAGAATCCAGTTCCCGAGTCCTCTAGCACGTTCAAAGGCTGTTTAAAGGCAGTGAAAGAAGAAAGATTTTCCATAAATGCTGCCACCAAAAGAACAGGGTGTGCTTTAGGCATCTTTTAATGACAAAATTATAATATAATCTTTTATATATTAAAAAAAATAATAACATAATAAGAGATGAGATTCAATTTCAAAGTCAAGTAGGGCGTTCTAGCTGTCATTTACTGCCAAGTTGAAGACAACATTCATGCCTGAATGCAGAGCAGTGGCGTTTGTACAGAGATTTGTACTCAGGGAACTGAAGCAAGTCTTCCCTTGATTTCCTCCAGACTAAAACTGAATGGACACAGCCCTCAGCGTCCGCTTGTTTTAACTTCCCAAGCCAAGACAAAGCACACTGTGGATGGAATAGAGCAATTATCTTATTAGACACAACAAGCAGGAGGCTATCCTTCTGCTCAAGGATTAGCTGAGCATCTACAAAGATATACAGAATGTTTTCAGATATCAAGAGTGATTATAAAGAAAGCAGGACAATGCCAACGATCAGCTGGGTTTTTTCAAGGAGTATATTCTTTTAAAGAAAAAAGGTTTCCATATCTATATCAATCTCAGCATGAAGGCATGCTGTTCCTGCTATAAACCTCTGTTTATCCCCACTCCTTCTAAAGTATGTATAACCCACTACCTGTCATTTCAGTTTGTCAAACGGCACCAGGCACTTTGCAATTTACATGCAAGCCCCAAAACCACAGCTTTAAACACTAGATTTTAAAGCCATTCATTATGGAACAACATTTAAATCTCTACAGGTCAGAGAGCTGGCTTGGGAAGGAACACAAAGAGAAAGAAAGTTAATCAGTACTCGTGTCAGCACATACTTCAGAAGCAGTGCAGAGTCCTCCGGGTCAAATCAGATGCTTGGCAGTTTGGTCCAAGGCATTAAAATGTATCCAGCAATGGTCCGAGAGCAGCAGTGGGTGTAGAGCAGTAGGACAGAGAACATCCCTGTCCCCAGAGGCAGGCCCCTGCTTCCCAGACAACCCGGGAACTCATTACCTTTACTTTCCGCCCCTGGCAGAGCACCGTCTGCATCCTGAGCCAACAGCCCCCGGCGCTGTGGGAAGCTGCATTTATTTACTTGTTGTAGCCAAGTAAATAAATGGCTCCTTTCATTCACTAAAACCTCGAGCGCTGAACCTTTACTTATAAGTAGGTAAGCACTTCAGCACTCAGCATTCTCCTCTTACTGAAGTCAGCAGAAAAAAAGAAGTGAAACTGAACGCTGGGCAATCCTTTCCGTCTGCAATCCGAAGGATCTTTCCTCTGGGAGCAGCCAGCTTTTCAGGTAAACGGGAAGATTTATTCCAAGTACACGTGACCGTTTTATTATATTTACCAGCAGGCTCAAGGCTCCAGGTCGGAGTTTCTCCTGCTGGTTAAGCTAGATCCTATCAAAATACCTACGGAATGGCATCGCTTACTACAAAGGTAGATGCAAAATTACACATAAAGCAGCTGGCTGAGTCCAACCCGAAGCAGCAGAGAGGGAAACCCAGACAAGCCCCATTCCTCGCAGTGCAATCCCTGCACTCAGCGCGTACCGCCAGCGCTTACGCCAAGTAACTTTCCACCCCTCCCAGCACGAAGCCACGCGCTCGCAGCTCCCGCGGCTGCACGGGCAAGGGGCACCAGCTGCGGGGCCGCGGGGCGGGAGCCCACCTGCAACACCGGAGGGCAGCGGAACCGAGCCCAGCCGGGGGGACACTCCCAGCTGCAGCGCCGGGAACGGGAGGAGGCAGAGGAGGAGGAGGAGGAGGAGGAGGAGGCGGCGGCTGTGTTTAGTCTGCCAGCCGCGGGGAAGCCGGCGCGGCGGCGCCCGCCCGCCCCCCTCCGGAGGCTGCCGGCTCCCGTTACGCAAGGGCCGGGAACACCGGCCGGGAGCGCCGGGAGACCGGCCCCTGGCCGCGGGGAGGATGGGGGACGGCGGAGCGCTGCCACGTATCGCCCCCACCCAGCCCGCCCTCGCGGCGGCCGCCCGGCCCCGCGGCTCCCTTCAGCCCGACCCGCCCGCCCGCCCACCCCCTCGGCCGGCGCGCGGCGGGGCCGCCGGGCCTCACCTGAGCGCGGGGGCGGCGGGGCGGGAGCAGCACCGGAGCTCCGCGCTCGGCCCGGGGGCTCCAGCGACTGAGCGCCGCCGGCCCCGCCGCCTCTTATGGCCGGCCTGGCCCCGCCCCCTCAGGCCACGCCCCGCGGGGCGGCGCGGCCCGCGCGCTACGTGAGCCCGGTCACAGCGGCGGCCGCCGCTCCGCGCATGCGCGGCCGCCGCGGCTCCACGTGGGTGCCCCGGGCCCTCCGCAGCCGCGGGCTCCGCGCTCGGACCGGCACCGGCCGGGAGCCAGCGGGAGCAGCCCCGAGCAGCACCGAGCCACAGCGCTGCTGCTGGAGTAACAGGTGCCGGAAAAGGCCTAAAACGCCGGGACGCCGCCCTGCAGCCCTGCCGGCCCCGCACCTGGGCCCAGCATCGCCGAATTAGTTAGGCTGGTGATGCCCGAAAAATAGGCTGGACATAAATCCTCGCAGACCGATGCCTGTAGAGCAGGTATTTGTTTATTGCAGCGCTGGTGGTGAGGGGGATTTTTTCCTCCTAACTCATCCGCCTTTGTCAAGTGTAGTGGTGTATTTATACAGTAAATTTTGCTTAATCTTGCTCTGTCGTTACAGCATCGTCACGTATGCGCCAGAACTAATTTACATAGCATGAGCCCATGGTTATTAGATAATTCTTTGCACTGCTCATGCACTTCCCCAGTTCGGGGGTCTTTGGGAGTCTTTGATGAAGGATTCCAAAGTCTTCTTTGCACTTGAACTTTTCAGCTTTGTCTTCGGGGCATGCGCAGTCACGGTGCTCTTCGGGCCATCTGGTCTTAACCGGCCTAAATTCTTTGTTTTGTGGCTAATTGGCTTTGGCTTACCAATTTCTCACTAGTACTACACTTATCTAGCTCTAAAACTATACACCTGGTAAGTTTGTTTTGTTTTGTTTTCTTTTTCTCTATTCTGCATATAAGCAACTAGTTAACTATATACTAGTCCTTGTATAAAAAGTTATTCATATCAGGTTATATGGGTATCAGAAGTTATGATTCAGGTCATATAAGCATCAGGTTATACAGGTATAGAAGTTATGATTCAGGCTACATAAGTAAAAGCTATGATTCAGGTTATATAAGTATAGAAGGCTATGCTTCAGGTTATATAGACAAAAAGTCATGGTTTAGGTTATATTGATATTAAGGTTATATAGATATCTTATAACCCAAGCTGTATAACCACTTTGTTGCTTTGACCCAAGTTACACAGACATCACTGGAAAACACCTCTGAGATTCTCAAGCCCAGCCTAGGAAGGTCCCTGCTACACCATTCTCAGCGCTCTCAGGCACAGGATGGGATTGTTGGGGTGTCCCAGGCAGGGCCAGGGGTTGGAGTTGGTGATCTGGTGAGTCCCTTCCAACTCTGGATATTCTGTGATTCTAACTCCCACCTCCAGCAGCGTCTGTTTCCCCTGGCAGAGCCCAGGCTGGGGCCCCGCAGGGCAGCCAAGGTTCCACACCCAGGAGGGGATGGGGAGGGATCAGGATCGCTCCCCCAGCTGACACTCCCCCACTCACCTTGTCCTACCAGCCCAGGTGAAGACATTTCCACACTGATGGTGCCTTCGTCAAGTGCAGCTGCTGAAGCAGCCTCCCCCCCTCTTCCAGGGCTTCCATCTAAACCTGGCTGGTCCCAAAAGCAGCTTCCAAGGCAGTAGCAAAGGCTGTATCACCAACCATTATCAGCTCTCACCCCTCTCTGGCCCACCCAACTATTAAAGACATTAAAACACTGCTTGGATGAGTCTTGCTCTGAGAGATTGGTGCTGACTGCTCATTGTTTTCTAGGATTTCATAAATAAAGCGGTTATTTGTCCATTCCAGCAATTAAGTTGGAATCAGGGACATTCCTAAGCATTTTTTCCTTTCTCTCTAGATGTGGGTTTCAGGTAAAGGATCACCTCCTCACTAGCATAACCAGCCTTCAAAGGTGCCCTTTAAAGGCACACATTTTTGGTCACTGCCAGCTGGAAATCTTTCACAACAAAAACAGCTGGGCAAAGGCACCACAGGGGGCAAAATCCCCCTCTAACACATTCTTCAGCAGGGTGACTGAACTGCCTTAAAACCACCTCGGTCAGAAGGGGGGACTGCGGGCTGCAGCGTGACCCACAGCTGAGATTTCTCCCTGTACCCAGACCCTCACCTCAGCTCCCACTCACCCAGCAGTGCCTGGAGAAGAGCGAGCTGCGGGTGTTCTGTCCCATTTTGGGGGGCTGCTGAGATGGAAAGTGTCTCACAGGAGAAACAAACAATGACGTGAGGTGAATGTAGTCATTTCTTGTCCAGCTGTGGACGCAGATGTGTCCCCACAGCTGGCAGCACGGCCAGCACTGCGAGTGCTGCTGCGCCAGAGCAGGAAGAAGGCCAGCTTTTAGTGGAACTATCCGTCAAAAAAATAAGCCTTCCTTTCCTCTCATTTTGGTCGCCTTCCAACAGAAATACAACTCCTACAACTAGCAGGAAATACTAGAGTGATATCCAAGCTTCTAGCTGAGGCATCCAGTTAAAGCCCCGTTATCCAAAGAGTCCATAACATCTAGCCAGAGGTTTAACAGCAGCTTCTGGAGATTTGACAAAACCCCACACGCTGTAGAAGCACATTCAGATTTTTTCAAGCAAGATCTGCTGCTTTCTCATCCTCTTTTGCACTACCAGATATCCTTAGGAAGTAAGGCAGGCAGTGGGGAACACCAGCAAGCTGATCAGCATGGGGCTGAAGGCTCCAGCTCGTTAGATTTGATTAATGAGGCTCATGGGTGGGGTGAGGCACCCCGTACCCATCCCTCACGCAGGCTGCAGTCAGAGCCTACCTAGTTCCTTGCAGTGGCCAAGTCCTTGGTCGTGCTCACTGTCCTCTTGGAACCTTTTCCTCTCACAAGTCACAGTGTCTCCCCCCTACACCTGTCCAGGATGGAATCAGCAGAACAAATTAGGCAGTTTCTTTACTTCAAGGTCCCCACCCTCAGTGTGAGAAACTGTAGGAGTCCATCATATACATAATACTCATGATTCTAACTTTGGAGAAAAGCCAGATTTGGTTAGTTTGCATCTAAAGTTTAATGATAGAGGGAAGGCTACTCATTAGCTTTCTCTTTAAAGAGGCGGTTTGTCTTTCCCCAGGCTTGTCCTAAAAAAAGGAATTTTTTTTTTCCTTCCAAGAAGTTTTGTGTGGCTTGACCACAGGTTGTCAATGTGAATTTGCTGGTTTCATGTATTTAAGGCCATTAACAGTCTTACAAGGGCCAGCTGCTAGCAATTCTAATGCTCATTTCTGCTTATTGGGGGCATCTAGAAGGACACAAAACAGAAAAGAAGCAGCAAGATCAGCACTATAACCATTATTAGCCTAGATTTACATTTTCCAGCCACTTTTATGGCTTGGAAAAATCTTTTACTGACTCTTAATTTCAGTATGAGTATTTTACAAGCCCAGATTAAAAAAAATAATAATTTTAGCAACACAGGACCAAAGATTTACCTTAATCTTGTCCATGTAAGAGATGACAAGTATTTGTTCTTACTGCTTGTGTCCTCTTTGCCTTGCTCTTACTGCATCAGGAGAGTTTCTGGGATTCAATTCCTCTGCGGCCCTGCCAAAGCTCAAATTATTAAGATACAGAAAGCTGTCAGAGACACCTTTGTATGTCCAGGCTCTCAGTTCACTCCCAGGATTGCTCCCAGGATGGGGTACAATGGCTGCAAGGGACTAAAATAAACAGTTCACAGATGCAGCTCGCTCAACTCGGAGCCCAAAAATACTTACGAAGAAACAACTCAGGTGCCAAACCAACAGCTGGTATTTGTGGTTCTTGAATTAAATAATTGAGTAAGTGACAAGAAAGCGTCTGTTTCAAAAGCATCCCCCTTGCTTACATGCTGCAGAAACATTTAACAGGGCAGTTAACGTGTGACCCCTCGGAGAAGGCACAAGGAATCTCTCACAGACTGCCTGGCTTCCCATGGCTCAGACAGCAGCACAAGTGCAGGCTCTCATCTCATTTTCTCCATCTTCCCGTGGCACACAGGCCAGGTGGCCATGATTGGGCTAATCCAATCCATGAGGGTTTTCAGCTGCATGTAACAACAAGAGGCCAGAGCACTGCCCTGCCTTCAGAGGGGTGTCTACACTGCAGTGTGGTGCTCTGGCTTTTAATCCTCCCTTACCAACCACCTGGCTGCTGTGGGCAGAACGAGCTGGAGAGGCTGTCCCGAGATTTGATGCCCGAAGTATCTCCTCCGGCTGCTTCCGTCTAAAGCCAGCTCTTCTTGCAAGATCCATATCTGGGGGCAGGTAGGGTCAATAAATCTGTTAGTTTGTTTTAACAGCAGGGTGGATACTTCCCTTAGAGATTATATTTCAATCCTTTATCTTATTAAGGGAAGATGTGTTTTGTCCATTAATCCAATTAGCCTGGTGGATTGATAAAGACTGGGCTTGCTCTGCTTCAGGAAGCATAAAAATAGCAGTCAAGCACAATTAAACCTAAACTTGTAAGTAACTCTGGTAACAAGAGTACTATTTCCCTGGATATTCTGTTTATTATTTTTACAAGCTACGCTCTCAAATTACATGACGTGAGTTCTCGATTAGAACGGCTCAATTCATCACCAAAAAGCAACAGGCCGCCCTGAAAACATTTACTTTTCGTATGTTTATAAAATTGTCTTTGTGCTAAATATAGTCAGGTGGGCTCCAACCCAGAATAATGTTTTCAGTACTCGAGAGGAATCTGTTTGTTCGCTTAAAAAGGAATGAAAATGATTTTTCATTATTCTGACGTGCCTTGGCACAGGGTGCGCTCTGATCAGAGCTATTCGCTGGCAAATCCAGCCGCGGGTATTTGGGTGCTGGGATACTGAGCGGCTCCAGCCTTTGGATAGATAGAGCTTCTGGCATCTTTTCCTCTTCGAGGACGAATGGTCCTTAACTTTAAACAGCGCTCCCATGCTGTGGAGACAAACCCCAGAGAAGCTAGAAGGAAGGAAAGGAAGAAGAAAAAAAGGAAGGAAAGAAAGAGGGGAAAAGAGAGAAAGAAACGAGCAGGAACAATCTCCAGAAGTGAATCCAAGCCGGGAGCTGCGTGCCAGCAGCCTGGGCAGAACTACAGCTCCCAGCGCTCCCAGTGCGGGCAGTGACTCAGAGCCAGCAGAGTGGCTGCGCTGCTGCCGGAGGTCACCGGGATCCGGAGCCGGTCCCTGCCGCTGGAGACGGCACACGGCGCAGTAAGTGGGGAAAATCCACGGGGAATGGCAGCCTGGAGCCCTCCTGCGGGCTGCACAGCCTGCGTGGAGTTCACGGAAGGTCGGGACGGCCTCTCCAGGTGGAGCCTTTGCTGTCGCCAGCTCCGAGCTGTGGGTGGTCCCAGCCAGAGCCCGGCACGGTGGTTCCTAGGGAGGAAGGGGTCAAAGGCCCGCACACTCGTAGTTCTGGGCAGAAGCTCCTCCCTGTGACATCCTGCTGCTCATTCCAGAGCAAAGCGCGGCGCTCCCGGGTGCAGCGCCGGGGAGTTTGGCACGCCGGGCTGTGGAGGAGGGACCGCCACACGGGTGTCACACCACGAAACCCTCTTGACACGGTCTGTGTGGCAGCCGCCCTCCCCACACGTGTCTGCACCAGCATGCCGAGCTCCCACTGCTCCCCGTGGCTTCCCCAACAGGCTTGGCTCCCCTGTGTCCCCGAGGGACCGTCCCAGTCAGCTGAGACGGTGGGAAAGGGGATCTGGGCCACGGATGTCCAAAGCCACAAGGCAGAGTTTCCACGTGCAAATAGGAGCCTCTGCTGAGGCACCTCTCAGGCTCCCATCACAGACTTTGCTGAAGGAAGAACTCTGAGACTCTTCCTGGCACTGCTTATGTGTCTGTAACCAAGCGAACGTGACTTCCTCCGTAAAGGGCTTCGAGTTCTGTGGCTGCAAAGTGGAATGTTCTAAGTGATCATCGAGGACTGTGGACCACAGTTAATTTTTGTCTCGGGTGAATGTGGCTGTTTCCTGACATCCTGAAGCCAAGGTCAAGCTGCAGTCTGACATGGCCTGGGCTGAGAACGTGGTGAGATTCTTTGACACAAAAAGCATTCATAGCTGGAGATGATCCCATTCGGCTGCGACTGCTGTCTCCTGTCTAACTCAGGGAATTCTCTTCCACAGCTGATCTTTTGTCTTTCACTCTCTCCTGGCATCAGTGCCTTTCCCACAGATCCACTGTGTGCTGCAGTAGGATGTGTGGTTGGATCGAGGCCATTACAACTGTGCAGGAAACCAACAAGAGAGCAGCCACCTTCTGTGCCCTTTTCCCGCGGACACAGGGATTTGGGACAGGAAGGTTTAATCAAGTCTTAGAAGCAAATTCTGTAAGACCTGTGTACACTCAGAGATGGAAACAAACGGAGGTGCCTTTAAGCAATCTTAAAATGGCCTGAAATGGGGTTTGAAGTGTGACTGAAGTGATCATTTTAGAAAGCAGATTCTGCAGACTCTGAGAGGGAGATTTACCTGGTTATTGCACCTTTTAAATCAAACTTAACCTTGCAGGGCTGCTGCATTACATTTTATGCCCTTTTTTTTCAGGCAGGGACACCAGCTGTGGGTGTTGGTTATGGCTGTGGTTTACCAAGCGCTGCACAGGAGAGTTTCCTCCCTTGTCTGCAGGTTACACTCCACCTATGTGAGAAAAATGAGGTAAGTTCTCATCTGATTCGTGAGTCCTGAGAGGCCAGAGCTCGGCACGAGCAGCCCTACCTAACTCTAACCTGGGGGGGGTTACTCTTTTAACAGTCCAGCCATCACACAGTAATGCACACAGTGAGCTCTGTAAATGGTAACAGCTCCCTTCACCGCTGGTAGTGACTGGTTCTCTCAGGCTGCAGCTCTGGTAATGATTGCCTGTCCTGGCTCGAGGGCTCCAGGCAGACTTGAAGTGATGCTGCTCTCCTCACTTTAAATACTGCTTCAAACAGTCTGAAAGGAGCACATGCTGACACCCTTTTCCTATGATTTTTTTTTTCCTAATGCAGCTCCAGCAGGCTGTACCCTAAGACGTGGTTTTTACCCCTCACATCAGTGTGACAGGTAAAACACAATGCACATAGCCTGATGGGAACCAGATTCAACATCAGAAGTGCTCAGCAATTTGGCCAAACAGCATTTGGAGCCATCCAAATTCACAGAATATTCTGAGTTGGGAGGGGACTAAAGGGAAGATCAAGGTTTTCTGCAGCCTTTACAGAAGACCTTTTGGATTGAGAGACTGGGTTACTGATCTTCTTGCATCTCGAAACTTGAGGGTACTCACGTGGTAGGTAAGAACTGCAGTATTTTCTGCCACACAAACTTCACTAGAGGCTGCAGCCCACCAAAGAGCGACTCAGCTGTCAAAACTCTCAAAGCATGTGGAATGCCTTAAATCTGATCTGCCCATTCAGCCCCCCTGCTCTGTGCAAAATAAATGCCTCCAAATAAGCAGTAATCTCAACACAATCTTCAATTCATCTTCCCAATCATTTTCTCACTGCAGATACTTAAATCAGTTAAAGGAAGATGACAGCCTTTGCAGGCAAGCCCAGGCCTCAGGAGCTTTCTACCTCTTTCACAATCTCTCCCCCTTCCTGCAGAAAGTTGGGAAGAAATATTTGGTGCCACAGCTCAGTGCAGCAGGTAAGAAAGAAGTCAGTGCATCCAGAAAGAAACACCTGGAATGAGAGATGAAATGAGAGACACACATATCAACCCAATCTGTTCTGAGGCGATCAGGTTTAAATATTTGGGACTGTACCTTTTGAAGAGAGAGGGCTGGCAGGAAAACAAGTAAGGCCTTACTGACAAAGTTTTTTTTTGGTGTAATGTAGGAAAAGTTTTCTTTGAGAGAAAGGTATTGGCTGGTGCAGGACAAAACCAATGGACAGCTGCTCCCCAAGCATTACAACATTTGGACCTTTAGCCTGACATCGTCTAAACTTCCTACAGCTTAGGAGGAAAGCCAGAATTTAGGTTTCTATCTGGGCGGGATCACTTGTCTGGTCCCCTTTCACACATGGGCATTCTGCCTTGAGCTAAGATTGTCTGTGCCTTGACAATCCAGCCTTGACAATCACAGTTACCTGGATTTGCTTCCATCACAGCTTTCTCTTGCCCTTTCCCTGCTGTTTAGAGATGAAACAGATTCTGGAGAAGCTCCCAGAGGCTGAACAGTGGCTAGAGAAGTCGGTGCTTATCGGTTGTTCGGACGAGCACAGACCGCACTTCGCGCTGGATTTAGGTTGGGATGACTCCTCTTCCGTCCATGCCAGCACCAGTTTGGTGCACTGAGATGGAGGTGCTGCCAAGGCAGCATCCCTGGTCCTGGGGAGAACCTGTCCTGCCAGGGAGGGCTGGGCTGAGTCTCTGTAGGAGCTGCGATGAGCGCGGCAGGTCGCAGCCACGGGCTGCACTGCTGCTCCTGGGCTGTGTGTGGCAGTAAAGGTGGGCTGGGGGCAGGCCACTGACATCTGGGAATGCTACCCCTGGTGTGGTTCACTTCCATGGGAAGTCCTAGAAGTTGTACACTGGAACAACAAAAGGCATAAAATTGGAATAATAGCAATAATAGCTGAAATTTCTGAGATCAATTTTTTTTTTTTTTTTTTTTTACAGGAGCCTTGGATAAGTCAGCCATTGAGTCAGAACTCCAGGGATCGTTCACTGACCTACGAAAGGCTCTCTTTGTAGTGGATGGGAAGGATTCTCCTTTGCTGGCTTCGGTATTGGACAGGGCTTTTTACTTTAAGAAGCTGTGATTTCTTACATTGACCCTTCTCCTTGTCTCCCATGTTGTTTTATGATCTAATATTGTAGAAGTACCTGCTGTACACTTTCAGGAACCTAGGTACAGATACACTATAAATTACACCAGTTTTCCCAGAGTTGTGGTCCCAAAAGAAAGATGCAAGAGGAACAGACAAGTAACTTCAAAGTGACTGCAGTAATTTATGCCATTTGGCATCAGGCTGCTGCATGTTCAGAGTGAAATGTGCTGACCTTAGCAGCAATCCCAGTTTGTCCTCAGCTCAACAACTATCAGGCAAACTGGATGTCACAAACAAACTTACACATCTTCTCTCACTCACAAGCTGGTACTCTGCAGATGTCCTGTGTTTGGAAGGCCTAAGAAAAGGCCTGTGTGTGAAAATCAGCTGTCCTCACCTGTAGGGAGAAATAGCCCATGTTTCCTTTCCTGCTCTATAATGTTTGTGATGCTTGGGCTATTTTTCAAGAAGATATTCAGGGCTGGAGACTCTTTATAATAGTCCATTACAACTCCCATTATGTCCCAATAAACAACAGCTCTTGCCCACCTCCCCCAAACGTACTCAGATTTAGAAGCAGGAAACATGGATTGCAGAATCTGCCACTTTTCAAAGCACTGCCCATACTTCACTGACCTTTCTGAGGCTTCCAAAGATAATCAGAGTTTATCCCCATGACTGCATGCAAAGCATTATTCAGGGAGACTGCTCTGAATTATTCCTTCCCTCTAGGTATGAATAAGGTTTGTGTTCCTCTGTGTTGGCAGGCCCAGTCCCTTCTCCAGTGGCATGATTCCCACCAGTACTGCAGCAAAACTGGGCAGCCCACTCAGAAGAACCCAGCTGGCAGCAAGCGTGTCTGCCACGCCAGTGGAGTCACTTACTACCCACAGGTGAGCACAGGTGAGGGACACAGGGCTCTGTAGCAACGCTGCTGGGTCACCCCGAGGGGAAGCAGGGAAAGGGATTTGTGTGCAGCTGGGTCCTTTGTCTTTAGTGGTCAGCCAGTGACCCTCGACCAGCCAGGAAAAGCAAAAATTTGCACTTAACTTGTTTTGCCTGAACTTCTTCTTTTGCTCTGTGGTGCACGTGCCAGATGTCTCCAGTGGTCATCACCCTGGTGTCCGACGGGAGCCGGTGCCTCCTCGCCCGACAGCCCTCGTTTCCCCAAGGGATGTTCACGGCTCTGTCAGGCTTCTGTGACATGGGTAAGTGAGTTCTGATCCAGCACAGTGGCCTTGGCCATGCAGGGTGTGGGGACATCAGCCAAATCCACATTCACAGAGAAGGATGGACACACAGGTGATGTGTGTCCCCATCCCCATGTGCCCCCATCCCTGGAAGTGTTCAAGGCCAAGCTGGGTAAGCCTTGGACTAACCTGGTCTAGCAGAAGGTGTCCATGCTGATGGCAGGGGGCTGGAACTAAATGATCCTTGAAGTCCCTTTGAACCCAAACCAGTCTGTGATTCTGGGATAGCCGGGAAAAACATTAGATCTAAATAAATCAGTGTTTCTGTGCACACAGAATTCAAAGTAGCTGTTATGTGCCTGAAGGGAATGGTTATTATAGGTGTCTAGCAGTTGTTCTAGTCCCTGATAGTAAACATAAGCTTTAAACTCACCAGGGTATAACCCCTGATCCTTTTTAAATCCATTCCGTGGCTCATGCCGTCTGGCTTAGGAAAAAAACCTACAGACCTCTTGTTACAGGAGGGAAAACGGCTTAGAATTGTTTTGTCCACCATCTGTATATAGGATGGGGCCAAAAATGTCTCTGGTGCCTGTGTTTATCGGAGGCTGCCGAATTTAATGGAGCATGCCGCCCACAAGTGCTTCCAGGTCAGCACGGCTGGAGCCCCCGCAGCGGCAATGAGCGTGCCTGTCCTTGCCTGACTCGGGTTGGTTCTAGGTGAGAACGTGGAGGAGACAGTGCGGCGAGAGGTGGCCGAAGAGGTGGGGCTGGAGGTGGAGTCGCTCCGCTACTCGGCTTCCCAGCACTGGCCCTTCCCCAGCAGCTGCTTAATGATCGCCTGCCACGCCCTGGTGGGAGCGCAGCGGACTGAGGTGAGCGGCTCGGGCTCCCTGAGGCATTGCACTGCCTGCCCCGGGCGGCGAAATCTCCTTCAGTCCGCAGAATTTAGTTGGGAGAGCACCAGACCCTCCTTAAATGCAGTTTTCCGCTGGCTTTTTCTGCAAGTGCAGAACAAACTTCGAAACAATCCTATCATCTTCTGATGCAAGGTGCCAGATTTCACTCAGGTCACTACATATACAAGCCCAGAGCCCAACACCCCTGTATTTTTATCTCTGAACTTAGCAGAGGAGGTTCCCTCACACATTTGCCATAGAACATGCAGATTCTGCCACGTTAACTACTGTGCTCAGCCACTGGTACTTTGCCATGATGGAGCAGGGTTGGTTTGTGGCTTCCCTAAGGAAGCCAGCACAACAAGTTCTGGTGCACAGTAATATCCTTCACTGGATTGGCATCAGTGTTTAATTCAAGCATGGATGTAGTGCTCTGGGCATTCCAGCATAGGGTCTCCATGGAAGCAAGAATGGACAAGGTACCACTGCCCACATTTACAGCAGATTTAAGGAACTGGTGCTCTCTGAATTCCTTTCAGATCAGTATGGACACCCTGGAACTGGAGGAAGCCCGTTGGTTTGGCCTGGAAGAAATTGTGGAGGGTCTCAAGAGAGAGCCCAGATCTTCAAAGCAAGACGATGGTAGTTTTTTACCCTGGTTCCCTCCCAAACAGGCCATTGCTCACCAGCTGATCCGTGAGTGGGTTCAGCAGCAGAGTGCCCAGACAGCTTAAGGCAGGGCTTTGAGTCTGTGATTCCACCAGAACTGTGAAAGCTCAACAGAAAAGCTTCCAGAGTCCCTGGAGGCAAGGGCTGTGTTACAGTGAGGACAGCACCACGCTGCTGGCACTCCTGCACTCAGGCACACCGACCTGCAAAGCCATCTCTGAACTGATCTGACAGTCCCAAGTACAGTGGATCACCTCTGAGATCCCATAACTTGCAGTAAATGTACAATAAAATTCTTAGATCCAAAGCATCAAGCTTACTGTGACCAGCTGTCACTGACCCCATGGCACCAATGTCCTATTTTCCTCCATTTTTCCCATCTTGGATGGATATTGAATGCACCCTTTTTACCAGAACAGAAATAAAGGGACACTGGCACTTTCCAATGTCCGTGTTCATATGGATCTGGAAGAGCTATCAAAAACCAGAAGAAAAGCCACTGCCTGTTTGCTCTCCCCTTCTTCTGTCTCTTCCCATTCAATCTTCCATTTTCATATAAAACCTCCAAATTTTTTTTTTTTATTTTGCAAATGCTAAATGGGCATCTACCTTTTCCCCACTGTTAAGACAGTTACTTCTGTCTGAAGAAAGAGAGAACAGAGCTATCTGGTGGTAGAGAGGGGAAGAGCAAAACCTACACATAAGCCAGACAACGCAAAGGTGACAGGAACTGCCACGACACTTACAACAGAGAAAAATCTTGAAAGGATCAGTGCCTCTTACCCTGAGGCCAAAGTCTGTGGCTTGTCTGGAGAGCTGGTCTGATTTTACTGATGAAATGGTACCACCTCTCTGGAGGAAGAGCAACAAGGAGACCGTCTGGGCAAGGAAAACTTAGTGAAAGAGATAGATGAAAGGATGTTTGATCAGCTGCTGATTCAGACTGACAGTCCTTTCTGCCTGCTTGGTCAAAGCTCAGATGCCACGATTGCAAATTCAGGTGCTTGAAGGGGGAACAGGGATGTATCACTGACTGCCACCACTGGGATTCACTGCAGCTGAGCAGTGGTAAAAATCTGCAGTCCTGACACCTGAGCAGTAAGTAACAAAAGAAGTCTTTCACACCGTTGAGACACACTGTGCTTGCTCAGGTTACTTTTACTTCACAAGGTCAGGGAGGGATTCTTTCAGGCCATGGTGGCATATATGAGCACCCTTCCTACCCCAACCCTCAGTCAATATACCCTGCATGTTAGAGCATGTCTCTCACAGTTGTGAGTTCTGTCAGTCATCCTGGTAGGAATGTGCTCTGCTACAGCCAAGGGCATTGCTTCCTGCCCTCCAGCCCCACCAGACACACCACACCAGGTGCTCCTGCCAGAGCTCCCAACACCCACTGCCATTCCATGAGGGTGAGGAGGCAGTTTTGGATGTGTTCTTTGCCACGGGATGGGATAACAGAGCCCAGAGGGTCTTTGTGTCCCTTCCAAGCCACCCCATGATTCCATGATCCCATCAGCACCTATACCAATTCCATTCTGGAAAGCCCAATTCCATTCCTCCCATCAACTCAGAATTTCTCCCTTCCTCTCTCTGCTCCACATCAGGCATGTGTTGCCACGTGCCACAGGCATGGGATGCCTCAGCATTGCCTGGGAATGCCACTCAAGGCTGCCCTGGTGGCCTCAGCGCTCCAAAATGCCCAGCTGGCTCCCGTTCCAGTCGGGAATGTCCCAAACAGCAGCGTGGGGTGTGCCCTCTGCCATCCCACCATTGGGGCAGCTCCCATAGAATGTGACCGACTTACTGGGTTTGGAATTCCTGGCTTAAAAGTCAGGTGGTGAAATATCCTCTCCTGGGAATATCCAGAAGACCAGAAGGCTCCCTGGAAGCCACAGGTCAGGGACAGAGTCAGATGAACGATCCTGAACTGGTTTTCAGGGGATGCATCCCCAGCCTGTGGCTGCAAAAACTCCAGAGCTGTTCCTTCCCCTTGGGACAGCCAGGGAAAACATCCCCAGCATGGATTTCTGACAGGAAAAACCTCACTGCTCCAGGCTACTTGGCTCCTCCCAAATCCAGGCCAGCACTCCAGTGAAGTAAATGTAGAGCCAAAAGTCACACCCCTGCTCAGACATCAGGTGCTGACCCACCTCATTGCCATGTTCCTCTGGCCTCCTCTGTTCGTATGGGGTTTACATCCCATTCCTCCACAGAAGAATTATTTGTCAAAGTCCCCCAGACACACAGGGAAAGCGTAACCTTTCCCAAGTTCTCATTTCCCAAAGCAAACTGCCTAGGATCCCACAACAGCGTGCACTGAGACAAATGACTACAAACTGAGACGCTGCTGTGCCGCTCCTGCCTCTCCACGCAACCCTGCATGGAGCAGCCACGGTTGCTCCGCCCGAGGTGCGGCTCGGGCAGCTGAGCAAAGCAAAACATTACCTGTAAAGTCTTTCCACTCCACCGACCCCCGCTCTACTCCACAGGACAGAGCAGTTCCCAACACAAACACAAACACCACATTAGGCTACAGTGTGACACAAGGATGATTTAAAAAGCTCTCAGCAAGAAGAACAACAGCAAGGATTGACACGATGCCAAAAGAGATGACCAATGGTATGGCAACCATGGACAGAGGAGCCTCTAAGGAGCAGAAGAAAAGACTGTAACAGTGACCTGTTCTAAGAGCTGTCAGTCACAATGATCAAGGTGGCTGTGAGACAGTGCCACATTCAGAATGCTCCCATATCCTGACAATCTTACAAGCCCCAGGACATTACAGCTCACAGCTGGAAAGGATGGATGGCAGTACAGCCGGGAACAAGGCCTCAAAAGAGATCTGACTCGGTACTTCTGATTTGTGATGCCAAGACACAGCCAAGCCCACCGTAAAAGAACAAACGAGATCGGCATCGTGCTGAGAAGAGTGAATGTTTGAGCACCTGGAAATGATGGCTGACACTTGCAATAAGCCCCCTGAGGGGAAAAGGCCTCCGAGATCTGATCCAAGGGATAACAAAGACACAGAAGACACACTAGACAACACAACACAGACTGGAACTGCTCTGTCCTGCACACCCTATGGTCGTGATCACAAGTAGAGCCACTCCTTTCAGCTGTCTTAAGAGGCCCCTTAGAGGGCCTCCCTTTCCCCTATGCTAATTTTTAAATCTCTCCTGGGAATTTCCAACCTGCTATCCTCCCATCTCTGGATCCCAGCCCCCAACTTAGCTTTTGGGTGACTGGTGACATGAATCCACACTGGACACAAAACGACTCCACCTCAGCTGTCTCGGAAGGCCCCCTGATGGCTGGGTTAGCCTCTTCACCAGCTACAATAAAGCCAAAATCAGTGCCTGAGTTTAGTAGCCAAACCCCAACAAGTCAGCTACGGACCATCTGTCCTAAGTGCACCCATGTCCTTGAGCATCCCTCTTCATCCCAAGACAAAGGTTGTGGCCATCATTATAATGGACATCTGGGTTAGCAAGAGTTATGTGGTGTTTCTGTGAGCACAGTGGGTGCATCTGTGTGCCTTAAAACACGTAAATGCATCTG